>NC_091827.1:101924112-102229470 GCF_038994185.2 Dermacentor albipictus | reverse complement strand
AGCACATTAATCGGTCTATTCATTACCAATTTTGCACCGCATGATAAAATAGGTGGTGTTCTCCCCTCCCATATTAGCGATCACTTGGCTATATTCCTGCTTATTAGGTCACCGCACCAGAGAATTGGCACACAGCTTTCAGATAATCGGAAAATCCAAAACATTAATCGAATCACGCTTGAGAAATTTCGCTCTGAGCTAAAAAGCATAGCTTGGGGCAGTATATATCACACAGATACAGCTGATGAAGCGTGTGATACATTCTTATGTCTGGTAAAAGAAGCCTACCATGAGTCTTTTCCTTTCATTAACTTTGGATTTCGAACTTCTGCTTTAAATTGATAAAAAATAAAAAATAAATTTTTAGACATTTTTGTCCACGAGAAGCCCTAATGACTGGGAACAATTTAGACAGCATAGCAAGAATACAACCGCCTGCTTTCGTAACGCGAAAAGGGAATACTTATTTACCTTTTTTTTCAATTTGGCATATAATGGAAAGGCAGATGCGGTATGGACAAGAATAAATTAATTGTTGAATCATTCACCTGCAGTTCAAAGTGCTCTAGAGATAAGCATAAATGGTTTGGTTTTGAAGGGCGGGAAATTGGCTGAAGCTTTCGATGATTTTTTTGTCAATCTAGTGAACACTTCGCACTATCCTGAGGCTGTTAATCAAATACATAATAATAAAAATAGCCTATATCTGAACCCTACGAGTGTGAATGAGGTTATAACGACATTTAACCTGCTTAAATATATCAATGTCTGGGATGTGGATAACGTACAATCAAAACCTGTTAAGTACACAATTGATATAATTGCAGCACCACTCGCACATATCTATAACCGAGCGATGACTACTGGCAATTTCTCCAAACGGATGCAGCTCTCTAAGGTAATTGTTATTCGCAAAGGAGGAAAAAAAAACACGTTTCTAACTATCGCCCCATTTCCATTCTTCCAGTGGTCTCATAAGCGCTACAAAAAATAATACATTGTAGAATCGAAAATTTCGCCTCTAACTTCCATTTAATCACTAACGCTCAGTACGGCTTTCGTAAGAGCAGATCAGCAGAACTTGCTTTATGAAACCAAAGGTAATAACTTTAAAAGCTTTTGAAGAGAAAGAATTTATAGCTGGTGTACATATTGATTTTTGAAAAGCCTTCCATCGCCTGAACCACATAACATTGCTAAAAAAACTCGAGCTGTATGGAATAAGAGGCACACCCCTACAACTTCTAAGCTCTTACCTAAAATTTCGTAAGCACGCTGCAGTGATAGGTGATTCCCTCTCCTCAGAAGGGGACGAAGGGAGCATCCTTGGTCTTCTTCGGTTTCACTTTTACGTTAAGGACATAATTAAGATAACCACGAAACCGACATTTGTTATTTATGCGGATGGCACGGTACTACTGTTCCGAAACTCTAACACTACGACACTTCACCTCGATATAAACGATTGCCTTGACAAATTGCACTCCTAGAGCAAGTTAAATTCATCGCAGATAACCGTCAACAAAACAAAGGCAATTCTCTTTTCACCCAAACAATCACGTGTTGTGCTAGAAGGTAATATTCTTTTCGATAATGAGATTGTAGAAGTTGTTGACTCCGTTAACGCTTTTGGTGTCCATTTTCATAAAAACATGTCCTGGGATCTGCATATCATTCACGTTATTACCCGTATAGCAAAACCTGTTGGTATTTTAGCAAGTTTCGATTCTTTTTACCGCAACAGGTTAAACAAAAAATTTACAATGCTCTTTTCCTTTCTCATCTTCATTATTGTGGCCGTGTCTGGGGGAAAACCACAACAACGAACTTAAATCGCATACTCGTACTCCGAAAGAAAGCTCTTAGACATATACCCAATGCAGATAACCAGGCTCATACTAAACAACTTTTCAACAACGATTTAATTTAGTTTCTACTCGCAATCTTCGCTCATCTGGCGATAAGATATGAACAAAGCCTCAACAATCCTGGAAATTTATTAGCTTCCCTTGCAGATCTGACCAATTGGATGCCGGTATATCACACTCGTATCACGAAACCTTGGCAAATACCATTTTCGCGAACATTGTATGGGGAGCAAATGCTTCGCTGTTCTCTTCCTATGCTAATAAATTATGTACACAAATAGGCACTAACGATAGAAAATAGTAGTAGAGGAAGACTTCGCACATTTCTTGTACATGCCGAATAATATCTTCAAAATAAGTTTACGATGTACTTATATGTTGGTAAGATTATGTTTCTTCTCATTTGTACGCCTGTGTTATTGTGCACTAGTTATTAACTTGTTCTGAAGTATACTTGATTCTGTTGTTTGGATGCTTAATTGTCACCTTCGCTGTGTCTTGTAAAAGGGGGCCCGAACCCTCGTCCAGCGGACTAGGTTCCACTTTTCTTTCGGGACTCCTTCCAAATGTTCTTTGGAAAAAGGAAAGATGATTTGACGCTGTCTGTGCAAAGTTTTGCAATCAGCTTCCTTGAGAGTAACGACAAACTAGACGCCCTTCAATGTGGTTTCAGAGGGGGAAGGCCGACAATAGACCACCTTACTTTACTGTCTCTTGTAGTAGTCCTGAACATGAAATATTTTATTTCTGAAGACCGAAGGCTTGACGCAGGATTTTCAATCTCTCATAGTGCATTTTGCGCCATTCTTCAAGAAGTGCATGTCGCTCAACCTGCCTTTGAGCTCTGCGATTTTATTTCTCAGTATCTCTGGCTGTTTTACGACACTCCCCCTCTTCATTAGTAGCCCTTATTTTAGGAAAAGAAAACAGCTTCATGTGTCGCAACCGTGCAGTGCTTGCATTCGGTTTTACATTAGCATTTGGTGACTGCCTTTCATTTTTCTCAATGCTCTCTGCATTTGGTAAGACTAGTGTTGGGGATTGCTGTGAGTCCTGGAAAATAACCCCCGAAGCATCTCTTTGCACATCTGGTTCAATGATATCATGAATAATTTCTATTTTGCGAATTTCTTGATCAAATGACATAGGGCTCGGGGATGCCCCGTATCTGTTGTTGTCTTAGGCAGCCTTGCCACGTCTGATCAGTCTTGTGCCGGTTCTCACATTGCTCTGCCGTTTTCTTGATACCAAGTACAGCTCCAACATCCATGGAGATTTCCTTGAAAGCCTGGTTTTCTGTTTTTAAATTTCTTGAACGGGTCAATCTGCGGGAAGTACTTTTAGTAGTACTCTAGCAGCATCTTTGTCTGTCCCTCGGTCGACTAAGCAGCTGGAATGAACATACAGCCGCGGCCACGTCTGTGTAGAGCGCGCGAGCAGACGGCCTTGCTCTGCGGAGCGACACCATGGGGCAGTTGTGGGATCTGACGCACTGTGCCCAGGAGCATGCGCGGCCTAATAGACATGCAGAACTACATTGCACGAGTGGCAACGTTGAAACGGGCAGTTGTTTAACCGAATATGTACTTTTCATCAGGGCGCTCTCGGTATAGCCGTGCCAAAAGATTACGCGTTTCAGCTGATAACACGCACCCGACTCTATCGCTCTTTGGGACATTGTGCGCCCCATAATAGCAATTGCGCGTCACTCATCCGCTGTGAGTCGGGGAGCCATTGCGAATAAATTCTGCGAAAAGGTTTGACTTGTATGTCTAATATAGGCAGCACGCTTGCGATGTTGTCATTTCATTGGCCGATAACATTATCTGGGATTGGTGAAGACAGTTTTTCATATCAAGTGCCCTGACAGAATCGCACATGCTATCACTCACGTGCGCAATTCCCTTGTCATCGCGCGTAGTAAGATGGCGCCCTCGGGTAATGCGCACAACCGGCAAAACACGCGCGCTTAGCAACATAATTTCTGTTTTAAAGCAGCGTGCGCCGACCTGCATGTCTATTAGGCCGCGCATGCTCCTGGGCACAGTGCGTCAGATCCCGCAACTGCCGCACGGTGTCGCCCTGCAGAGCAAGGCCGTCTGCTCGCGCGCTCTACACAGGCGTGGCCGCGGCTGTACATCTTAGACAGTGAGCGGAAACTGAGGCGCTCACCACCACCTCCTCTCCTAATGCCCGATGGTCTGGCCTGAGCATGTGCCTTCCCGTCACTTGGTACTGGTGCAATGGTCGACGAGCTTCTATGCAGAATTGCCTGTGTACCACCCATAAAGATGACAGAACAGTAAATGTAGGGCTTCAGAAAAAAGTAATACTTGCCACTCCCAGCTCCAATCCACGATCACCAGCCTCCTTGCAGCCTCCATCACTTACTGGTATTTGCACATTGGCAGCCGAATTGGTACGAATAGCTGGAAATGTTTTCGCACGTGATCGAAAGGTATTCATTCACTCATATAGCGTAAAATAGGCCCCTAAGCAGCGAGATAATTTATGCTTACACACATTGTTATAAGTTTGGATATCAGTAGAATGCTCGTACAACGGGCATAGATGGAGTTTAGTGAATTGCATTGGCTGTATGAAATATTGCACAAATCATCAATAATAGAGAAACACTTGCGACGCATAATATTTCCCATGTGCGTAATGCATAAAGTTGCTTGAAAACAACCATCAAAGCTTCATTGTCTCACCTGGCATGCTGATCTCTGGCATCATCAGGCTTGTTTGCTTTTGGGTAGCATTAGTGCACAAAACAGCCGCTGAAATCGGTATATACATACTGAGTGTTTTCGCGGCTAAACTGTTTTCGCAGCTAAACAGCTTAGAGATACTTAAGAGTTTTACTACACCACTTTCGCCGCAAAACTCCTTTTACTTTACAACGTTCACTTCAGTCGCTCGTAGCTGGCTTCATGTGAAGTAAAGCAGCAAAAGCAGGAGCCTAAGAAACGGGCCTTCTGGCTCATACACATGACATCGGAGTGACAGTTTTAAAGTCACATGCTCCTACATTCGTACAGCTTGCATTGCAGCTAGGTAAATTGCATCGAGAAAAAACAGCCTTGCAATTTTTTACTATGTGTATGTCAGGAGATGTGGGTCGCTTTTACGCGGCATTAGCTACACCTCTTTTGCGAATTCATAAGTAAGCTAAAAAAAACGTCATACATAGAATGGATGAAAGACGACCGACCTAAAGTTCACCACATACAACGAAGAGAATTGTTTCTGCGAACATAAACAGAAGAACCACAGGAACAGGATAATATGAGTGAACACACAAAACACATGTAAATCAAATTGGGTCCGAATTGGATCCAATATCCAAAATAGATATTCAAAATTCTTCAAGAAACTTCACTAATGCGCATGGTGCTCTCTGTTGCAAGTATTCCGATGGCAGTACGCCCAGTATTTTATCCAGTTATATTGGTTTTCTATTCAGAGCGTGAATATTCTCAAAAGCATGTTACGATTAGTCATATCTTTTGCACTGTAACAGCATACGTTCTGTGTCTTCTCGAGCCTACTCACAAGAGCACACAGCAGCGTAAGTTTTTCATGCCTTGTCCAAGAAGCATTTATTATTGGGCGTATTGTTTAGCGTTACAGAAACGGCGGCAAAGCAAACGTACGTGCATTTACAAATATCTCTACAGCGCATTCCTGATGAGAAGGCACGTTAGCGCTGTGGGCTGTATATCATAAATTTAATTATCGGTTGCGAAGTGCTGTGCTGTATTGGACAGCATGTAATCGTTCTGCAGCCGGTTTCTAAGCATGGATATGCTTATCCATGCTGGATGCCTGGCAGAAACTTCAGACCTTGAATTCTTCTCGCTAACGTATTGCTTCACGGGAGAGGGTAGCCTATCTCTCTGAGGGCTTCGTACCCGGTGTTTCCACAAGCAAATGATTTTGCAAACCTTGATTGACTGTTCGCGCTGACCACAAGTTACCTTGATTGTTCTGGAAAAGAGCACGAATTTAGTCCTCATTTAAAAACGTCGCGTTTTGAGCGAAATTAGTTGCTCTTTCTGAAGCTTACGATGCTGCCTCTGTATATTTCAGACAGTTGTTGAATGGTCGATGTTTTTTTTTTCAGTTTAGTCTAGGCTACTGTAAGGTCTGCAGTCTTCTTTCTCTGCCAATCTAAATCGGTCACACTAACTAGTGAAGTTTCTTCAAGGCGTGCATCATCGGAGATCAAAGAAAGTTGCCTATTAGCATCGCCTGACTTGTGTACTCCTCGATCTCTCAGCAGACACCGTGCCTGAGAAAGTATCAATGGGTGGAAATTCATGCTTAGTTAACCCTGTAACGCCCTGAAGTTGTTTTAATGAAAAAAAATATTTATATGTAAATTAACGCTTCACATGTCTCAGAAATCACAACCAAATAATATTTTATTTTTGTGCATAAATATTTATACATAATACAGGGCGTATCATATGTTATACACTGGGAATTACTGCTAATTACTATGGATGTGCCTTACACATGGTATGAAGCAAAACAGTCGCGATCTTTGAGGCATAACTGAACATTGGACTTGCCACAATAAATTAAAGAAAAAAGTTATTTGCTGGTGGGCAATGCCTATACTTTAGCCTGTCGGTGCCCCAGATTGGCATGTGGCCCACTCCATCCTTGCTCACCTCGATGTGGGGCGAACTTGCACATACCTTGCCCTTTTCGGAAGCCGGTATTCTGAATGAGGATGGTCTTCCAACAGGCTTTTTTACCCAGTGCAATGACGCACTCGGCTATACAGCTCTGGAAGTGTCGGAGGTTCACTACATTCTTCTTATTCAGCCTGCACAGTACAGTAGCCAGGTATTCACGGTACTCATCATTATCATATGAAAAAACAAGGTACTGGTACCATCTGCGAGATTTGATTCGAAACTTGTATAGCTCCAGCAAGTAATTCAATGGTTCCATGCCTTGTTGATCAGTTTTGAATTCTATCTTATCTCTTGAGTTAGACACTTTTTATTCTTTGTCTTTTCTTTATTAGGTCCTTTGTTACATGGGAGAACTTGCCTATTGGTTGCCTTGGTGCCTTGCCTCCCACTTGAAGGGAAGCCAGCCTAGTTGAAGCCAGCCTAGTTGCGGTTTCATTCATTACCTCTATGTCATCTTCATCTCTCTGTTCTAAGGCTGTATACTTCTTTGGAAGTACCAGCCTGAATTTGTCTGCGTTTAGGCTTACTGCCTCTAGGTTGACCTGTTTCTTCTTGACCAATTTTACTCTTTCTCTCTTGAAATTGCGGTGAATCTTAGCCCTCACTAAGCTATGACCACTGCACTTTACCCTCCTTATCACTTCTACACCCTGCACTATGCTGCACTATGCGCTATGCTGCGTCCTGATCTATGCTGGCATTGGCAGAAAGTATGAAATCAATTTCATTTCTTCTTTCACCATTAGAGCTTTTCCAGGTCCACTTCTGTTGCTTAGCTTCCTGAAAAAAGTGCTCATTATTCGCAGCTGACTCCTTTCTGAGGATTCTACCAGCATCTTTCCTCTAGCGCTTCTAGAATCGACGCCATAGTGGCCAATTTCTTGTTCACCAGCCTTCCTTTTCCCCACTTTTGCATTGAAGTGTCCCATTACTACAGTATACTGAGTTTGTAGTTTCTTCATCGCTAATTCAACATTTTCATCAAACTGATCATCGTCATCTTCACTGGATGTTGGAGCGTAGGCTTCCACTACCTTTAATCTATACCACTTATTAAGTTTCATTACGACTACTGCTACCCTTTCATTACTGCTGTAGAATTCGTCAACGTTTCCCGCTATGTCCTATGGATTAGGAATCCTACACCCTTAGCTGGGTAACCCTTAGTATAGGCGCACAAATTCGCATTTATAAGGTACATCGTAACTAATATATTATAATGTACATTGTAATTAATACAAAATATAAGGTACATTGTTGCCCTGGAAAAGGTTTACAAGGTACATGGTAACTAATATATTATAAGGTACACTGTAACCAATATAAAATAAAAGGTACATTGTTACCCTTGAATATTCTGCAGCTTTAAAGGTTACGCTGTAGTCTTTTATTTTCTAAAAGCAAATGTAACCTCTAAAGGACGTGTTAAATTTGCGGGTTACTTCAGCAACTTATAGGGATATTTTTCGTTTTGATTGCATCATATTTGTATAGCCAAGCTAGAAAGTGTACAATTTTCGACTACAAGATATTTGCATGTCGAGTTGGGCCGATATTGTCATGCCTGCCAGTTGACTGATATGTTTCACCTCAGATTATAGTTATGCTGGTGTTTAAATTGTGGGACTGTAAATAGGAGACTTCCACTGTCAATGCATTTCATTAAAGCTTTAAAGAGAGCATGTAATTTGCTCGAATTGGTATTGACCCGCACATTTTTCTTTCAGTCCCATAATTCAAACTTCTGCATGACAATCTGCGGTGAGAAGACATCAGAGGCAACTGACAGGCATCTCAATGTTAGCCCCATTCGAGATGCAGAACATTTTGAATCATGACGCGGTGATAGATCTTATAGGTTAGCTATAAAGATACAGCGCAATCACAATAAAGACATCTGAATAAATAGCTGAAGTAACCTCTAAATTTAACATAGCCTTTGGGGTACAGTTCCTGCTTGACTACCAATATAACTCAGCTGTAGGTGCCTAACATATACAGCCTCTGAGTTAACGTCCCTCCAAAAAAATGTGAAAGCCAAAAATACCTCCAGTTCCTAGAGTATTACTTGTGCAGAAATGCCACTATTTATTAAAAATTCATTTTGCGAAGGTACAAAATTACTTGAAGTACACACGTTTCAGACGTTTCAGACGGGCAGAAAGCACTCCTTTCACTAGCTTGTCTCCTGGCAGCACAACGTTTTGCGCGAGAGCAAGCATTTGGTAAAATGCAAATGGATATTCTAGGTTCTTAACATAATATGTCTGCAGGCAAAAGGTACGTGCCCGTTGTAATCCACACGTGGAGACAGTGATCACTTCGGCTTGGCTGCCCGCAAAAATACATATCTTGGCATGAGCACAGTAAATGTGAGGTGCTGTAACTTGGAGCTTATCAGCTGGCAATGCCATCTGTGAAAAGAAATTACAGATGACATAGACCGCTTCCCGAAATTTATTTATGTAGGTTAGAGCACGGCATGTATGTCGGATTTCCCTACATAATAAAGCAAAGAGATGTACGAACAAAGGCAAAAGGAGAGAAGTCAGCTAGGAATGCTAGCACTAGCAAACCAGACAGGCGTGTTACTCACAGTCAACACATATTGATTGTGCCTGAGTAGTTTGTATTTCCTAATTCACTGACTACAACGAATGCTCAAAACACGCATCTAATAATATATGGGGTTTTACGTGCCAAAACCACTTTCTGATTATGAGGCACGCCGTAGTGGGGGACTCCGGAAATTTTGACCACCTGGGGTTCTTTAACGTGCACCTAAATCTAAGTACACGAGTGTTTTCGCATTTGGCCCCCATCGAAATGCGGCCGCCATGGCCGGGATTCGATCCCGCGACCTCGTGCTCAGCAGCCTAACACCATAGCCACTGAGCAACCACGGCGGGTAAAAAAAAAAAAAACACGCATTTGTGGTCTAGTGTAGGTTGAGCCAGTTCCCATGCATTGTTCTCTTAAACGGTCGCATCTCTTACCAAAGTTTCCGAGGAAGAAATATCTCCACAAGAAGAATGAACAAATTGCTTTGCTATTTACTGAAAAAATTATGTAGCCCAGGTTATAAGTAGAACTTATCTATCTTACGACATCTGTAGTCCATTAGTTTAATGCTCGGAAGTGAAAGGCAGGAAGAGCTCGCACAACAAGCAAGACAATGCACAAGTTCTTCTCCCACCCACGGCATAGCTGTAAACCACATACGGGCACCAACAATGACATATGGCATCGCACTTTATATATATATATATATATATATATATATATATATATATATATATATATATATATATATATATATATATATATATATATATATATATATATAGCGTTGGCACTGGTAGGATAATAACGAAAAAAGATAGTACGCCGCACATTGTTCTTGCACAGTACATTTTCCGAACGTTTCGCTTTGACAAAGGCTGGGCCACCAGCCAAAACATACGTCGCACTTTCTTTTTTTCTTTATACACACTCATGTTCACTATACAGACGTCACTACATATAAACCATCGGTCCAGACTGTCACAGAGTGCATGCCCGCTACCTTCTCAAGATGGCCGTCATTGCCGCAGCAGCAGCAACGCTGCTTGCTCAGCGATGGGAAAGAGAGCCCATTGTCCCTGAGCTCGCCGGACCCGTTGGTGACGTGGGTTGCCTGAGCGCGACGGAGGGACGAGCCGGCTCGGCGAGCGGGAGACTGGCTTGGAAGACGGAGCAGCGTGGCCGTGCACCGGGAGACAGCTGAAGATTTGCTCGGCAGGCTGAGATCTCCAGGCCGAAGTCTTCGCCGGTCGAGCGACAGACGGTGCAAGTCCGTCAGGATCCTCGGCAGCGAGGTAGCAGCAGCCCGACGCTCTTCAGATCGGGATCTCGGCAAGCACGCCCCAGATAAGCCTCGTGTTCCAGCCCGCTCTCAGAACTTTCCGCCGCACTGTATTTTTTTAATCGCGTGTCATCTTTCATTTATTTATCCATCGCGTGCTAATTATTGTATGTTCTGTTTGTGTAGTGTTTGCCGCGTTTATTGTCACGTGTATTTTTCATTTTTGTCCCGTATTTTGTTTGTTATTTCGCGAGTGTAGGATTTCCCACGTGGTGGGCTTAGTGTCGCGCGAGCGGCGTCAGGGCGTGTGTTGTGTGACCCGCACGCCTTCCACGAACTAGGCCCCGCTGCTGGTAATTTGTATGTCTTTCCAGTATGTCTCGCGCATGATTTCACTTTATTAAATTGAGTGTGTGTCGACCTTATCGTCGGTCAGCAGTCGAACCCTCAATAAACGCACGCGGGGTGGTTTTGTAGTCGCCCCATCCCCTCCGGTTCGGTGAGTGCGACTGGCTCACCACCAATCTTTGACACAGACCAACATTACTTGCAAGAAAACATAAGCAACAAATTGAATATACAAACAAATTAGATCAATTTCATTTTATAAACATTAGGACACATGATTGCATCTTAAAGCTGAACAGAATCGTCGTAAAAAAGCAGGGCTGTTCATGCAGCAATATGTTCATATCGAATTCAAGTATAATAGAAAGATGAACCTTGAATATAGAATCAAAGCCATTATATATGCATGAGCTAAAGTACAGTGCGTAAATTGAGATATTTGTGTCGTTTGGTTTCAAAGTTGTTGCAGTTGTCAGGATAGCTAGCAACTTCGGAGAGAGAGGCACTGACTCAAATTCCTTTCATTTCTCAGGACACCTGCATTGTACCAGTATACCTCAGGTTATTCTAAAATATTGGGTTCAGTTTGGTCTACGTCTGCGTTCTTTTCAACAAAGATGCATCCCAACCACACCAGATTTTGACTGCACTCGAGTGCATGCATGCAGCCGACAATGCCTGCTTTCAGAAGTGAAGGGGAACAGGTATTGACCCCATTTGCCCCGACCCTGGTGAACCATCTATGTAAGTGGTACAAGCTCAAACTTGCTATGAGGAGGTGTGTGCAGCGGTAGCCTCTTTGGCAATGCTGGCTCACAGGGCATGAAAGCGTCGCGCAGGTGGCTCGCACCGACAGAACCTGTTATGCGTTGTGGTAGGGCATGAAAGGCAATGCTCACTGCAGTTAAAGGACGGATTATGAATAAAGGTCCGTTAATTACATCATTGCTATGCTGCAAGAAAAGTTCGCCTCAGTTGTTGAATTTGCCAATGTACTGCCAACCGTCCTCATCATCAGCGTATGCTATGTCCACTGCAGGACGAAGGCCTCTCCAATAATCTACAATTTACCCCGTCTTGCGTGAGCTGATTGCTTTTTATGCCTGCCGACAGCGACCGAATCAAAAGCGGGTGGAGGGGGGGGGGAGGCTCAGCCTCCCTTGTTTGAAAGTGGGGGGGGGCAAGTGCTCCCCCCATCCCTCGGTACATACGCCTATTGGTACCTGGATGCCCCACCACAAGACACGGAATGTCCACGCTGCAGCCCTTTGTGGCCACTTATATGCTGCACAAGAAACGCACCCGCCTAGGGCACAAAGTGCAACATATCGCTGAGACTAATTGAATAATTTTGTAACGTCGCACAGCGCATTCCGGCACGACGCTCTCAGCCAAACGACACAATCATCTGACGCTCTATCCTTTTTCGTCCTCTGTTCTCTACAATAGATCTCACATGCCAGTCAGTTCGTCCTTTTCAGTGTGCGCCACTTGACCTACTACAATACTTTCCGAGTCGCAAGTGCATCTGCTTAATAAACCCCGAGTCATTGTTATAAACATTGCAAAAACAACTCACAAAAGTAGGCAGGTTTATCTAAGGATGAAAAGCTGTATTGCTGCGCAAAGCAGAGAAGGGACTTCATTCCTGGCTCTCTGCTATCCTTATTAGAGTTTTAGTGTAGGGGACGCAAGCGGCTTGCGTACGCAAGAACTAGGGGCGACGGTACTGCGCGTGCGCAGACCGCTACGTCTACTTGCGTCCTTGGGTTGTTTGGCCGGCCGAAAACATCGCTGCCCCTAAGTGGTCACGTTACCCACGTGACTCTCGCGGTGTAGGAGGACTTACGAGTAGCTAGCGAATAGATAATCTAATAAATCTTTCGCCAAGTGTCGACAGACGTCGTTTTGGTATATATTAGAGAGGTTTAGCATGTCCGGTATGCGGATAAACGCAGTTGGGGCGTTGGGGCGGAGCCATAAAGGGGAGCGTCTTGCATGGTGCATCCACCTGGCGGCGTAAAGCGCAAACTGACAAAATCAGCTGATATTTCTGTAACCAAGTCTATTCTACTTCGCTGCTGGTGTAAATTTTCGGCAATGGCGTAATTGTGTTGCTACAAAAATTTATACCCGCAGCAATGTAAAATACACTTGGTTACTGCTATATTAGCTGTTTTTCTCTGTTTGAGCTTTGCGCTACCAGGTGGCAACACCATGCAGGCAGCTCTAGTTCATAGCTCCGCCCCAACACCCCAGCCTGCGTTTACCCGATTACCGGACACTCTAAACCTCTCAATTAACTGCTTTTAATAAGAATAGTTTTATGTGCTTTACTTCATATGCTTGATTTCATGTTTTAAAAAATGATAATGCATCAAAGATCAGGCGTTGATGGCGCTGCGAGCGCATGCGACCTCACTCCGGCTTGCGTTTGGGGCCGCTAACCTATAACGTGTTTCTGCTTGCGTACGCAAACGCAAACGCACCCAAGCGCTTGGGGCCCCAACGCCTTGCGTCCCCAGTACTGGAACTCTCTATTACCTCAAAACCCGAATTTTATTTTATTGACGATACTGCCCCTAAATACTTTACTTATTGTGTTTTAAGGAAGCAAAGACACATACAGATAGATCCCAACCACACAATAAAGTACATCGCTCTTTAGAAGTATTCGCCAGCTAGAGATGAGAATATCTTGAACTAGGTTTTTCAGTCTCGCAAAGAACCCTGTTCACACATCTATGAGAGGATTTGAGCAGCAAACTATTCAAGAGTGCATGTCCACCTACCTCACATATGAGACTGGGCCCAACATTGCCTTGTATGTGCTTCATAACAACCACCAGCGTGCATTCCCGTTCTTCTTTTCCGAGAAGACTCATGCCACAGCAGTGATTTTAGAAAATTGCTATGAATAATTGGTCACAAAATTAGCTTGAAACAATAAATAATGTTTGACATCGCAAAAATGAGCTGTACAGATCAGAACATTTAATAATTAAGTGCACTAGCTCATTCGCTGAGAACTACTTGGGAGCGTTCACCATTAAAACTACTATCATGGTTACTGACCAATTTTTAATGAATGTATTTTCTAAACTTGCTTTAAAATTTTCAAGATAACATTCTTGCACATTTCAAAAACATTCCAGACTACCAAGTACGTTAAGAGTTTAGTGAAAGCTGGTAACCTGTTTGCTTTTCTGTTTTAGTTAAGCTGACATGCTTTTATTCCTGCTACATTTCTTCTTCTGCCAGCTGAACTGAAAGCTTTAACTTATCTCAATAACATTTGCATAATGATTGCTTCCTGTGTGGCATTTCACGAAATAACCAGTACAACCTCCAATAAGTTTTCTTAAACGAAACAAATCTGCAACGGCTTTTACAATATTCAGCCCATAAAGTAACATTAGTAACAACAGACTATAGGTTGAACACGAGGGTTTAAGCTAAAGAGCTCACGTTTAAGCCAAGAATTTGCCTGCGCTAGGCAAGTCCCCATACGAAATCCTGGCTTTTTAGCTAAAGCACTCCCATCCAACCTGCAGCTTATTTCTATCATTCAAACATGTTTTGCCTTCAGACAACCTTAAAATATTAGTAATCTAAACTTGCTATTTCCTCCACCAAAAAGTACTGTGAGAGAGGGTCCATGTGTCTATGGCGGCGGCCTGGAAGCGTCACCGTGAGCAGGGTTCTTATTCTTTCAAAGTCAAGTGATGCACGAGTCATACTTGAGGAGCTTAGGGTCGGAAATAATTTAATTATATGCATAAATGGCAGCGCACCTCTCTGGCAAGGATCTATACAGAGAAATAGACTTGGCATAATGTGGCTTCTAATTCTGATTAAAGACGTTAGGGAACAAACCTGTAGTTCAGAAGCAGTGTTGTCATTTGTGATGGTTGCTCGGGGTTCCATAGCTGGTTCCATAGACCCTGTCAAAAATTTAATTTATCAGCTTATTTCTTCGCACAGAAGCGCACGCACAGTGCACGCACCGTGTCATCGCTCCTTGACGAAATTGTAGCCAATCGATCAGACACACCGCGAAGGATATCAGCGCCTGCTGTTGTAACAGCCGAAGTTCCGGATGCGGGAGTACCGATTAGCGCGACGATCTTGGCGTTCAGCAGCTTGATTTCACCTTCAGCGGCCTCCTGTTTCTGTTTCCAAATGTTTAGTTCAGCGAGTAGTGTTACCTGATCGTTTTTTAGCTTTTGGAACTTGTTCATAGCTGCCGTATTACTGGCTTTGGCACTAGTTAGTTGAGAAAGCAAGTGTGAGTGCGCTTCTCCTAATTTCCTAATAGCCTCTAGTGCAGCAGCAAAAGCTTCTTCTTGAGCCTTAGTCATTGGTCCAGGATTAGTTTCAATGCCTCCCGACAGCATCAGTGTTATTGCAGACAAGGCATAGCATATTTCACACGCCAGAGCCAAGAACTGTTTCAACACATCATTCAGGTCTCGTGGGCACGACACCACCAACAAGCAATAATTGCTGGATTTAACGCAAGCAGCACCTTTCAGGTAACTAATCTGAAAAGGTAACGAACGTAAGCCTGCCATTCTGGAAGTGGTGTCGTGCCCAAGTGAAGCGGCTGCCAGCTGACGATTATGAAGGCAGCCGGTTGCGTCCACCTTAGTCGTGCTGGATCCATGTTGCCAGATGAGCTCGCTCGTATCCAAGCTTGGCGTCCTGCGCAACCATGGCGGCCGTGCTGTAAGCGGATCCTCTACAGCAACATGGCACGAACCGAGCGTCCGGAACACACGAGTCAGGTGAGCGTGATCTGAAACGGCAACGGACGTAAGCCTGCCATTCTGGAAGTGGTGTCGTGCCCAAGTGAAGCGGCTGCCAGCAGGCGATTATGAAGCCAGCCTGTTGCGTCCAATAATAATCTCATGCTTCTTTTTTCTCGCCTCATAAAGAAGGCAGAAGAGGCCAGAGGAGCATTAATTTGTCACTTGATAAACTATACGTACGTTGAAAGTGCTCCCCAATCCGTAAATGTCAGACTCATAACAAACAACAACAAAAACAATTGCGGCGGCGTGTGTCGGAAGCGGCATGCGGCGGCAACGGGATAGCTTTCTGCAGGACACATGTAGTGCCATTGAAAAGCGCTAAATGTATATAATATTTGCTCGGTCGGTAATTGTACTTCCGCCACGAATCATCATTATTATTACAGAGCATTCTTTACCCGCGGCCTATAGCTTCCGCTATGCGGCTCTGCCGGCTCAATCAGTAATTTGCTCTCAGGCAAAATTTGCGACTGAACACCTGTACACGTGCGTATCAAGTGGATCAACCATGTGTGCACGCAGGTAACTTATCCTGCGCTTTGTTAATGTGTAAATTGCGAACTTTCACTGCCTATATAATGTCTCCGTGGGGTCTCGGTTAAAGGTCACTTAAAATTCTACAGGTTACAAAATAGACGTCAGACACTGGAGTTTTGCAAGACGCGTAGCGCCACGTGCGTGTGCAAAGAGGCAGTAATTGAGTAGTGCGAAGCCCGACTCCCTTGCTATGTTGCCTATGCAGCTAGCGACTGCGAAACAACGATTTAACTAGATTTTGGTTCATATTGAGAGTGTTTTGCGCATTTAACACTCAGACAGAGAGCTGTGAATTTATCCGATAGTCGGACGCGCCGCCGAACTGCCATAAAGCGCTTGCTGGCTCACTCGTCAGACTGATGGTGGGAGCGACGGCAACTCCGATAGCTCCACCCGCTACGAAGAAACGCCGAAATCGGTGCTACTGTTGTGCTGTAAATTGCCATGAACGTGAAGGACTGAATAACAACGTTCCGTTTTAGCGATTTCCATCGCGATCGTAGGAAGGGGATAGGCGAGAGCGCCGGATATGGGCTCTTCAACCTGTTGGGTAATCGAATTACTTGTATTCCCCACAACACAGCGGTTTGCATGAGCAAGTGCGACAATTTTCTTCTGCTGTAATTTGTTGTGTAGCCCTGACAGAGGGCCGTGGTAGCCAAGCGAAAACTCAAGAATCTGCAGCCGCCACTTCGTTGGTAACAAAAAAAAAGGAAACGTTGCGAACCATCCTGATTATGTGCCATCGGTATTTCCAAATTTTAACAGACGTCCGCCTCCGCTTGACTCAACAAGTGGAACGGAGAGATTTGGCAGGTCAGTTTAACCAAACATTTTCGTTAATTTATGAATTCAAAATCCTGTTCTAGAGCATCGTTGTATCGCGAGCTCATTTCTAGTTCCGGTATTTTGTATGTCCTGCGCCGATACAACAAGCACGTTTCGCAATGTGCTGAGCCTGCTCGACTGTGTTTTTCAAATGTGAGCAATAAAGTTGCTGTAGGAGCACTGGATGAGTAATTGCGAAGTAACACGCGTGTCTAAAGAAAAAAGAAATTCGCGTTTATTTACATTTATTTGTGCGCGCTTGTTGCTCGAAGCATCTGCGAAAAGTTCGAAGGTACTGAGCGATGCTGTAGCTCCTGCGAGAAAGAAAGATGCGGCGCGTATAGCAGTCTAGGAAGCTTACTTTCGTCTTGTTCGCACGCTGTTTGCTGCCTTGGAAAACGTTTTCAGTTTGCTGCCCTGAAAAAGGCTATGGAAGGATTTACTCTCTGTAAATAATTGCGAGAAAAAAACACTAAAATGCGTAAAAATATTGGAGATACTTAAGTCTTGTGTTCAGGACATTTTCGATATGAACCAAATTGAAATGCTTAGATTTTTATACTGATAGGCCTATAAACAACCCCGATGCTCCCTGTACTTGCGAGTTGCAACACGCCGAAATAACACCTGTGACTTCTAATATATTGTACACGTACTTCGCCCTGCTGAGCTTCCTCCCTTCCTTCTTCAAATAGTCATATCGGCCGGACATTTGCAATGAAATACGACCGTTTATAACCTTCTAAATAGACTGTGTGTCATTTAGTGCGTCTGCTGTCAGATGTTCATTTCGTCTTGGCGAATACGTACGAAAGCAGACTTTTATCCCTTTTTGTGCTAGCTGGAGACCAACTAAAGAAAAGCGGATTTCAGTCAATAAAGCTGCGAATGAGGCCATATTGTTAAAGTAGTCTGACAAAATAGTTTCCTGAGGGGTAACGTCACAAAGGCTCCGTGGTGCATGTCCCAACAATGACTGCCGTCTACTGTCTACCTGGCTCGACGTAGCTGGAAAAAGAGTAGAGACATCCCGGAACTAGGGAAATGTGCTCAGCAAAGCTCCCTATCAACAATATTCACCAAATTATTTGTCTGCTTTCGCTGATTCCACGGTGTGTGAACGTATGTCGTTCAAGTGGTGCTCCCAATTCACTCCCATGAAAGTGATTTGTGGCCCACTCTACCACTTCACGCGTGGGCGGCCGTATGTGTATACTTAAAAATTAAATTATGTGGCTTTATGTGCCAAAACCACTAATTATGAGCCACGCCGTAGTGGGGGACTCCGGAATAATTTGGACCACCTAGGGTTATTTAACGGGCTTATGTAGCACGGACTTATGTAGCTCCAGTAGCATAGAAGTACGCAATGTTGATGTATCTTAAGCAAGCATAACTTCAAGATCCAAACCATCAAACCTGGTGACCTGGCCTTTTATTCCTCACCGCACAGACCACCATGTGTATCACCCAGGCTTGTATTTCCCGCCAACACGCTACTAGGTGAAGTCGAAGCGCGAACCAAAATGATGCATTGGCGGAATTAAAATGTAATTTTTCTTCTCAATTACAACGCCAACTACTTTGATTAAAATTTTCCTTGCGAAAGTTGTGCTTTTCAATTATATGCGCTATTCTCCTTATTTTTTCATGGACGACTTTAGTCTGCCACCAACATCTCAACATAGGCCAAAACAGCGTTTTTGCCAAGCTCAGGGCTTATTTTAGAGCCTGTGCGCAGCACATAAGCGAAAATGAAATTTTCGTAAAGTTTAGGGAATGTTCTATCAAAGTAGTTTCAGGCTTTCTTCCCTGACCGTATTTTCTGAAAATTTTCCACAATACGCTACATTTTCCGCATTTAAACATCGGTGCTAACGAGTAAAAAACAATAAGTCCTTTTCTTAAACTGTTTTATAATGAAAGAACAATGTGGAGAGAACGCAAAAACGCAAATTTTGAAAGAATGCACAAAACGGTTGATCTTTGGCGAACTTTTTTAAAATTTGGTTTGTCACTATTTGGTAATATTCAAATGGCCCTCACGTACCCAAAAGTTTTTTTCCGGTTAAAATTGTTTGGGAAAATGCTGTGCAAGCACTGCTTATAGAGGTGCAATTCTTTAATTTATTGACAGAAATTACTTGCGAGCTTCGCGGCTGGATCAGTTAACGTGGAATGATTCATTTCCTCTTTTCATGCTTAACGCTCTATTTACGAAATTTGTGCCTTACGAGATGAGCACGTATGGACACACCGGTGAATACCGCCTGCAATCGATCAGGCGCTCTTGCAACGGGGCGGCACAGGACCTGTTTGCAAGCACTAAAGCGTAGCTGTATGATGCTTTCCAAGAGGCAGTTCTACCGATTCAGCACAATGCAATCTACGAAGCAAGCGAACGAATGCAACGTAAAGGTGCATTACGTGCAGTCACACAGGCACGTAAACGCTTTTGCAAAGCTGCCAAAGCTGTTAAAAGCAGACGCAGCCAGCCTTCGGGATCACTTGTTATGCTTTGCCTAAACCGACTACCGAAATCCGTGGGCGTCGCATATTTCTATTTTTTTTAACAACGTTTCCTTCGTGTCTCGTCTCGCCCTGTGATTCATTGCCTAACTTTGCAGTTTTCTTTCGCCTGGTCGCTACTCAAACTCCCGTCCGCATTGATGATCTAGAGACGACAGAAACGGGGTCATTTGAATCGGGGTCAGCTTTGAATCAAGGTTCACTCTGTTACAAACCAAGGACTGGCGATAACATTTAGATAAACGACAGCAGAGAAAGTGCCCCAAGGAGCGCAACCATAAAACGTATTGTCGGCCGGGTCGTCAACGACGCACATTCTTTTACGATCACGGACGAGGCTGTGGCTGGACGTGAACGAGGTGAGTGGGCCTTTTTTTACAGTGAAAAGCTGAGCTTTTTGTGACGTATTGCTTCAGGTTTCTGTGCTTTGCTACTGTCTGCGCGGTGGCTTTCAAACAGAATACCGCGTGAGAGAGCGCGTTGCACAGGGCTCGCTTCAGCAGTGTAAGGCTTAATCTAGTATCGCAAGTGATGATTGTGTAGCATCCCACAAAGGGAAACGGATAAAAAATAAAAGCCGCTGGAAAAAAGTGCACTGAGCAGCTTACCCACGCTCTTATGAAGCGCAAATATGTAGTTACATCACATCTGCATGAAGTGTCTCGAAAAGATTGCCAGTAGATACGACGTTCACCTCGTATTTTTGTCAAAAGGAAACTTACCAATATTTGTGCGGCCATTCAAAGAAAATTTCGAGGCAGGGCAGGTCATGAGGCTAGTGCATGTTTAGTAATACGCGTCTTCGCGCCTTGTATGTCGTTTTCATGTCACAAGTTCTTCATTGGGCAGACCGGCCGATGCGCGAATGTCCGCCTGAAGTAACAGTGCAGCTCACTAAAAGACGACAAATTCCCGTTTGTCAAGTCATTGTCGTTGCTGGTGTTGCTAACCGGATTTAGCAAACACGGGCGTCGTCATCAGACAAAGATCAGCGTACACGTGAGGTAGCTGAAGCTTATCGTATCCAGAAGCACCAGCGGATGTGTGCGTGTCAACAGCCTATCAGTTTAACGCCGGGTCAATGGGCATACTTTAATATTATGTAACGAGACGTATATAGTGCTTAGTCTGTTTTGTCGTTAGTTTAGCTCGTTTGTTCGCCTGTTTTTGGTTTGTGGCGCTGTATGTATACATTTATGACGTCTTAATGAAGTTTCAGTTCAAAGACAGAGCTTGTGTCGTCCCTTCTCGTCCGTGTCCATTCATTGCCCTGCTTCACAATGAAATTTTTCCAACTCGCCCAGTTCACTACAAGTCATGAAATGCACACGAATAATGTTCTAACGTGTCCTGCACGTTCTTGTTCTTATGGAACTGCCACAATAATAAAATAACGATTCAATTCAATAACTGATCAGGGCAGCCAGAAGGTCGTTTCTGCTACGTCTTCTGCCATGTCAACGAAGTAAGAAGGGAAGAAGCTCACCTTACATGATATTAAAGCAATGGAAACTTCGCTTTGTTTCTAGATTACCTCGACCGTTCCTGTGACGAGCATTGTACATTGCACTCGTATCGTTCTCTAAAAGGCAGCGGTTGAAATGAAAGTGCTGCGAGTTTAAATAGATTGTGTCATCGTGATGTAGTGCTATGAAAAATGGGTGTCGTGCATTAATTCTGCCATTTTGCTGATTTTGTAGTAGCTTACACGGCATCACGATTTGCTCACATGTCTGGAAGAGAGGGCATCGAGAACGGTGGTGCTCGACACACCAAGCGGAAAAGAAAATTTTTGTGTGGCTGCACAGACAAATTCCACTTAAGCAACGCACGGCTCTCTTCCTTGCCTTTGCTTTGTTCGGAGGGGAAGGGGTATTTTATGGTGGGGTTTCTTACGTTCACACTTATCAGTTAACAGTACTGTAGTAGACGTGAAAACTGCACAGTGTCAATGTGTCCTTGCTCTTCCATAGCGCAGTGACTTAGTGGCTGTAGCGTTGCGCTACTGACCTCGGGCCACGTGCCTCGGGCTCATGCGTTCTATCCTGACCGCTTTTTCATGAACGCAAGAACGCTCGTGTACTTAGTTGAGCACACGTTAAAGGACCCTCTTGGGTTCACATTAACTTGGAGTCACCCGCTACGGCGTGCCTCATAACGATAACGTGGGTTCGGCATGTAAAACCAAAGTTTTCTTTAATAAGGTGCGGTTGGGACCAATTGTGGGGAGACCCTTTTCGGAACCATCACATTATTTTTCCCATAAGCAAAAAATAAAATGGGCATTTTTTTTAGTATGAGAGAACACCAAGGAAGGACGGTCAATGAAGCGATGAGGCTTGAAAAGGATGATGGGAAATTTCGTTTGCCGCTAGACTTTCGAACTACTCATGCAGAATCATGTTAAGCAGCGAGCGCCCGTGGCGAAAGCGTGGTACGTGGTCATAAAACTCAGGCGAGGCAACTGATTGTCGCAGCAATGTCGAATATTCAAATTGAAACTTGTGCTACTTACTTGACGGGACATCGGAACGGTGGGGCTTTGAGCACCTGCCGACTTGGACGCAGTACAGCGTATGCGGCACGTGCGCAGTGTTTAAAACCAGCACTCGTGTTGTCTTTTTCACACATCGTATGTGCGTCACATAAACTGCTCGAAGTGCCTGCAGGCACTTGCTGAAGCATTGCCAAGAAGTGCCTCGTCTTTGCGGCGCCGTCACTGCTCTAGCGGAACACCAGGGCCGTTACGCCAAGAGCGTCAAGTTTGTGTCATTTTTGTATTCCTCGCTATGTTCCCTTACTTCCATTATCAATAGAAAATAACGGCATCACGAGCCTCCAGCAAAAACAACGAACGAAAATAAAAAAAGCTAAATACATAAACAAAGAAAACAAAACCGAATGGTCGTGGATAAACACCGGCACGCGATGCGCACATAAATATTGGTGTAAGCGCGCCGCCTGCCGAACTGTAGAATTACGACCGCGTTGAAAAAAAAATGTCTTGGTTACCGTCCACCAATTTCCACAGAGCCTTACGAAGAACGTTGCGGAGATGCCTTTGGCACCAGAATAATTCTGACCACCCGGGGTTCTTTAGCGTGCACCAAATTTACGGTACTGGATCGTTCTTTCGTTCCGGCCGAGATCGGACCTCGCGCTCTGCAACGCGTCATCGCCATTGACCTACCGAAACGGTTGGGGGACCGCGTTGAACCAGTTGCATAGTTGCAGAGGTCTCGGCTTTCTTACCCGCTATCTCCGAGTTGGCGCACGGAAGAGGGCGGTGTGTGAAGCTTTGGACTCTATAGATGGTGTCGAGTTTACAAGCTCACTGTTCTGCAATGTACACCTAGTTACTTTTTTAGGTAGAATCGCTGTATTGGTATTTGTACATTTTGGAAGTGTCAATATTGCCACTCCTTGTGGCGTAACTTTGTGCTGTTGTGCCACCTGCGCCACGTGATTATAGCTCTAAAACGGCTTGTACACCTTAATTAATGTGGCGTCCCTTATGACCACGAACGGCGGGCTGGTCAATTCAACAGGGCCATGTGTGCACCTATTAAGTAGGTTGGTGTCATTTTGCATTGCTTATGTGTATGTCAAATGTACAACTTGCTTCTTATATGTAAGTCTGCTACTTCCTGCGAAAGTTCCCTCTAATATCGCGGCCACCGCGTCAGTGGCGCTGTCATCGTGCTTTCACGTCACGTAAGGTATTATGGGGAAGGTTTGCAGGTGAAGTGTGAACACAGGCGCAAAAGCAAATCACATCCTCACCTATCGACGTATGAGTTGGACATAGCGCGATGCTTCTGTGCTCTGTCTCAGTGCCGCTGGCATTCGGCTGAGAGCGAGCTAGCGGACTCGGTTAAAGGCCATGGTTCGTCGGCGGTGGAATGCAAAAGCGCTTTCCTAACGATTTTTAGGTGCACGGTAAATAATCCCAGGTTGCCGTCGTCTGTTTCAGTGCCTGCTCATGGCTGCCGCCTCAGTGGACACCGTGCTGGACAAGCTGTCCCGTTGTCACGTGGTCATCTTCGTGTTCGCCTTTATCCGAGGCTTGCCTGTCACGTGGAACCTGATGATGCCAGTGTTCGTGGCACCGTCAGCAGTTGAGTTCCGCTGTGCCGACGCATTGAACGAGACTGTGGCGACATCCAGCGACGGCGGTCACGAAATATGGACGAACAACACGGCGCAATGTTTCCACTCAGCTGGAACCAATGCCAGCGAACCGTGCGAATCCTGGGTCTACGACCGCAGTGTATATGGCAAAACGGTCACTGAAGAGGTATGGCATGTTATAAACTTACTTTCACCGGCTGCATCTAAAAGTTCTGTAAATTTCTGTCTTGCTTCACAAACCGGCTTTCTCGGTTAATTCTACAGCCATTGCTTATCTCTGTATTTCCCATATTGCTATTCCCCAGGCGTCATTTAAGCACCATTGGGTTCTGGTAAGGTTTGAACTATCCTCGTGCATTTGTGTTGAAAAAAAAATACACGTTATTAAAATATGTTCGAATATCTTGCTTGCACACGGCAGCACTGTCGTACTTTCACCTATAGCGTTCTGTTCTCAAGCACACAGACCAAGCCACAAAAGTAGAGCACTCCTTTTGGAGTTTATAGAGCAAAAATCTCTACAGCTCTACGTGACGTCTTGAGAACAGATCAGATCTTTGTCCTGAATTTTAGTTCTCTCAACCGGGTTTCTGGCGGCAACTTTCGAGGTCGCGTTCAAATGGCTGTAGCTACGTACTTTGAAGTGAAGGTTTAAAGGAGTACTGACACACACAAAAAAAATCCACGTGGTTTTTTCTGCTTTAATCAGTAGTTAATGACCCAGTAATCACGGCACGAAACCTCATTTACTTCAGAGTGCGACAGGTAATTATTTGCAGTCTTTTTTGTAGCGACCAGTCGAAGAGAGCAACGAGACGGGAGAAACGTAACAAAGTGTAAACAAAGTGGTCACGTGTTCGCAAAAAGTCATGACGTATGCTCTGACGAGCAGCCAGCCTGCACGACCAACTTGCTAAATATTGTTGTGGGACTGCCGCATCGGTCGGACGACCGCAGCCAATGACAGCGCCGGTAGCGTGAACGTCATGGCGACGTGGTATACCCGGCGGGGCGGGGCCGGTGAGCGGGCGCCTCGCCGCTCTGATCGTCTGTTTCTTTTCTCTCTCTGGTCGAAACGCGGGCCCCTTTCGCCGCTGACGGCGGCACATAAATCGGCTACAATTTGTTTCTGACACGAAATAACTTCTAGAATAAAGTGACCTCGAAAAAGTGCGAGTTATAAAATGTTGTGCGATATAGTAAATCGTCGGCATGATTTCTACTCGGACGCAGTAAGCGCAGACGCGCCAGCAATCGTCTGTATACGAACGGCTCGCCCGACTGGCGTGTTTACTCATCGCTACTAACGGCACCGGCAAAACTAACCGTATTTTCACTCAAGAGAAACATAAATGTTCAGGCATTGATTGTGCTGACGAATTTAGGCGCTTTATTACGAGCTGCAGATGCATCGCAAGGGCCCTCGGCCCCGGGTAGACGGCCGGCAAGCTAGGCCTACATCATATCCCAGCGATCGCAAGCTCACCTGGCATGCTCGTTCGCTTCTGTTGGCGCCAATGAAATGAAATGTGCTGCAATTGAAGCGTGACATAACTGTGTACACGTTGTGCCGACTAACATAGGCGCTTCGTTATACGCGCTGCAAGCGATCGTGTCACAAAGGCCACCAGTGTCGGATTCGATGGCCCAGCGAGCTATGCCTGCCGGCTCCTGGCCATCGGCGGCTGTCAACCAACGGATCCGATACTGCTAATGCGGCCTTGCGGAAACACATCTACAGAGCTCGCATAGACGTGTTTATATTGTCATCGTTTGTTTCAAACACGATAGCTGTGTAAACACGGTTGCTTTCACTTTCTGTTCGAAGTTACGCAGCATTTCGAACTTCCACGCAGGGGCGCCAGTTCTGAGCGGAGCTATCCGTCGCTCGCTCATTCGTACCATGTGTCCCCGAATCGCCGCATGCGGCAAGCCGCACACGACGCGCCGTACGACAGGTCGCACGGAAAATCGCACCATGTGTCTCGCGCTTTAGACGTGGCCAATCACTCAGCGACTCAGATATTGCGGCCGGCGATGGCGAGGACGAACCTCAACAAAACCCTCGCATCGGCCACGATCAATGGTAAGACACAAAAGATCGGCGTTGAACGTTGTGGCAGCGCACTCAAGCTGGTAGTGGGGGAAATATTCCGATGGACACGACAAAAAACTGCAGTTGCAGCGACACGGATAGCGTCCTACTACAACAGCTAGAACAAGCAACAACGGAGGAGAAGAGCACATGTAAGCCGCATGGCAGCCAACGAAAATTCGTGACGTAGGCACATGACGTCGCGTTTTCTTCGCTATTTACAATCCCGGTTGATGTCGTTGTCGCGAGGTGCTCTGTTTTGCGGTTGGCTGCGCGCACGTACATTAAAATTTATTTTAAATATGTTCTAAGCGATATTCGCCGCTGATATTTTATAGACGATGTGTGTGTGACCAACTAAATCGATCTCGCAAGTTATCTCAACTTCAAATGTTTGTGTCAGTGCTCCATTAATGAATGAAATACAACTGTGAAATACTGTTCCTTCTCTCTGTAGTCCTTTTACAATAATTAGTTTCTGATAAATACTAGGCGAGAACGTAGCACCACTAACTTAGAATGTGATAATTGTGACGTCTTGGCAGCAGCGCGCGCGTCACGGGCGACTTCGAACACTGGCAGTTATGAAAGTTACGTCTATATACCTGGTTTCTCTTGCAAACTTATGATTTCGTGCACACTGTGACGCACTCGCATAAGCTGAACACACTTCGAGTTTTCTGTGGCTTGTTACAAGGTAGTTGAAGTCAGCCTATGATGCTACAAATAATTGCGTGACGGACGCTAGGATCGAACTTTCGTCTTCCAGCACAGAAGCTCAATGCTGTAAATATTGGGTCATAATTTCGCGCACGCTTGTCGCGTCAGTTTATAGCACTTTTGCCTCATGATAGCTGACACTTTGAGACGTAGGGCTACACTTCGCTGCCTTCGTAATAAGCCCATATTTTTCGTCAGAGGAACGTGAAACCTTAGGTGGCGAAGTCTGCCTATAATGCTATTGTATGAAAGCGGATGACGTAGGTCATGTGTATCTAGGCACCCTTTCTGGAAAACAAATGTAGAGGTGAAACTGAAACTGGTCATCGGAAAGCTAATGTAAAATGTTCCGGGCACCCCGAGACTTCACAGTATTATTTCTACGGCTTCGTGGTCTAAAGCCTTTACTTAGCGGGAAAATGTGGAGTCGAAAATGTAATGCCAGTACCCCTTAAATCAAAGTTAAAACAAAGTTGTTTGAGCTGTAATAATAACTTACCCTTTTAAGACAAGAAGAAGAAGACACTCTTACCGTGAGGGGAGGATTGGTACACTTGAACACACGCGAAAAAGGAAGATGGGTGGCGACTCCGCCCTGAAGTTGCCGGACTTATTCGACGTGACTACATGAACGTTAACGGCGTCTGCTTGGGCCTAGTAAGCCTTTACAGCGATATATGTCCTGCATAGTATTATAAGGGAGCCCAAGACAGAACTTGGGAAGTTTCCACCGCAATGACGCAAATACGAGAAAGTGCTTTGAAGCTTTGGCACGCAGGCCAAAACGTTTATGCGCGACATCTAAAAAAAAGT
Source organism: Dermacentor albipictus (assembly GCF_038994185.2). Classification (NCBI taxonomy): domain Eukaryota; kingdom Metazoa; phylum Arthropoda; class Arachnida; order Ixodida; family Ixodidae; genus Dermacentor; species Dermacentor albipictus. Next base: position 102,202,231 of record NC_091827.1, on the reverse strand, counting down.
GATAGCTTACCTTCACCTTCCTTTATAATATTCAATATATTACCTCAAGATTTACGAAAAGAAAGAATGTTTCATGAGTCTAAACTGATTCAGTGTTGCTGTCTAGTGTTCTTGAAAGAAATTAACGCACCTGGAAACCTGGCATGGACCGCTCGTTGCCCAGTCACACCGTCGGATCCTGTGTAACAATAGGCGGGCAGCCATATGGTAGCATGGCGCAGTCACTCTTAGCACGTTAGCGTCGTCTTCACAGGGGCACTGTAAGCCCACCCTGCCAGCACGCAGTACAGAAGTAGCAGTACCATGGAAGTCGTTGGCGGAGGCTTGCCGAGTCAGGTATCCTTTGTTTAGACCCCGGACTTCCCATGTGATGCCTCAGTCCTTTACAGTGAACAACGCTATTTGGTTCTCTCGTCTGCTTTTGTGGTTGATAGTGGTGGGACTTCCATCGTCGTATAAGAGGCGTAGTTGCAAAGGTCACGTGCTCTTGCGCAACCTAGTTGCGGGGCGCATTCGTTGTTGACGACCAACTCTTAGTAGGTTTTAGTCACCCCGCAACTCTTAGACACTCCGCAGGGGCGTCTGCGTCTGCAGGCGGTTGGTCTCCGGACTGAAGCACCCGGGGGAAATTTGTAGTTGGCTTTTCCTGTTCTCTTCAATCTTCGTCTTTTTCTCGTACATTCCATCTTTCCTGTCTTCTTCTCACTTGTGTATTACTTCCGATCTTCCAGACAGCAAGGGTTAACCTTGTATGAGTAGCCAACCTAGCTTATGTCATATTTGGTTACAGTGGTAACGTACAGCTGGACTTTGCAAGACGCGTTTTTACACGCCCTGCAACGTCCCCGCGTAGGGCTGCATGGTAGGTGGCTGGCGTTGCTGCCGAAAACTATACGTTTACCTATGGCTGGTTCCTTGCCCTCACTGCCTGATGGCCCTCAAGAAAGGGGGCGCACCGATGCAGTGTTCCAATTTTTTGGACGACAAAAAGAACGCTTTCCTTGATACTACGTAACTCATCTCCAGAAACTAGATAAGACAGTAAGAATGATCTCACCTTTCGTAGTTACAAAATCTCTTACCGAAACTCTTGGTACGGGCTATATAGTATCCAAGATGACGATCTCCTTCGAGAACTCCGTGATAAAGCAACGTGAAAAATCTTCCCTAAGCTAGTGCCGTTCGGGGACATCGCGGTGACAGCTACCCCACATCGTGCCATGAGGTGTCATTACACAATTAGAGGTGTCATTTCTGATGATGATCGTATGGAATTGACGAAGCCAAACTTCTAGAAGGTTCCAACGACCTCAACGTGATCACTGTGAATAGAATTAAAATCAGGCGTGACGAAAAACAGGTCTATACCAAACACCTAATACATTTGGCTGAAGCAACCTGCCCGACACTATAGGGAGAGGGTACGTGAAGATCCGAGTCAGGCCGTATATCCCAAATCCTCTGAGATGCTTAAAGTGCCAGTGATTCAGCCACAGTTCACAGATATGCCGAGGCCATCACACTTATGCAAAATGCAGTGCTAACGAATACTTCTTTGAATCATGTCAAAACTATCTACACTGTGTTAACTGTGATGAGGAGCACGCCGCATAGTAGGGGTTCTGCCCATCATGAAAAATAAAGAAATAGTTACAATCAAAGCAGAAGAGAACATTTGCATTCAAAGAGCGCGTGGGCGTGCGTACCTGCGGGAGAACAGCTCTGCCAATGTGGCACAACAGGGCGCAGCAACACAATGACTTCCAGCGGCTCTCCGGCCCACAGGAAGCGAGACGTCCCCCCGGAGGCTGCAGTTAGCGCTGCTCCGCCGGCCAGCAGAATGGGCCATCGACCTCCGGGCTTGTGACCTTGAAGGTTACGTCCAACGTGTCGAGGTCTTCACGTCAAACAGAGCTCTTCACAAGGGGTGATGGACACAACAACCAGACAGACGGCTCCACCAGCACCTAAGGAGCGGCGACATTTTCACGACCGCGAAAAAAAAAATCTCACATCACAGGGCTCGACAAGGGGTTTTCAAGGTGACTTACATTCCCTAAATACACAGCGCAAATCTCTTTTCATTACGGACACGCAAACATTGTAGTGGCACCGTTAGGGAACTTCTCTATAACCTCGATGACGTTAAATCGCTCCTTTATAAATATTTTCCGAAAGTGCTGTTCAGGAAACGCATCTCAAATCAGCAGACAAATTTTCTGAGGCATTACGCCATCTTTCGCAGAGGCCGCCAGCATGGTATACGGCGTCGTCCGGAGGCGTAGCAATTCTTGTAGATGAATATGTTTCTTGTCAGCGTTTTTCCTCGCCAGACACGCCTTGAGGCTGTATCTGTGGGAGCAATTCTCTTCAGTAAGTTTATAACTATCTGTAGCATTTATATAGCACCTAATTATGACCTCACTAAAACAGAATTTCAAAGCCTCATTGACCAGCTCCCAAACAATACATGATCACTGGTGATATTAAAACCCATCACAATCTTTGGGGAGACCCAATGGGGCACGAGAGGCCGGCTGATGGAAAACGTCTTACTAAACTCCGGTCCATGTCTCTATAGTAAGAAGCAGGCAACCTATTATAATATTTATTATAATTCATATTTATCAAAGGTCTGTCGATTGGCTCCTCTTTTCGCTGATTAGAATGAAATGCACTAAAAATGCATGCGGGCGTGACCACTTTCCAGTAACCCTAAACTTAGACCACATGACTCTCCTCCGCATGCCCCTAGGTGGAAACTAGCCTCGGTCAACTGGGAATATCTTAAAGGATCGACTTTTTATCGTGATATTTTATGAGGTAATTTAGTATATTACCATTGACACAGCAGAGAAATGCATTTCACAAACAAATGCTTGCTCATGACCCGCAGCGGCGTCTGCATGAGCTGGCGTTCGGTGTGTTGCGACACCACGTACCCGAGAACATGAAGATTGGACCCTCCCGCGTGTAGCCGTGCGCGGCTTAGCGGTGTCTTAGCGGGATTCGGCGGGTTGAGCCGATGCCGGGTTTTCGGAGCTTTAAGGCTTCGCCCCGAAGGCAACACACCTCTTTGGCCTCAACTTCACAAAGACGGTACCTGCAGACTGACCCATCTGCAGGAAGTTGGCAGTGGCCTTTTCCTCTCAAATCTTCATCTTTCTCTATCGCCTTTTCATCTTTCCTGTACTCTTTTCACTTCTTCTCACTTCCGTATTCTGGGCGGCAAGGGTTAACCTGGTGTAATTATCCAGCCTTGGGCATTTTATATTAGGTTATAACGGCGATGCATGGCTGGCGTCTTCTCCCAACCTTGTAGCGCCCCTTGCTAGGCTTGGTGGTGGGTGGCGACCATCGCCGCCGAATTTTCGAACTTTGTATAGCAAGTGCTTTTCCCCTACTCCCTGATCGCTCCCTGAAAAAGGGGCGCACTGATAAACCGTTCAACTTTCTTACGCAACCGAAAGAGTATTTTCCCAAAAACTACTTTGTTCACAGTCAGCACGAAAGATAGTCCCAATGATCTCAACATTTCTTGTAGCCAAACCTTTCACTGAAGCAATAGGCCCAGGTTATAAACTAACGAAGATGGGAAGGGACGATCTTCTCGAAGTTCGCGACAAGCCAGAATACAACAAGCTCTCTATCCTTGTAGCGTTTGAGGGCATTCCCGTTTCAGTAGGCCCACGCAGGTCGATGAATACAGTGCATGGTGTCATCTCGGAAGATGACCTTCCCAAACTTAGCGAAAGTGAACTACTAAAAGGAAGGAAAGAACAGAACGTTGTCAAGCTGCAAAAGACAAAAATAAGGCGAGATGAAAAAGAAATATCAACCAGGCATATAATCATTAATTTTGGAATCAGCATTCTTCCTGAATCAATCCAAACCGGTTGCTGTAAGCTTCATGTTAGACCGTGCATCCCAAATCCGCTTCGATGCTCCAAGTGTCAGCGTTTTGGGAATAGGTCGCAAACCTGAAGAGGGTGTGCTACTTGTGATAAGTGTAGCTCCATTGAACAATCTTCAGATGCTTGTACTCCAGCAACCCACGGTGCCAACTGTGAAGGAGAGCACCCTGCTTATCGCGATCCTGCCCGTTGGGGAAAAAAGAACAACAAATAATAGAGCTCAAGGTGAAATTGAAGATGCTATTCCCAAAGGCACGTAAGCATTTATATTCAGGCAATCAGTCCAGTACTTGCTACACCGATGTGGCGTGCCGAGGGGCAGAACCACATCATTCGGCGGCCCCCCAAGTCACACGGAGAGTGAGGGCGGTCACGCCATCAGCCCCCCTGACTGAAACAGCCAGCTCTGTTCCGTCGCCCGCAAAGGAGGGCCAGCAAACCCCTGGGCCTACCGGACCCAAGGCCACTGCCTATGCAGATCGGCCCAAAACTCCCGCGAAGGTGCCCGCTGCGCGGGCAGTATTCGCAAAAGAGGTCTCAGAAACCTGTAAGCGGCGAGGCCTGTCGGTGAAGTCTTGTTACTTCAGATGTAGTCTACGAGATTACGGTGCATTAATTTGCTGCTATGAAGTATAACGTAATCATTGCTTAAAAGTGCAAGTGATATATTATTAGACATTCGCGCTTTATTCTATGCTTCGGAAACAAAACCACGCGCATGGCACGGCAACACGCTGAACTGTGTATCACGTGTAAAAGGGTCGTTTTGTTTTCGATCCTATTGTTTTCGTCTTGACTGGTTAAATACCAAAGCAGTGGGACAGCAAACCACAAAACGAGTAGTTATTGTCGCAGAAACACTTCAACACTTCGGAAAACGTGAATCGCAGGAACATTGACTTGATAAGCGAATGCATAAGTTCTCACAGTTACACCCGCACTTGCCATTTGCCACTTGCCATCCCACTAATGCCGGCCTATAATCGCTATCACGCCCACTCCTCACTGTTTCCAGCCTGCTGCCAGTGGACGACTACATGCTCACTTGACATAGAAAAATTCTCATAAAAATGTTCCGTGTCGTTTTCCGCGTTACCACTTCATGATTAGACACTCTCACCGGTAAACTTTTCAGCGCTGTAAAGAAATAGGTACCCTGAAGATTGTCGGTTCCCTTGACGTAATAGAAGGAATTTATTCAGCCATACGTTCCGTGTTAGATTTGGCAATGCTCTGTCCAAGTTATTTATCCAGGAGGCTGGTGTACCACGGATTTAAGTACATAGTTGCACCCTTTCTACAGCGATGCTGTTTATGGCAATTGTTGCGTACATTTGTGTCCAGCGTGTGCAAAAACTATGGGCCTATTCCGGATATAGTGAAATACCCACCCGACCCACGGCGGAGCCGAAGCAGGCTTCAAGCACTCCGCCAAACTGCAAAAATAAATTTAATATCTTGGTTCAAATAGAACTCGTATCTGGTGGTAAGCTAAGAACAGATACTACACTTTTATCCGTGTCGGCAATGTCTACGTTCGCACCGCCTTCTCTTTCTCGGCGTTCCAAGCGCTTGCATGTCTACTTTCCTTTCCTTCTGCTCTGCTGTGGGGGCTGTCCCGTCGAAACGTCACGCGTGTGTAGTTTCTTCCTGCTCCTCGGGGCGGCGGTCCCCTTCTCAAAACAAATGTGTACAAAAATCAAGGTAAATGAGTTCGTACTTTGTTAAAACTTCTGTGTCACCTCTGCGTTGAGTGCAAAGAGCTTCGCTGGTCATACACTTTTACAGAGTGGAGTGGCTCACGATTCCTTTATGTAAAAATAAATTTTGTTACAGTCGTTTATGCAATGAAGCATGTTTTATTCTATTTATGTTGGTAACGTGTAGATGGGTTTCAAGTCGTGTAATCTGGCTATCTGTAAACGGCAGGTTCAGCTTGGCATGAACAATGCGTCCAGATGGGCGCAGCGGAATGCGATTAAGCTAAATCCCTAGAAAATCTCCTGCGTCATTTTTTTGGAAAATTGTACAGGCATGGCTCCAGCCCCATATTGAGTGGCATGGTCAACACTTACCTGCAAACGGAGACCAAAAATTAACCTTTATTACATACGTGAAGTACCTTAAAAACAAATGCTTAAATGGCATCAACATTCATGAAATTGGGTCACACGCAACATGGGGCGCGCACGGAAGGTGCATTATGAACCTTTACAAAAGCCTCTTTCGGTCACGCTTAGATTACGGGGCCATAGTATATCAATCGCCTGGTCCTCGTGCGTTGAAGATGCTGGATCTTGTCCATCACGCAGGTAGCCGATTGGCGACCGGTGCCTTCAGGACAAATCCTGTAGAGAGCCTCTACGTTGAAGATAACGAGTGGTTGCTTCTTCGAAGGTCGTGATACAGTTCCCTGTACTTTCTAAAAGTGAACGTGAACCGCGACCATCCCTCTTATGTAACCATAAACGACGTTATATCTTCAACGCTGTTTAATAAAAAACCAGCAGCTAGAGAACCATTCTTTCTGTGCGCAACACAAATTTCTCAAGAAATGGGAGTTCGAATTCTTCAGCATAACCTGATGATCCCAGCGAAGCCATTGCTGCCGCGCCAATGGCAGCTCATAGACTGTGATACATTTCTCGCAGAGGCGACAAAACACGCCCCAGAAGCACATAATGGAATGCATTTCCTAGAACATTAGTCGAAGTACTCGTGCATAGAATTTTACACCGAAGCTTTTACATCACGTGCCGGCGCGTTTTAGTAGAAATCGGTCCATCCTTCTCCGAATCCCATGTATTGACTCTGAAACAAGCACCTTTACGGCTGAGGCCTATGCATTATTGTCGATTGTAAAACATGCAGAAATTAGAACTTCACAAAACAATAAATATTTACAGACTCGTTAAGCGCCGTAGAAGGTTTAATGTCGCTGCATAAAAACAGAAACCCTGTACTTATGCGCTTTATTCCGTTCTTGGCAAACGTGTAAGGTCTCACTAGCAAGTCATTATATGCTGGGTGCCTGCGCATAGGGGCATATAAAGTAATATGCTAGCTGTCCAAATCGCCACATCAATTGCATTCCAAGCTACCTATCCTGTCGCTGGGGTCCCTGTCTTAGATCTCAAGCCTTTCCTACGAAAGAAACTGAGGAGCCACTATCAGTGGCCTACACAATGAAGACACGACGAACTGATGTCCTTTTCTATCGACTCAAAATGGGACACACATATGGCACACCCTGTTTTTGCTTACCTTTAATGAACCTCCGAATTGTGGTAGATATGGAGAGACGCCCGCAGGGGCGTCTGCGCAAGCAGGCGTTTGGTGTGTTGCAACACCACGGACCCGAGCACACGAGGGTTGGCCCCTCCCGCGTGTAGCCGTGCGCGGCTTAGCCGTGTCTGGGGAAAAGGGGATCCTGGGGGTTGAGCCGAAGCTGGGTGTTTGGACCTTTAAAGCCCCCCGGCGGAGGCAACACACCCCTTTGGCCTCGGCTTCACATAGACGGCACCCCCGGACTGACCCACCCGGGGGAAACCGGCAGTTGCCTTTTCCTATCCCCCTCTCCATTCTGCGTCTTTTTCTCTTCCTTTCAATCTTTCCTGTCTTCTCGTCTCTTCTGTTTACTTCCGAATTTACTGGCAGCGAGGGTTAACCTTGTGTGGGTGGCCAACCTTGGGTACTCCAGATTGGGTTATAGCAGCACCGTACAACTGGCGAGGGCTTGTCTTATACATAGGATCTGCTCCGTCCCCATGTTGGGCTCGGTGGTGGGCGGTTGGCGCTGCTGCCGAACTCAAGACCCCTATATGGCTTCAAGTAAACCACTATCCCTTGATCGCCCTCTGAAAAGAGGGCGCACCGATGCAAGCTTCCAATTCTTTTTGAAGAGCAATGAGGAACATTTCCCTAAGTACCATGTCATACACAGTGAAAGCAACACAAGCGTGCGCAAATTCTCCCCCTTCTTGGTGGCGAAATGCCTTGCAAGCACGATAGGACCTGGATATATAGCCACAAAGATGTCTAATGGAGACCTACTCCTTGAATTAAAAGATAAAATCCAATATGAGAAAATGAATGACCTGAAATGCATAGGCGATGTAGCGGTCACTGTGTCCGCACATCGAACCATGAACACGAGCCGTGGAGTAATCTCTGAAGACGACTTCATGGACCTTAGTAATGAAGAGCTGCTTGAAGGTTTTCAGGATCAAAATGTCATCAAAGTAGAACGAATTCTAATCCGCAGGAATAACGAACAACTTCGAACAAAGCACATTGTACAAACCTTTGGTACCAGTGTGTTGCCTAGTACAGTGGATGCAGGCTATATCAAAGTACGTGTAAGGCCGTACATTCCAAATCCTCGACGGTGCTTTAAGTGCCAGAGGTATGGGCACGGTTCCCAGACATGCCGAGGACGGCAGACTTGCGCGAAATGCAGCTCGAACGATCATGCATCAGACACTTGCGACTCATCTCTACATTGTGACGGAAGCCATCCAGCTTACTCTAGAACGTGCCCTAAGTGGAAGAAAGAAAAAGAAATCATTACATTAAAGGTCAAAGAAAATATAACATTTCACGAAGCAAGAAAACGTCTGTCATACCTGAATCACACGAGCTTTTCCGAGGTGGCGCGACGGGGGGCAGCGTCACAAATCCCTCGGGAGTCTACCGCGGTCAATGACAGTGGCCCGGTAATCACTCCGCCTGCCCCCCTGGTGGCTGCAGCAAGTGCTGCTCCATCAACATCGAAAGTGGACCTGCCGACTCCAGTCCCGCAGGCCCCAAAGCTAATCCGAACTCCACGGCCTGGGACGCGAGTTTCAGCGCCTAGTTCACGATCTTGCAGCACCTCGGAAAAGGTTATGGAGGTCGATCAAAAATCGCCGGCGTCATCGACGCCGAAAGATCAGCGCTCTCAGGAGCGCGCTAGGAGAGACAAAATTCCTGTAACTACTCAAAGAAAGGGTCCGGTAACCTAAACGGTTACCGCCCTAGTATACATATCCATCTATCTTTACTACGTTCTCTTGAACACAGACAACCAAAATCTTCCTCGATATGGCTACACAAATAATTCAATGGAATGCCAGGGGCCTATTTCGCAATCTAGATGATATCAAAGATCTACTAGCGGAATATCAGCCACGTCTGTTCTGTGTTCAAGAAACACATTTAAACTCTACACACCAGAACTTCTTAAAACAGTACATAGTTTTCCGTAAAGATAGAAATAATGGTAATTCTTCTTCTGGCGGTGTGGCAATCATAGTCCAAAAGTTAGTTGCATGCCAGCATGTATCACTCCAAAGTTCATTTGAAGCAGTGGCTGTTCGGGCTATATTGTTTAACCAACTTATAACTATTTGCTCTATATATTTACCGCCTGATGAAAGGTTTGATATTGCTGAATTTGAAAAGCTGATTGACCAGCTTCCCGAACCTTATATAATAATCGGAGACTTCAATGCTCACAGCACATTCTGGGGTGACTCAAGATGTGATGCGAGAGGACGGGCAATAGAGAACTTCCTTCTTTCTTCTGGAGCCTGCCTATTTAACAAGGCAGAGCCAACCTTTTACAGTTCCACACACAACACGTTTTCATGTATAGATTTAGCAATAGGGTCAGCGTCACTTCTTCCATACCTGGAACGGAGAGTTATCAGTAATCCATATGGGAGCGATCATTTTCCTACACTCCTAGAAACAACGAAGTGGCACGATGGACCAGCTTACCCCTAAAAGTGGAAAATTCATAGTGCAGACTGGTCAAAGTTCAGAAACATATGTAAACTGTGCCTGGAAGATGTGGACCACCTAGGTGTAGAGGAACTGGCCAGCTACATCACTGAACATATCCTCTGTTCTGCTAAAAACTGTATACCTCAGTCCTGCACAGATAAACCCAATCCGAAGCCGTGGTGGAACAAAGACTGCGAAACTGCAAAGAAACGCCAGAACAAAGCATGGAGTAGATTTTCACGCTATCCAACCACAGAAAACCTAATAGAATTTAAGCGCTGCAAAGCAAATGGACGCCGTATCCGCCAAATATCCAAAAGAGAAAGCTGGACACGCTACATATCCTCAATAAACTCATACACGGACGCTAGCAAGGTATATAATAGGGTACGTAAACTAAAAGGACAACGTCCAAATCCTTTTCCTCTCGTCAATAGCTCTGGTGAGTCAATAGAAGTTCAAGCAAACACTTGGCGAGCACTTTGAGAGAGTATCAAGTTCAGAAAACTATTCCGAAACTTTCTTAAAGCATAAAAGAATAGCTGAAAATATTCCTCTGCGTCCAAACAAGTCATCAGAAGGGTACAATAGACCGTTAACATTCCATGAACTCAAGCTTGCCCTAGGCTCTTGTGGGAGCTCGGCTCCAGGTTCTGACGCAATAACTTATGAAATAATCAGCAATCTGCCTCGTGAGACCCTAAACTGCCTGTTAAGCCTTTACAATAAGATATTTGCTACTGGTCAAATACCTTCATCTTGGAAAGAAGCAATAGTCCTACCAATACTCAAACACGGCAAAGTCCCTTCCTTAGTTAACAGTTACAGACCTATTGCACTCACTAGCTGCTTACTTAAAGTATTTGAAAAGATGATTAACCGACGCCTTGTCTTCTTTTTGGAATATAATGGTATATTGGACCCTCGCCAATCTGGCTTCCGAAGAGGGAGGTCTGCTACCGATAATCTAGTTCTCCTTGAATCATATATACGTGATGCATTTGTACATAGCCAATACTGTCTATCTATATTCTTTGATCTTGAGAAGGCATATGATACTGCCTGGCGATACGGTATTCTGCAAGACCTGTCTTCCTGTGGAATTTGTGGTAGTATGCTGAATATTTTGCAAAATTACTTATCTGAAAGGAAGTTCCGCGTTAGAATTGGCAATGTACTATCGCGTACTTTTATTAAAGAAAACGGTGTACCACAGGGAGGAGTGCTAAGTTGCACACTTTTTATAATCAAAATGAACTCTCTCCGCTCTGTTATACCTTCAATGGTATCGTATTCCGTCTATGTGGACGACATCCAAATCAGCTTTAAATCTTGCAACCTGTCCATATGTGAACGCCAGATACAGTTGAGTGTTAATCGGCTCACGAAATGGGCAGACGAAAACGGGTTTCGATTCAATGTAGAAAAGACTTCCTGTGTGCTGTTTTCCAGACGAAGAGGTGTATGTCCTGACCCTTGCATTACCATACATGGCAGAAACCTGGTAAATAGAAAAGAACAAAAATTTCTTGGTATAACATTCGATAGTAAGCTAACCTTCACGCAGCATATAAAACAGCTGAAGCTGAAATGTCTTAAAACCATGAACCTTTTAAAGATTTTATCCCATCAGTCGTGGGGAACAGATAGGTATTGCCTCCTATCTCTTTTTAAAAGCCTTGTGTTGTCACGCATAGACTACGGATGTATTGTTTACCAGTCTGCTTCAAAGACAACACTTAAGCAACTCGATCCTGTCTATCACTTAGGTATCCGCCTAGCTCTTGGTGCCTTTAGGACGTGCCCCTTCCAAAGTCTATACGCAGAATCGGATCAGTGGCCGCTGAATTATCAACGTACATATCTGGGAGTCACCTATGCAATAAGAATCATGTCACTAAAACACCACCCATGCAAAGCACTCATAAGTGATCAGTCCACAAACCAGTTGTACTTAAACAGGCCTTCACACGCCCCACCGTTCCCGTTGGCAGTAATATCTGTTGCGGAAAAACTCGGAGTACTTTTCACAGATCTACAGGAAAGTGACAATGCTGAACCTATTCCACCCTGGGAACAATGTACAGTTATCTGTGACTTGTCCTTTAGAGAACTGAACAAAAAGAGTTGTCCAAGTGCCCTCATCCAGCAACATTTCTTGGCCCTTGAAGACAAGTATAGGTCAACGGCATTTTTCACTGATGCTTCGAAGTCGGCAACTTCGGTATCATGTGCAGCCCATGGCCCAAACTTCTCCAACGCTAAAACCTTACATAACCATAGCAGCATTTTTACAGCCGAAGCGTATGGTATCCTGATCACTGTTGAATACATAGTGCAGCACAAGATACAAAAGTCCATAATATACACAGATTCCTTAAGTGTTGTCACAGCCCTGTCCTGTGGCAAAACAAGCCGAAACCCTGTATTAAACATGCTCCTTAAACACATTCACCTAGCATATAAACAAAACCTAGCTCTTGTTGTATGCTGGGTGCCAGGACACTCTGGGATTGCAGGCAATGAAATGGCAGACAAGAATGCTGGACAAGCGGCTTATCGGGGTATTATTGATGTAAGCTGGGTACCTGGTGTAGATATGAAACCTGCTGTACGAAAGGTGCTTCATAACCATTGGCAAGCTGAGTGGGACAAGCAAGTGGAAAATAAGCTGCACCTGCTTAAACCGCGATTAAGCAAACCTTTCCCACTGAAGCTTGATAGGCACACCGAAGTCGTCCTAGCACGACTCAGAATAGGACACACTTATGGCACACACAAACACCTATTGACTGCTACTGACCCCCCGACGTGCACACGCTGCGGTGAGAACTTAACCGTCCTACATATCCTCATTCAATGTCCCGAACTTCACCAAGAGCGATTAGCTCATTTTAAGGAACTCTACACACACCATATACCACCCCATCCCTCGATGTTCTTATCAGAAGATGCACTTTTTAACTTTAAAAGAGTGCTTAATTATCTTGCTCAATCTAACTTTCTAGATATCATCTCATTCCATGCTAACCATCAGACTGTGCCTCACAGGTGAAGTACAGTCTGATGCACATAAGTATGTCTGAGCTCTTGCACTTCTTGCGTAGGCAAGAATTGTACAGCAAGGGACTCGGGCAATCCGCAACAATTTACCATGTGTCCATATAACCTATAATTTTAGAATTCATCCACCAGTATTTATAGATTTCTTTTACGTGTAGGCCTCTATACAGCCTTTATTTTAAGTCACAGCACCAAACCCACAATTTTACTAAACAAAAACATATGTCCTGGCGCTCTTTGGCCTTAGATGCCCTTGCGCCATTAAACTCCAATCATCATCAGATATGGAGAGACGCTACCGTCCTCAGTGTCCTCCTGGAATGTCGGGACGCAGAAGCTGACAGAAAGAAACACTTCCTTTAGTTGTTACATGTGGTTAGCCCAAGAAAGTTGTCGCGCATCCTCTCGCCAGAGGATGCCGCTGTGATAGTTCTGGTTTTTAAAGCACATGCCTCCAGGCCCTTGTGTTTTACGGGCTCTGTTCAGGCAGTAGTGCTTCTTGCAAACTTTTGCCTCTGACATATTTTGTTTATTATACCGTTCCATCGCTATGCGTTTTTCATACTCATAGTACACCTCATTAGTCATTGTCATAATATTATTACTTGTAGATATTATGCACTTCACAGCGACTGATTCTAGGAGCCTTTACAGCCACGTCACAATTGCCTCTCGAAATTCATCGCTCCACTGTCAACTTATTAACACTAGCCTGACATTCTTTGGCCATATATGGGCCATTCGCCACAAAACGCCACACATTCATTCATTCTTTGGTATTTACTTTGAAAACGTATGTAGTTCGGCACACTACTCCTACTCTTTCCTGAAACGTGAAACTATAGACAAAAGAAGGCCGTTGAAACGTAAATATATAGACACAAACTCTACAGCCGTCCTTTCATTCTTGCCAAATTTAAGACTGCACTGAGCAGCTGTAGCAACTAAACACTCCAGCAACTAAACACCTGGAGGTGGCAGAGTTGTATATGACATGATAAGGTACCTGAAAGTTGAAGCTCAAATGACATTTCCTTCCATTTTTAATATAATCTCGGCTGCTAGACACATACCTTCGACATGGAAGGAAGCTACAGTAATTCCTAATCTAAAGACAGGAAAGGAGCTATCCATGGTATTCAGCCAATATCATTCATGAGTTGTAAGTTTTTCGACTTAATGATTAATCGACGAGTGCTGTAATATCTGGAAACCAATGCTGCGTTTACTTCGTATCAATATGGGTTTACAGGGAACAGATCTGATGAAGAGTACCTTGCTTGAATAGAAGGAATTATAACAGATGTATTTGTCCACAACTAATATTTTTATTAGTCTTCTTTATATGGAGAAAGCTTACGATACGACATGGCGCTCTACAGGACCCATCTTCTATGGGAGTACGAGGCAGGATGTTGAATCTTATAAAAAAGTTTTATCTCGAACCGGACTTTCTGTAGAAAAAATTGGAGGACGCTTAAGCTTCGCCTTCAAGAGTGGAACGCGATAGCCTTATCGTACCCCGTTCGCATCGACCACTCAAACGATCTACGCGAGCCAAACGTCGCGATCGGCACGAACAGCCGGGCCGCTACGCGCCATGAAGGCGGACGCGATCATGAGGTGAGTAGCGCGCCACGTGTCGGGGCAGCGCCGTAAATTGCGAGGAGGGAGTCTGTCGTGTTTGCCGCAAGATGGCTCTGCGTGTGCGCAGAGCCTAGAAGAAATGTAGCGGAAACGTACTTCGCTACTCGTTCCCGATATGCACCGCTATAATTACCGATATACACCGCAGTATAACTGTCTACGGCGAGTTTCTAAGGCAACACTGCATTCACTAAAGGCACTTTTGTCGCGCTTGGACCCATCGAACTTGTGGCTGAGTGGTAGCGTCTCCGTCTCACACTCCGGATACCCTGGTTCGATTCCTACCAAGCCCATATTGCAAGTCGTTTTTTATTTATAAAGTGCCTTCCGGGATTTATCGCTCACGGCTAACGCCGGTGACACCGGCTTTTCTGCGACACGAGCTGCTTAACGCTATCGCGTTAAAACCGGCTAAGAAATTGTTAAGGCGCACAACATGGGATTCTTCAGGTCGGCAGCGGCGCCGCTGTGATTGCGTAATGCCGTCTGGCAGGTACGACCTCATAGTCCACTGCGCTGATACCTCGCATGATCGTGTAGGCTCCGAAATAGCGTCGCAAAAGTTTATCACTAAATCTTCGTTGGAGATTTGGTGTCCATACCCAAATACTGTCGCCGGGCAGGCATTCCACGTAGCGCCATCGAAGACAGTAGTGTCGGCTGTCTGTCCTTTGCTGGCTTTTGACGTAAAGGCGGGCAATTTGTGCTTCATCGGCGCTCTGCAGATAGTCGGCGACGACGAGATTCCGTACACCAGCTTGAATGGCGTGACCGGCGTTGTTCCTTGCACCGTTGCGTTATAAGCAAAGACTACGTAAGAAGGACTGCATCCCAGGTCGTCGACGTACATCGGTAACATGTCGGCGAGAGCTACATTCAGGTGCTCTGTAAGGCCATTCGTCTGCGGGTGGTAGGCAGTTGTCCAGCGGTGACTAGTTTGGCCGTATTGCAGGATGGCTTGAGTAAGCTCTACCGTAAAAGTAGTTGATCTGCTGGGGATCAGGATTTCTGAGGTACCATATGGTAACAGGATGCTATCGACGAGTTTCACCACTTCCGTCACAGTACCTTGGGGTAGGGATTTCGTTTAGGTGTAGCGGGCAACGTAGTCGGTCGCTACGACGACCCACTTGGTCCTGCATATTGATCTCGGAAATGGCCCCAAGAAGTTCTTTTCGATGTGCTGGAATGGTCAGCAAGGTAGATCGATCGGCTGCAGCAACCGGCTGGGGTTCTTTGTGATGTCTTGCGTCGCTGGCATTCTGGGCATGTTCTGACGTAGTGGGCAACATGAGTGCTGAGGAGGGGCCAGAAATATTTCTCTTGCACCCTCGATGGCGCACGGGAGAATCCGAGGTGACCAGCGGTCGAGTCGTTATGTAGGGCGTTCAGTACGTCTGGATGCAATGCTGAGGGAACAAGAAGGTAGTTGGCACGGACTGGTGAGAAGTTCCTCTTTACAGGTGCGTCATTTTGTAGGGAAAATGAAGAGAATCCTCGCCTAAATGCCCTAGGGACAACGTCGGTGTTGCCTTCCAAGTTCTCCACGAGGTTTCTTTAGCTGCGGGTCATCTCGTTGCTGTTCAGCGAAAATGTCAGCGCTTATAGTTCACAGAAAGGCGTCCTCATCGTTGTCATAAGACGGTGGGTCAAAGGGGGTGCGCGACAGGTAGCCGTCATCAGGGTGCCTCCGTCCCGACTTGTAGACGATGGTGGAATCAGCTCAAGCCTGTAGGTCCATCGTGCGAGGCGTCCTGATGGGTTTTTTAATTTGGCTAGTCAACACAAGGCATGGTGGTCGCTTACGACTTGGAATGGCCTGCCCTAGAGCCAAAGGCAGAATTTCGTGGTAGCCTAAATGATGGCAAGGCATTCTTTTTCTGATGTCGAATAATTATCTTCTGCTTTCGACAGCGACGGGTTCCCATAAGCAATGACCCTTTCAAATCACTCATTCCGTTGGACGAGGATGGCGCCAAGGCCTAGGCTACTTGCTCCGATGTGTATTTTGCTGTCGCCGTCCTCATCCAAGTGGGCTATCAGTGGCGGTGACTGCAGGCGTCGCTTAACCTCCTGGAATGCTTCGATTTGCGGCCTTTCCCTCTTGAACTCGACGTCGAATCTTGTGAGATATGTCAATGCCTCGGGGATTGGTGACAAGTTTTTGAAGAAGCGCAAACATGGACTCCAGTGGCGCCGAAGCACCCACTCATGACGGAGTAGTCGGCTTCTGTGTCCACTAAAGCGGTGACTGCGTGGCCTTCAAAAAGCACGTCGATGTCCGTGGTTCTTTGTATAGCGTTACGGCTAGGTAGTGGCGTCGGATCACGGCTGCGCCACACTGTGCCGTTGTTACCCCTTGTCGTCAGATCTTCTGCACGCGGTCTTCTGTTGAAACGTCGTTGTCATCAACGCAGGATCCTCGGTTTTTCGACGTTGCCTCTTTTTCGAGTTGCTACTTTAGTTTTCTGGGTAGAGGCTCAAGGACCAACCACAAGATGGGCCAGTGTTTTGTCGGCGCTGCGGCGACACGCAGTGGCCTGATGATGTAGAACGGGTCGGTCGTCGAGTGCTCCACTGAGTATTAGCGAAGCATTCGGCGATATTACGAATCCGTTCACCTTTCTGTGGGCGCGGCGCGTTGACGGCAAACCCTCGCAGTCCCAATTGGTGCTATGGGCATCGGTGGTAGACATGGCCGGGTTCTCTGCAGTGATAGCAGAGAGGGCAGTGGTCCGGATTGCACCACGCATCTGTTTTCCTTCGGTAGCTGCCCTGGGCGACGGGCCGCGTAGCTGGCAACTGCGGCGGACAACGGAATTGCGGCGTTACAGGGCCCTGGCACGGGTGCGGAGGCAGATCTTGACGGCGAGCGACGGAGGAGTAGGCCATCGCTTCTGGCTGGGGTTGCGGCGATGCCGGAACTTTGTGTAGTTCCAGTGACCGCTGAAGCTCTCCCTAACTATACCAGCTATCTAGGGCCTCTGGAGCTGTGCGACCTTAGGCACAATTCCTGTACAAGCATTCCGATGGTCTAGCGCACCTTGTCGGCGCCAGCGGTTGAGCCTAGGCGTAGATGGTTGTCAATGCATGGCAGTTGTGTTGCCTGGTTCGCATTTCAAGTATTTTCTCGATTGATGTGGCCTCCGAAACAAACTCGGCTTCAGTCTTGGGTCGATTGCTTATGAATCCGGCAAATAGCTGCTCTTTCACACCCTGCGTCGGGAACCGCACTTTCTTCAGACATGTCGGTGTCGGCGTGGCGGATGACGCGAGTCATTTCCATGAATATCGCGATGTTCTAGTTCGGTAGCTGTAGTAACTTCAAAAAAAAAACGCAGCGGTGGCATAGAGGTAGAACACCCGCCTCGCGTGCAAGATGTCTGTGGTTCGAATCCCGGTGCCGGCAATTTTCCACCGGATTAAAAAAAAAAATCCGCGTGTTGATAAAATTGCACAAAGAGGCCTGGAGTATGGCCTGATCCCGGTGACCACAACCGGTAACGCACTTCCTCACCAGAGCAGGATTGGCCACCCTGGTGCAGTACTTGGCCACAACCTCCTATATGAACACAACAATCAAACCCCGGCCCTCAGTTCCCAGCAGCGGCGAAGCAACTGACCACGGTGGCGGTCAGACCTGCGACGCAGCAGAGGGTGCTAAGAATCACTGGCTCCGGACAGGCCGCCATTGGAATATGAACCTGGCAACGTTTAACGCTAGAACGTTATCTAGTGAGGCGAGTCTAGCAGTGCTATTGGAGGAATTATAAGGCAGTAAATGGGATATAATAGGGCTTAGTGAAGTTAGGCGGCCAAAGATGCATATACAGTGCTAAAAAGCGGGCACTTCCTGTGCTACCGGGGCCTAGCGGATAGAAGAGAACTAGGAGTCGGATTCCTGATTAATCAGAATATAGCTGGTAACATACAGGAATTTTATAGCATTAACGAGAGGGTGGCAGGTCTTGTTGTGAAACTTAATAAGAGGTACAAATTGATGATTGTACAGGTCTACGCCCCTACATCCAGTCATGATGACGAGAAAGTCTAAAGCTTGTATGAAGAGGTGGAATCGGCGATGGGTAGAGTGAAAACTAAATACACTATACTAATGGGCGACTTTAATGCCAAGGTAGGCAAGAAGCAGGCTGGAGACAAGGCAGTGGGGGAATATGGCATAGGCACTAGGGATAGCAGGGGAGAGTTATTAGTAGAGTTTGCGGAACAGAATAATATGAGGATAATGAATACCTTCTTCCGCAAGCGGGATAGCCGAAAGTGGACGTGGAGGAGCCCGAACGGCGAGACTAGAAATGAAATAGACTTCATACTCTGCGCTAACCCCGGCATCATGCAAGATGTGGACGTGCTCGGCAAGGTGCGCTGCAGTGACCACAGGTTGGTAAGAACTCGAATTAGCCTAGACCTGAGGAGGGAACGGAAGAAACTGGTACATAAGAAGCAGATTAATGAGTTAGCGGTAAGAGGGAAAATAGAGGAATTCCAGATCAAGCTAAGAACAGGTATTCGGCTTTAACTCAGGAAGTAGACCTTAGTGTTGATGCAATGAACGACAATCTTGTGGGCATCATTAAGGAGTGTGCAATGGAAGTCGGTGGTAACTTCGTTAGGCAGAATACCAGCAAATTATCGCAGGAGACGAAAGATCTGATTAAGAAACGCCAATGTATGAAAGCCTCTAACCCTACAGCTAGAATAGAACTGGCAGAACTTTCGAAGTTAATCAACAAGCGTAAGACAGCTGACATAAGGAAGTATAGTATGGATAGAATTGAACATGCTCTCAGGAACGGAGGAAGCCTAAAAACAGTGAAGAAGAAACTAGGAATCGGCAAGAATCAGATGTATGCTTTAAGAGACAAAGCCGGCAATATCATTACTAATATGGATGATATAGTTCAAGTGGCTGAGGAGTTCTATAGAGATTTATACTGTACCAGTGGCAGCCACGACGATAATGGAAGAGAAAATAGTATAGAGGAATTCGAAATCCCAAAGGTAACGCCGGAAGAAGCAAAGAAAGCCTTGGGAGATATGCAAAGGGGGAAGGCAGCTGGGGAGGATCAGGTAACAGCAGATTTGTTGAAGGATGGTGGACAGATTGTTCTAGAGAAACTGGCCACCCTGTATACGCAATGCCTCATGACCTCGAGCGTACCGCAATATTGGAAGAACGCTAACATAATCCTAATCCATAAGAAAGGGGACGCCAAAGACTTGAAAAATTATAGACCGATCAGCTTACAGTCCGTTGCCTACAAACTATTCACTTAGGTAATCGCAAATAGAATCAGGAACACCTTAGACTTCTGTCAAGCAAAGGACCAGGCAGCATTCCGTAAAGGCTACTCAAAAATAGATCATATTCACACTATCAATCAGGTGACAGAGAAATGTGCGGAATATAACCGACCCTTATATATAGCTTTCATTGATTACGAGAAAGCATTTGATTCTGTTGAAACCTCAGCAGTCATGGAGGCATTACGAAATCAGGGTGTAGACGAGCTGTGTGTAAAAAATTACCGACGATTACGTTACTTCCTAATGCGAAATTTGAGCGCAGCAAATAAGCTGTTTCACCTTTTCGATAGATTGAGGCAAAGAAATCGAGCAACACATGTATGCGCTATCACAGAATTTTTTTTTTATTTTTCACACGTATTCCTTTAACAAAGACTCCACTAACAGTTCTTGACAGTCATGAAGGAAGCTTTGTGGTCGGAGAAATAGACTGATATATGTTCGACTTGGTACACCAATGCTTGATTCTCGAAGACGTTCACAAAGACGTTCACAACTTGGCCCTTAATGCCATATTGGCCTCCGCCGTGCATCAGTCGTCGCACTTGCATGAATGGGATTCGCGAAGATACGAGTCTTACACTCACCGCATTAAGTTGTGGAAGGTGCGCTGGCCTCGAGGGATATTTGTAACCGTTTGTTGTCGAAATAACAACCAAAACAAGCGCGAACGAGACCGACCCAACAGAACCAAACAGGCGCGGGCGAGAGCTGTGGCGCGAGCAGACGATAGTACGAAACGAGCGGATCGGCTGAGACCAGACACGAGTGCGCATCGAGCCGCAAGGAGGGTCCGCATGACACCAGCATCGCGCGCGCACGTCACTGAAGGGGCCGCTCTCACTGGTCTCCGCCATTCGCGGCTCGCGTCCTTCGTCTCCCACTCCAGCGAAGGGGGGCGGAGCTGGTTACGAGGCCGACAACGCCGACGACGACGCGAAACCCAGGAACGGACGCCAAAGAGCTGCGCTCTAAAATACTGAAAGATATCTATAGCGGCTCCACGGCCACCGTAGTCCTCCATAAAGAAAGCAACAAAATCCCAATAAAGAAAGGCGTCAGTCAGGGAGATACGATCTCTCCAACGCTGTTTACAGCGTGTTTACAGGAGGTATTCAGAGACCTGGATTGGATAGAAATGGGGATAAAAGTTAATGGAGAATACCTTAGTAACTTGAGATTCGCTGATGATATTGCCTTGCTTAGTAACTCAGGGGACCAACTGCAATGCATGCTTACTGACCTGGAGAGGCAAAGCAGAAGAGTGGGTCTAAAAATTAACCTGCAGAAAACTAAAGTAATGTTTAACAGCCTAGGAAGAGAGCAGCAATTTACAATAGGCAGAGAGGCACTGGAAGTCGTAAGAGAATACGTCTACTTAGGGCAGGTACTGACGGCGGATCCGGATCATGAGACGGAAATAATCAGAAGAATAAGAATGGGTTGGGGTGCGTTTGGCAGGCATTCTGAGATCATGAACAGCAGGTTGCCATTATCCGTCAAGAGAAAAGTGTATAATAGCTGTGTCTTACCAGTACTCACCTACGGGGCAGAAACCTGGAGGCTTACGAAAAGGGTTCTACTCAAATTGAGGACACGGAACGAGGTATGGAAAGAAGAATGATAGGTGTAACGTTGAGGCATAAGAAAAGAGCAGATTGGGTGAGGGAACAAACGCGAGTTAATGACATCTTAGTTGAAATCAAGAAAAAGAAATGGGCATAGGCAGGACGTGTAATGAGGAGGGAGGATAACCGATGGTCATTAAGGGTTACGGACTGGATCCCAAGGGAAGGGAAGCGTAGCAGGGGGCGGCAGAAAGTTAGGTGGGCGGATGAGATTAAGAAGTTTGCAGGGACGGCATGGCCACAATTCGTACATGACCGGGGTTGTTGGAGAAATATGGGAGAGGCCTTTGCCCTGCAGTGGGCGTAACCAGGCTGATGATGAATGGCTCGTACTGGGAGATGTTTTCGACGCTTTCTATGTGCCCCAACATTATTATAACTTATTGAGGTAGTTCTTGGTCACGATCGCCGCACCTGGCTTTGTGACGTCCGAACTCCGGGGGCAGGTTTTGTAGCCTGAGGCTAGCCCCACGTTCCGGGCGACGTTCCTGCTCTCTTGGAGGTTTGGGCTTGGATCATGGTTTTCGGAGGCATCTGGCACATGAACGGAAAAGCACTTTCATCTGATGTCACGTTGTACGGAGGGTAAAGAACAACAAACGTGACAACTGTGAGTAACAAATTTAGCGCTATATTGGCCGAACCTGTGCCGAGCAAAACAAGTAGCACTTGAGCAGAGTAATAGCTGCGAGCCGAGTTGGCGATCGTTAAAAATCTTATCAGCCGGTTTTGCAGGTCGGCTTTTATACATGAGTCGGCAATGGTCCCATCGTAATCGATGGTGCCCGCGTGCCTTCCAGAAAGGACTACATAATTCGCGTTGCGCATACAATCAAATTACACAAACTCCGGTGACAGCAGACCACGGATAGAACCATCGATAACTTTCGTGAAAATTCCAATACCATTTGTTACCCTTTGAAAAGCGGTCACCCGAAAAAGATAAACAAGTACACATATCAACATTTAGACACGCTCCCGATGAATTAATACGCAGGCACTTCCTAGAAATACAATAAGAACACCTTTGCCCTGAATTTTATACGGACGTTTCAAGATATCCCGGGAAAACTTAAATTAAGTTATGCACTTTTACGTCCCAAAACCACAATCTAATCATGAGACACGCTGTAGTGAAGGAAGAATTTGGACCATCTAGGCTTCTTTGACGTGTACCTAACTCTACTCCTAGGAAAGCCCCCTTTACCGATGTTGGGCGATCTTTTTTTTTTAAGTTATCAAGGGTTCTCTATCCACAAAATGAATATTTTTGCTGCCGAGGCTTATGCAATAATGTCGACTGTGAAATACATAAGAAACAAAAGCTTAGAAGAGGTATAAATTACAGACTGAAATCCTTGAAACCGAGACTATAAAACATTGAAGAAGCACAAAAAACCTTTACTGAATGAACTCTAGTCATAGTTTGGCATGGTAAAGATATCCAACCACCACATACCGTAGTGTTGGGTGCCTGGGCGTAGATGCTTTAAAAGCAATGTGCTCGTTGATAGTAATGCTACATCCGTCGCCCTGGAGCCGCGCCCACCGACGTAATAGTGTCAGTCTTCGTTTTAAAAGCTTTCCTGGGTATGAAGTTGAAGGAATACCGGAAACGAGAGTGTGACAAAGAAGCGTGAAATCAACTGCGATTGCCCCGCAGGGGCGTCTGCGTCAGCAGGCGTTTGGTGCGTTGCGACACCACGGACACGAGCACATGAGGGTTGGACCCTCCCGCGTGTAGCCGTGCGCGGCTTAGCCGTGTCCGGCGAAAGGGGGATCCTGGAGGTTGAGCCGATGCCGGGTGCTCGGACCTTTAAGGCCCCCCGGCGGAGGCAACACACCTCTTTGGCCTCTGCTTCACATAGACGGCACCCCCGGACTGACCCGCCCGGGGGAAATCGGTAGTTGCCTTTTCCTGTCTCTCTCTTCCTCCAGTCTTCGTCTTTCTCTCACTTTTCATCTTTCCTGTCTTCTCCTAGCTTCCGCTTACTTCCGATTTTTCCAGGCAGCAAGGGTTAACCTTGTGTGAATAGCCAGCCTAGGTTATATCATATTTGGTTATAGTGGTAATGTATAGCTGGCGTTTGCAGGCCGTGTTTCACAGGTCCTGCAACGTCCCCTTGTAGGACTCCACGGTGGGTGGCTGGCGTTACTGCCGAAATTACAATCTATTATGGCTTCTTTTTCCCCCCCTTACCTGATCGCTCCCTCAAGAGGGGGCGCACCGATGATGTCTTCGAATTTTTTGCCCGTCAAAAAGAAACTTTTCCTTGTTTCCATGTAGTGCACTCCGAAACACCAGACAAACGTGTGCGAGCAATCTCACCATTCCTCGTGTCCAAGTCTCTTACCCAAGTTTTTGGTACAGGTTATAAAGCATCCAGGATGGCAAGCGGCGATCTCCTCTTGGAACTGCGCAACCAGAAACAATATGAAAAGCTACCCAATCTAGTTTCATTTGGTGACGCCAAAGTAACCGTAACTCCTCATCGTACCATGAATACCGCCCGTGGCGTAGTTTCTGATGATGATCTCTTGGAGCTGACTGAGGCTGAGCTCTTGGAGGGCTTCAGTGAGCAGAATGTCATAAATGTTAAGCGAATTAATATGAGGCGTGATAATAAGGAAATACAGACCAAACATCTGATGCTTACTTTTGGCACAAGTGTTCTGCCCGAGTCCATCGAGGCCGGGTATATCAAGCTCCGTGTTCGCCCGTATGTTCCTAATCCCCTGCGTTGTTTTAAATGCCAGCGTTTCGGTCACAGCTCACAGAGATGCCGAGGCCGCCAAACCTCCGCGAAATGCAGTGCTCATGAGCACACCTCTGAATCTTGTGAAATAAACTGTGAAGGCGAGCACGCCGCGTACTCGCGGTCGTGCCCGTCTTGGAAAAAAGAAAAAGAAATTGTCACGATCAAAGTGAAAGAAAATATATCGTTCAAGGAGGCACGTAGGCAGGTGGCATACCTGCCTAAAACACATTTGCCGAAGTGGCGCGTCAGGGGGCAGTGCCACAACGGTCTCTGGCGGCTGACCGTCCCACACCCAGTGAGGCGGCAGTGACGCCATCGACCCCGAAGGTGGGCGCAGCGCAGGCTACCCCCACCTCCCCGGCCCCATCCAGCGCTGGCGACAGCCGGCGCAGCCAGATCCCTCAGGGAGCCCCATCGACCTCCGGGCTGGAGGGCGCAGGGATCTTGCCTTCCGAGGCAGGACCCACACAGAAAACTTCTCGCTCGCAAGAGCATGTGTCCGGCGCCTCACAAGAGGCAATGGACACTACACCTGTCCTCACGGCGCGCCAAGCGCCTAAGGAGCGGCGAGGCTCCCTCGAACGCTTCAGAAAGGGCAAAACCCCTATTACAGGGCCTCGAAAGAGCTCTGTGATCTAAGGCATAACATCCGTTTCCTTACATACAGCACCTATTCACTTCCAGTATCCCCGCAGGGGCGTCTGCGCGAACAGGCGTTTGGTGTGTTGCGACACCACGGACCCGAGCACACGAGGGTTGGACCCTCCCGCGTGTAGCCGTGCGCGGCTTAGCCGTGTCCGGGGAAAGGGGGATCCTGGGGGTTGAGCCAATGCCGGGTGCTCGGACCTTTAAGGCCCCCCGGCGGAGGCAACACACCTCTTTGGCCTCTGCTTCACGTAGACGGCACCCCCGGACTGACCCACCCGGGGGAAATCGGCAGTCGCCTTTTCCTGTCCTCCTCTTCAATCTTCGACTTTCTCTCTAGCCTTTTCATCTTTCCTGTCTTCTTTTTACTTCTTCTTACTTCCGAATTTCCTGGCGGCAAGGGTTAACCGTGTGTAGTATATCCAGTCTTGGTTATATGCATTAGGTTATAGTGGCGGTGCATAGCTGGCGTGTGCAGGTTGCTCACAACCTGTAGCGTCCCCTTGTTGGGCTCGGTGGTGGGTGGCTACCACCGCCGCCGAATTTCAAACCATATTATGGCAGAAGCTTTTCCGCGACTTCCAGATCGGCCTCTGAAAAGAGGCCGCACCAATGCACCTTTTCAATTCACCCTCCGAACTGACATAGACAACTTCCAACGTTACCACGTCTTGCATAGTGAAGGACCACAAAGTATGCGTAAGCTATCTCCTTTCTTGGTGGCGAAATGCCTCATTGAAAAAATTGGCAAAGACTATAAAGCCTCGAAAATGACCAGTGGAGACCTACTTATAGAACTGAGAAACAAAGAACAAGTGCCAAAGCTGTCCGAACTCACCAGTATTGGTGAAATCAAAGTCACGATTTCTCCCCATCGCTCCCTAAACACCTGCAGGGGCGTTATCTCAGAGGAAGATTTTCTCAGCCTGAGTGACGAGGAACTTCTCGAAGGATTCCAAGAACAGAATGTCATTAAAGTACAAAGAATTACAATCCGAAGAAACAATGAACAACTCCCGACCAAACATGTGATCCTCACATTTGGTACTAGTATTCTCCCCACTTCTCTCGACGCAGGATACCTAAAGATAAATGTCAGGCCATACATACCGAACCCGAGGCGATGTTTTAAGTACCAGAGGTTCGGCCACGCATCCCAATCATGCAGAGGCAAAGAAACGTGCGCAAAATGCAGTGCCAACGACCACTCATCTGAAAATTGTAATGCTCCCCCACGCTGTGTGAACTGCAAAGGGGATCATCCAGCGTATTCACGATCATGTCCCTGTTGGAAGAAGGAGAAGGAAGTGATTGCTCTTACAGTAAAAGAGAAGATTTCATTTTTTGAAGCAAGGAAGAGGCTTTCGCTCTTACCTCAAATAAGTTATGCCAATGTGGCGCGACAGGGGGCAGCGCCACATCGGTCTCAGGAGTCTACAGAGGTCACAGTCAGTGGTCCTGTGGCCACTGCATCCGCCCCCTCGGTGGCAGCAGCTAGTGCTACTCCACCATCATCCAAGGCGGCCCTGCAGACAGTCGTCCCGCAGGTCCCCAGGCTAAACAGAACGCGAAGGCCCGAGACGCGTGTGTCGGCGCCTGGCTCTCGATCATCCAGCGCCTCAGAGAAGGCAATGGAGGTCGACACGAAAACCCCGGCGTCATTGACGCCAAAAGAACAGCGCTCTTCTGAGCGCCCTAAGAAGGACAAGGTCCTTATAACTCTACAGAAAAAGGGACAGGCAACCTGAACGGTTGCCGCCCATTAAACGTGTACTGTCCCTTATCGAATGTCACCTTTAGTTTTTAAGTTCGCAAACACCACTACATTTTTCATTTTAGAAACATGGCTTTCATTGTACACTGGAATTGCAGAGGTCTTATACACAATATAGGTGACATCAAAGACATTATCAACACTTTTTCGCCAGTTGCAGTGTGTCTCCAAGAAACGAATCTTGGTCCAAAAAATAGTAACATTCTCAAAGGTTTCACCGTTGTCCGAAGGGACCGCGAACACTCTAGCCGTTTGTCAGGAGGAGTCGCCATAGTCGTTCAGGGCGGCACCCCTACACGAAATGTTCAACTGAGTACTTCTTTCGAGGCTGTTACCGTCACCGTTCTATCGCATAAAACCATCACCATCTGTTCACTTTACATCCCACCCCATACTCATTTTACTACTAGACAACTGGAAAATCTAATACACCAGTTGCCGGAGCCTTTTATTCTAGTAGGAGATTTTAATGCCCATTGTAGCCTCTGGGGCAGCGATAGAACAGACCAAAGAGGGCAAGTAATCGAAGATTTTATCTTGTCTAACAGCATATGTCTTTTAAACTCGGGTTCACCAACATATTTCTCACCAAGCTCACGCAAATTCAGCTGTCTAGATTTAGCCTTCTGCTCACCGTCTGTTTTTAGCGATTTTAAATGGGAAGTCCCCGACACTTCTTATGGAAGTGATCATTTGCCGGCATTTATCAAGCTCTCATCCATATTACCTACAATAAACTCTAAGCCACGTCGCTGGAAAATACAGCTTGCCGACTGGCCGCTTTTTATGAAACATGCAAAACTTGAAGATGTCTGTTTAAATGAACTCAATGTAAATGAAATTAATGAGAAATTCACTGAAGTTTTAATTTCAGCAGCAGAAAAGGCAATACCTCAAACATCCAGTCTTGTGCGCAAAAAAAGTTTTCCCTGGTGGAGCCCCGAGTGCACAGAAACCAAGAAGCTTCAAAATAGGGCCTGGGGTATGTTACGAAGACACCCCACCTATACCAACCTTTTATGCTTTAAACAGGCCAAAGCCAAGGCACGATTTATCAGAAGGCAGGCAGAAAAATCATCGTGGAAGAAATACGTATCCTCTATAAACAGTACAGTTACGTCTAAACGCATGTGGGAACAGGTAGGGTAATTTCGGGGAGATTACTCATCTTACACAATACCGTTACTCACAAGTCCAGACACACAAACAACAATACAAGAACAGGCAGATATACTTGGCGAACATTTCCGTGATGTATCCAGTTCAGGAAATTATACGAATGAATTCTTACAGTACAAACAGTCTGCTGAAAAACAAAAGCTACCCACTACCGGCGCGTTAAAAGAACCGTACAATTCCCCCCTCACACAACAAGAAATAAACAGAGTCCTTTCTGCAGGGAAAAACACAGCGCCAGGACACGACCGTATCCACTACGCCATGCTGGCTCATCTATCTCAGGCATCTGTAGAAGCTCTCCTTAAGTTTTTCAACATAATCTGGGAGGAGGAGGAGGAGGAATAGACTTTATTTGTGCACAGCAGATTAGAGACCTAGGCCTCTACCTAAATGACGGCCTCGAGCCCTTGGGCCCTGGCGGCATCTTCGGCCTGCTGGATTGCCTTGCGTTGGTCTTCCGGTGCACAGCTGAGCAACGCGGTCTCCCACTGCTCTCTGGTTTTAATTATTTTATTCTGTATGGGTGTACGAGGACAAGCCCATACCATGTGTTGTAGGTCCGCCCTTTCTTCACAGAATCTACATCTATCCGTGTAAAGGTCCGGGTAGTAGCGGTGGTAGGCCACCGGGTTCGGATATGTATCTGTTTGTAAGAGGCGCCATGCCGTCGCTTGCCGTCTATTTAACGAGGAGTGTGCCGGGGGGAAGTGGGCCCTTCCCAATTTATAGTGTTTGGTGATCTCGTTAAAGCTGGTCATCCGGTCTCTCTCCGTTCCCAGTATTTATTGTGTGTCACCTGCTCGGCCTGTCAGTTCTCGAGCCAGGTTGTGCGCTATTTCGTTCCCGGGAAGGGAGGAGTGTGCGGGTGCCCATATAATGTGAATGTCGCGATCTTCACGAAAGTTGTTTAAAATTCTGAGTGCTTCCGGCGAGATTCTTCCTTTTGCATAGTTCTTGACTGCTGTCTTGCAGTCGCTTACTACGATGTTGGCTTCCGTGGAGGCTATTGCCAGTGCTAAGGCAGCTTCCTCCGCCACCTCTGCCTTCCATGTTTTCACCGTCCCACTAACTCTGCAGTCACCCTCTAGACTCGTAGCAACTATCGACATACTCTGTCCATTTGCGTACTCCGCCGCGTCCACATAGACCACGTCCC
The DNA here is from genome assembly GCF_038994185.2 of Dermacentor albipictus. NCBI lineage: Eukaryota > Metazoa > Arthropoda > Arachnida > Ixodida > Ixodidae > Dermacentor > Dermacentor albipictus. Next base: position 102,173,372 of record NC_091827.1, on the reverse strand, counting down.
TGGCATAACGGAATCTTTTGTGGAGAGCTCTCGCTCGTGCGTTTCTTCGATCTTGGTGAAACTCCGGGTGCATGTTTCTGGGGAGTGGGGGTATTGATAGATGTTCCCTTATTTTCCTTGGGATGTCTCTCCGCACTCCGTGCTGTGCTTCGTAGGTTATTCCGATGTCATCTAAGATGTGTCTCCCCGTCAAACTCTGCGTAAGCCTTTCATACTGCGCTACTCTCTGTGCCTCAATAAGTTCGTCTAATGTATTGTGCACGCCGGGCGCCAAGAATTTCTCGTTTGACGTATTTGCGGGAAGTCCCAAGGCTTGCTTATAGGCCCTTCTAATAATGCAGTCTATCTTGGCTTTCTCCGCAGCGTAGAGCTTGAGGTAAGGAACCACATATACAATACGACTGATTACGAATGTTTCTATTAATCGGATGAGATTGTGCTCTTTCATGCCATAGTGCCTGTTGGATATCCGCTTTATTAGTCTGATTGTTTGTTGAACACTATTGTCAAGTAGTCTAATGGTTTCTCCGTTATGGCCGTTTTCGGATATGCGGAGTCCCAGTATTCTCAGGCTCTCCACTATCGGTATTGTGGTGCCTTCTACTGTGACCACAATACCCGGCCTTTCCCTAATGCTTTTTCTACCGCGGCATGTGGGCCTATAGAGCAGAAGTTCTGATTTTTGCGAGGAGCATCTCAGTCCCTTGTCTTTGATGTAGTCTTCTACCGTGTTTACTGCGGTTTGAAGGATCTCTTCCACATGGAAGCGATAATCTGGGAATCTGGTATAATGCCCGAAGAATGGAAAAAAGCAATAGTAGTTCCATTTCTAAAAGCCGGTAAATCCCCAACATCCGCAAGCAACTACAGACCCATTTCCCTCACAAGTTGTCTGGCAAAATCATATGAAAGCATTATCAATATTAGACTCTCATTTATCTTAGAATCAAGAAACCTCATAGACCCCCACGAGTGTGGATATCAAAAGGGCTGTACAACTACTGACCATCTTGTCCGTCTAGAACATGAAATTCGATATGCGTTTTTACATAAACAACACTGTCTCGCAGTTTTCTTCGATTTGGAAAAAGCCTATGATACCACATGGAGATACGGAATTTTAAGAGACCTGGCTGACCTCGGCATCCGTGGTAAAATGCTAAATTGCCTAACTGATTTCATGTCTAATAGAACATTTCAGGTACGTCTGGGTACAGTTGATTCTAATACATTTACGCAGGAAAATGGCGTTCCACAAGGCTGTGTTCTCAGCACGACACTTTTTATAGTAAAAATGAACACAGTTAATAGGATCATACCGTCGTCTCTTATGCACTCCTTATACGTAGACGATCTCCAAGTGGCTTGCCGTGCCTCAAATTTGCTAACCTGTGAGAGGCAGCTCCAGATAACAATTAATAAACTTACACAGTGGGCTAACAAAAATGGTTTCCGCTTCTCCACACAGAAAACAGTTACTGTTTTGTTCTCTCAGAAACGAGGGCTACACAGCGATCCAGTCCTAAAATTGAACGACACCATACTGCCGGTGAAACAAGATCATAAGTTTTTAGGAGTAACCTTTGACACCAAACTTAACTTCCTAACTCACATAAAAGCACTGAAGATTAAAGCAAATAAAGCTCTAAACATCCTTAAAATTCTGTCTCATAAGCACTGGGGTTCCGACCGAACGTGCCTTTTACGTGTCTACCGGTCTCTTGTGCGTAGCCTTTTAGACTACGGCTCCGTGGTTTACGGCTCAGCCAGACAGTCCTACATCCAACGACTTGACCTGGTACATAACCTTGGACTGCGACTGGCAAGTGGCGCCTACCGAACTTCACCTATTCCAAGTTTATACGTCGAGTGTAATGAACCCTCCTTACAGCACCGCAGAGCATTCCTCACTTTTTCCTACGTACTAAGAATTCAGTCATCACCACAACACATATGCTACAACATCCTCACACAATGCAACTCACGCCTACACTATACAAATAAACCGAACATGACCAAACCCCTTGTCCTGCGATATGAGGAATTTGTCCGGGATTATGACATTCCTTGCGAAGTCCTCGAGGTTGCCAGAAAGCCGCAGCGTTTGCCCCCATGGTACAATTTTAAACCGTTATGTGACTGGACATTGACACATTTAAAGAAGAAAGACACCCCACGCGAACACTTTACACAAGAATTCCGTGAACTTCAGGAGAAATATAAAAATAACGTGCAATATTACACTGATGGCTCCAAAACGAAAGAACATGTGGGTGTGGGGGTCATAACGGAAAATTGGGAAAAAAGTATTCGATTGCCACAACACGCCTCTGTTTTCACGGCCGAAGTTTTCGCCATATGGGTTGTTGTGAAAACAATTATCGCTGATAAACACACAAATGCAGTCATATACACAGATTCTTTAAGCACAATGAAGGCACTACATCTCAAATCTGAGTGTGAACCCCTGATTGGAGACATTTTAAACATGGTGGCTTTTAACGAATACGGGAGGTCAATTCGTTTCTGCTGGGTCCCAAGCCATGTTGGAATACCGGGTAACGAAGCAGCTGATACATATGCATTGATGGCAGCACACGAAGACATTACAAACACAACGCTCCCATACAAAGATAGCATCCGTGCAATTAGAAAAGCCTTAACGGTAAAATGGCAACGCGAATGGGACCGTTGTTCCGACAACAAGCTACATCTCACGAAACCCATAGTAGGGGAATGGAAGTCATGCTATCATCAGGAGCGGTTAATCGAAGTAGTTTTGTGCCGACTACGCATCGGGCACACACACATAACACACAATTACCTACTTAGGAAAGAAGACACACCAACATGCGAGAAATGTCAACAGCCACTAACAGTTATGCACCTATTACTCACATGTACGCAGATTGAAACACACAGACGAGCACTCTTGCACAAATTATATGAACAACACATACCGTTACACCCTGCTCTAATTTTAGGCGATGATCCACTAGTCCCATTTTGTGACGTCCGTAAATTTTTAGACGACACTGGATTTTTACATAAAATATAGATTATTAACACAGTCTTTCACTTTATAAACTGTATTTTAGAACACCTCGTGTTTGGCGCAGCATAGCCTTAGCTGCTTTTGCGCCATTAAACCCCATTTAACTAACTAACTACCAATATGGATACACAAATAATTCACTGGAACATCAGAGGTCTTCTTAGAAACCTAGATGATGTGCAGGAACTCATCCAAAAACACAATCCAAAGGTGCTGTGTTTACAGGGAACACACCTAAAATCGAAACACAAACTTTCTCCGACAGTACATAACCTATCGCAAAGATCGCGATGATGCTGTCGCATCATCAGGCGGTGTCGCCATTGTTATCCATAAGAGCATTGCGTGTCAACTTTTACAGCTACGAACGCCTCTCGAAGCAGTGGCGGTTCGAGCTGTTCTCCTAAACAAACTCATCACCATTAGCTCTCTTTACATACTCCCACATTACAAATTAACGAAACATGAATTTCAATCCTATGTAGATCAACTGCCAGAACCTTATGTTGTTCTTGGCGATTTCAATGCGCGTAGCACCTTGTAGGGAGACTCTCGCATCGATGCGCGAGGTCGTCTCGTTGAACAGTTCCTTTTTTCTTCTGGAGCGTGCCTTCTAAATAAGCAAGAACTCACATATTACTCTCTTACAAACAGATCCTTTTCGTCAATAGATCTTAGTATAGTTTCCGCGTCTTTACTGCCCGAACTCAAATGGGAAGTTACGAGCAATCCTTACGGGAGCGATCACTTACCCGTACTGCTAAGAACATCTAAAGAAAATGAATTTCCCCCACAAGCTCCTAGGTGGAAGATAGATACAGCCGACTGGGAGAAATTTCGAAATCTATCTAGCATCTCATGGGCTGATATGTCTTCTCTAGAAATCGATGCCGCTGTGGAGTATTTTACAGCGTTCATAATAGATGCCGCATCTAAATGCATATCTGAAGGAAGTGGTTTGGCATGCAGACGACGTGTCCCGTGGTGGAACGATGAATGTAGGATTGCTCGTAAGAAACGGAACAAAGCGTGGGGGTTGCTACGCGCTTCCCCCACTGCAGAGAATCTTATCAACTTTAAGAAAGTAAAATCTCAAGGCAGGAGAACCCGCAGGCAGGCCAGACGAGAAAGTTGGCAGAACTTTTTATCAAGTATTAACTCGTTTACAGATGAGGCGAAAGTCTGGAACCGCGTAAATAGAATTAGAGGGCGACCAGCATACTCCCTTTGGTAAACATACAAGGCGATACCCTACAAGACCAGGCGGACTCACTTGGGGAGCACTTTGAAAGCGTGTGAAGTGCCAACCATTACTCGCAATCCTTCCTGAAATATAAACAAATAGAAGAATGTAAGCCACTCATGAGAAAATGTCAACAGAATGAGCCTTACAACCGTCCTTTCAGGATTGCCGAATTGAGAGCTGCCCTGAGCGCATGCAAGAGCTCCGCACCAGGATCTGATAGAATCATGTACGAAATGCTGAAAAACTTACACAGTGACACACAAGTAACACTACTTACACTTTTCAACCCTATCTGGGACGCAGGGTACCTTCCGACCACATGGAAAGAAGCCATTGTGGTCCCTGTTTTAAAACAAGGCAAAGATACTTCCTCAGTGGCAAGCTACCGCCCGATAGCCCTCACAAGTTGCATGTGTAAGGCATTTGAAAAAATGATAAATCGGCGACTGATCCATTTCCTTGAACAGAACAAAATGCTTGATCCCTATCAGTGTGGCTTCCGAGAAGGGCGCTCCACAACCGACCATCTTGTACGTATTGAAGGAAATATCCGGGACGCATTTATACATAAACAGTTCTTCCTCTCGATATTTCTCGATATGGAAAAGGCGTATGACACAACGTGGCAACACGGCATCTTGCGAGACTTATCGGAAATGGGCATTCATGGTAATATGCTCAACGTAATAAAAAGCTACTTGTCCGATCGTACCATCCGGGTGAAAGTCGGCAGTGTGCTGTCACGCCCTTTTACACAAGAAACTGGTGTACCCCAGGGAGGCGTGCTCAGCTGCACACTTTTTATTGTTAAGATGATAACGCTTCGTGCTTCCTTACCACCGGCCATTTTGTATTCCGTCTATGTGGACGACATTCAAATAGGCTTCAAATCCTGTAACCTCGCAGTATGCGAGAGACAGGTACAGCATGGATTTCACAAGGTGTCAGGGTGGGCAGAGAAAAATGGTTTTAAAATCAATCCTCAAGAGGGTTCTTGCGTGCTGTTTACAAGGAAGAGAGGCCTGGTTCTGGATCCTTGCTTGGAAATGTGTGGACATCAGATACCTGTAAACAAAGAGCACAAATTTCTAGGTGTTATACTCGACAATAAAATTACTTTCGTCCCACACATTAAACATCTTAAAGAAAAGTGTCTGAAAACAATGAACCTAATGAAACTTCTATCCCAGACTATGTGGGGTAGTGACAGGAAGTGCCTAATGAATCTCTATAAGAGCCTCATCCGGTCACGATTAGATTATGGTGCCGTGGTATATAACCCTGCCGCCCCGAGCGCACTAAAGATGCTAGACCCTGTTCACCATCTAGGTATCCGCTTAGCCACGGGCGCATTCAGAACGAGCCCGATTGAAAGTTTATATACCGATTCAAATGAATGGTCTCTCCACCTACAGAGATCATACCTTAGCTTCATATATTTCCTTAAAATACGCTCCAATCCTGAACATCCATGTTTTCATAACGTTACCGATATGACGTGCGCTACACTTTTCAGCAATCGTCCCTCCATTTCTCGCTGCGTGTGAAGCAGCTTAGCGATGAAATGCACGTCCCGCTCCTCGAGCATCGCTTAATGCACCTAACCAAGCTCTTACCTCCTTGGGAATGGCTGGTTATACGATGTGACATATCCTGTATAAAAGTTACAAAGCACGCTCCTGAGGCCGAAATCAGAATGCATTTCCTAGAACTGCAGTACAAACACTCCTGCGCAGAGTACTACACAGACGCTTCGAAGTCAAATGCCGGGGTATCCTATGCAGCCGTCGGCCCATGCTTCTTGGAATCCGATGTACTGCATCCGGAAACAAGCATCTTTACAGCCGAGGCCTACGCATTACTCTCTGCTGTGAAGCATATAAGAAGATCAAAACTTCCAAAAGCAGCGATCTATACAGACTCTCTAAGCGTCGTGAAGGCCCTAATGTCACTCTAAAAACATAAAAATCCCGTATTCAATGAACTGTATTCGGTATTGTGTAAAGCGTCCTCATCCAACCAGAACATCATAATATGCTGGGTACCTGGCCATAGAGGTATCGAGGGTAATGTACTGGCTGATAAAATGGCCACATCACTCACATCACTAAACACTTCTTCTGCAGCTGCTGTCCCGGTCACAGATCTGAAGCCTTTCTTGCGTAAGAAACTGCGACAACACTGGCAACGTATGTGGAACGCAGAAATAAACAATAAATTGCACGTTATAAAGCCACAGCTAGGTTTTTGGCCCTTACCATCAAAATCACGGCGAACAGATGTCCTATTCTGCCGCCTCAGAATAGGGCACACATTTGGTACACACCAAATCTTCTTACTGGAAACGAACCGCCAACCTGTGGTCGATGTGATGAGAGGCTGACCGTCCTCCACGTCCTCTTGGAGTGTCGCGAAGCCGAACCTGAACGAAAGAAGCATTTTCCTCTTGCATATCGTCATTGCATAGCTCTTCACCCAGCTATGTTTCTTGGTAAGGAACCGCTTTTTAATACCAAGGCAGTCCTCGACTTCTTAAAGGATGTAGTTCTACACGTTATAAGCCCAATAAATTCGTAGAGCATCCTTGCTCCAGAGGATGCCGCTGCGATAATTGTTCCGAATAGCACATGCCTCCAGGCCCTTGTGTTTTTCAAGGGCCCTAAGGAGGCAGTAGTGCTCTAGCTAATCTACTATATTTTACCTATCGTATCATTCTTTTTAAATGCATCTAAACGTTCATAGTACAACTCATACTCATCGCCATAATTTTATTATACAGATTTTACGCACTTTAGTGCGTATATTTTAAGGCCCCTTTACAGCCACGTCACACCAACCTCATAGTAATCATAAGTACATTGCAAACCCATTAGCACAGACATGGCGCTCTTTGGCCATACTTGGCCCTTGTGCCAAAAAAACCTCATACATCATCATCATCAACGGCGCTTGGTAAAGTCCCAAATAGGTAACTGTGTCAGTGGAAAGCAAGCAATGCAAACTGATATGGCACTCACCCGATTGAGTCACTCGTAGCTTCTCAGTGGAAATGAACCGCCAAGCTGCACCAAGATCGTGCAAATGCTCATGTCCTAGAACAATGCAATGACGTAAAAACTCACAGAATGAAACATTTTCCTCCGATATGAAGGAGCGTATTCCACTGCATCCTGCGCTGTTCATTGGAAGAGAGCCAATTGTCCCTAGTGTCACTGAACCTGCTTCGACAGGTGCATGACTATTGTGAGCCCAAGCGACAACTGCAATCCTTGCATAAATAGACTGCAATTTAGACTATCCCATGAACATTCACAGGCACTGTTCTGATCTTGTTTATCTGCATTCACTGTCAACTCTTCAACATTTAACGCCTTACTGTGTGCACGCTCATATTTTATTGCATGGTTTCAAGGATTTTGCGGTAACTTTAGGCTCATTTACGGCCATGCTACATGCAACATCCTACATAGCACTATCTCACAGCATTAGGAACATTGTTCTGGCAATCTATGGCTACAATTGGACTTTGTGCCATTAGAGAAAACAATACATCATCATCAAAGCACTTATCGCGCGGCATCTTGACAAACAGATGCGTCACGGCGCTGTACATGCTTCAAATACAGCCATAAATGTATTTTTGGGGACATGAAGGAACTCCTCCTCAAACCGCTATTTGTTGTTAAACGGCGCGCTCTTCTTTTGCAGTGGAACATGGTGTGCAGCAACAGGTGGATGGTTTCTTCTTCCCAGAGCATCTACCTCGCTGGCATGGTCGTCGGAACAGTCGCTGCGTCCCACATTTCCGACTGGTGAGCACTAAATATTCATTCTAAGGTAGCCCATCCTGTACGATCAACAGTGTCGCCTCTAGCGACATTACCTCAGTCGTTGAACTTTGTAAAAGAAATTTTATCTCGAATCGTTTTGCTTAGTAACATAGCTGCGGACTCCATACCTGCTCTGTGGCGCCAGAATTATGTAAACACGCAACCAATGATTAATTATATCCTCTTTAATTCGGCCACTTCCAAACGCGCATCAAAGCGCGTGTTATGGGTTATTACTGTCCCATTATTGTGATTCTGTTACACAATTTAAACCCGCCGTGGTTGCTCTGTGGCTATGATGTTGGACTGCTGAGCACAAGGTCGCGGGATCGAATCCCGGCCATGGCGACCGCATTTCGATGGAGGCGAAATGCGAAAACACCCGTGTATTTAGATTTAGGTGCACGTTAAAGAACCCCAGGTGGTCGAAATTTCCGGAGTCCTCCACTACGGCGTGCTCATAATCAGAAAGTGGTTTTGGCACGTAAAACCCCATAATTTAATTTTCATTTACACAATTTAAGATGCCTGTTCGCGATATTACTTCCGCTTTCTGATCATTTTTTGGATATTATAATGTATAAAGCCCTTGCTTTCTTTCTTCTTTTTCTTTTCATTCTCACTGCATTTGAGCAAATGTATGGGTGGAGGGACTTAGTCAGGCAGAGTTCATGTCCCTTTAGTCCTTTCAACCCTGATAATGTATGTCTGAATAAAGTGAAACTGACACTGAAAGCATCGCGGCTTCCTGACATAGTCTTTTGAACAGCATGAAAATCGGAAGTAGTCGCCACGGGGTACCACACACCATTGATGCACTGGTCGGTGTGCCTGGCCGCTCAGTTGAAGTTGTCCCAAGCCACGCAGTGTTTGTGTTGACATAACCTGTGCGCGTTTCCCGACCATGCATCCGTCTACATTTATCCATTAATCGAGTAAATGTATCCCACTAAGCGAGTAATCTTCATCGATGTCCACCTTTCCTTTAATCGACCTAATCTATCAGGACTGTTCGAGCAGCCGTTCTCCACAGTTGGACAACAGTGGCGCAAAAGTTTTGAAATCGTGCTGGAATGGTGGCGCACAAGGAATGACTGTGCTGCTGGGATAGGGCGACTGCCGACTGTTTGTCCCGAGTCCCTCGTGACGCCGAGCCGAGCGCTTTCCCTCTTTTCCCCCACACCGCGCACGCCACCGCGCCGCCCGAAGCCGGAGGCTTGCAATGCCCTCGCGGCTCAAGACATATTCTAGCGACCCCGTCGTTGATCGTCTTGCCACTCCCACTCCACTAAAGACGCGGCACAGTATGCGCGCTAGTTTGGAGCATGTATTTGACATAGCGATAGAGTTCATGTCGATTGCGGCAAATCTATAGCGTTCGAGCATCGATGCCCGCATGCTGGTGTGCGGCCATTCAGTGATGGTGTCGGTTTCACATAAGTGTCCCAGGCACTTGACATTGCTTCGCTCTGCAGAAAACATCATGTGGTTTAAAATGTTAAAACAGGAATTTTCTTTTCCACTGTGTATATTGTAATTTCTTGAATATTTCAGTGGCAGTACACCTTCAATATTGTCATTTTTCTTATTTCGTGTTTAACTGTACCGTCAGTGTATTCACCAGTTCCATGTATCTTATATAATTCTGCACTAAGTGCCATTTTATATTGTTACGAAGAGTTGCGAATAAATGGTTTTATTTACAGGAGATGGACGATGATCGTAGCGTGATCGTAGCAAAGTCCGGCCTCTCAAACTCCTCGTTCTCTTCGTCTTCTCTTCTTTCTTCTTGTACCCGCTTTTCGTATCCGTTACGTTACTCCGCAAGCAGATGAAGCCTGTGGGGTGAGTCAGAATGGACAAGCAGGGTAGAAAGGCTTCAGGCGAGCAATATGAGTCACCTATGTTCTTGTTGATCGCCGACCATTAACCAGGAGGCGAGCTATGACGTAGGTGAGTTCAGTCAGGCAGTCCACAACTACAAATATGCCTGAATATTGTGACAAGAACATTTGGCACAATCCACGCTTGTGTTGCGGTGTCCAAAGAAGGATCAAGTAACCTTTTTCGATTAATACTTGTACGTGACGGCCGTCGTATCGCTCTTTTGAACGACTTTGCGAGGCCACAGTACGAAGACGAGCTATTCGACCGGCTTCTTCGATGAGACAAACAGATGCGTTGAAGTCTAGGTTGAAGATGCGATGAAATCTTCGATACAGAATCGTCACTGTGCAGAGCGAAGGGTAAGGAAATGTCCAGAGGGCTTCGCGGTAACCTTGCATAGAGGAGATAAAATGAACTATTGTTCGTGGTTTCGTGTTTCGCCGTGTTGTGCCGTGTTGTATGCGTAAGTGATCAAGAGCAGCATGTCGTCCTAGTTGTTATGATTGGAGGAGGCGTACATGGCAAGCATGTTGGCCAGTGTTCTGTTTGTCCTTTCAACGAGGCCATTGGTCTGTGGATGATACGGTGTGGAATGACGGAACTGTGAAGTGCACAAACGAAGTAACTCTTCAATGGCATCAGCAGTGAACTGGAGACCACGGTCGCTGATGATGACACGTGGTGGGCGATGACGAAGGAGAGAGAGAGGGGGCTCTTTATTAGAAGAACAGAGAATTTTGCCGGCGCGTATATAACCGCTGGCATGCTACTCTGTATAGGGATGGGGAATGGGATTAAAAGATTCCAGAAAAGAGTGGGAGAAAAAAAAGGATAAAAATAAATATGAAATGTCCTAGTGGACCTGATACTAATTTTTACACGTGACATGGCGGGTAAATTTAGGCTTTTGTATAGGAAGGATGCAATTTTTAAAGTTTTCCTATTCGACCAATTTCTGTCAGGTATTTGAACAATGAATCAAAACCCGTCGCTGTTTTGAAGGGCCGGGCATTGGACCTAAGATGTTCGCTAACGTTAACGGTTCGTGGCGAATCATGTCCATTTGGTGCTCAAAAAATTGTCTCTCGTCGCGGTACGCGGGGCATTCTAGTAATATGTGCTCAATTGTCTCTAAGTTGCGACAGTTAACACAGTATGGGTTAGTGTTAAGTCCTATGCGGTACAGATAATTTTTCGTATATGCCACGTTCAGTCGAAGACGATGGTACAATGTCTCTAAGTGTCGAGGAAGTGGTCGTGGAATTTTCGGTATCATTTCTGGGTCAATGTAACGTAGGAAGTTGTCTTGGTGAAGCGGCAGATTGAAGATGCGGTCTTTTTCTTGATAGGCATATTTTTTTGCCATGGTTGAAGCGTCGGCTTTTGTAAGATATGTTCTTCTGAACTTGCGGTATTGGAGTCCATTTCTGGCAGCTTCGTCCGCTCTTTCATTTCCCGAAATGCCGGCATGGCCAGGTATCCACTGGAACTTTATGCATTGCCCAGCAATCTTAGCCCTGTGGGGAAGATAAGCAATGTCTAATGCTGTTGGTTGATTATTGCAACTCTTGTGCCGGTTCCACATACTTTGTAGGGCTGCTTTTGAGTCTGTGAATATCACCCATGTCTTTGGCGGCTGCTGTCGAAGTATATGCACAAGGGCCTCCTTAATGCCATATAGCTCCGCTGAAGTAGATGATGTCGCTCGCTCAAGACGAAACGAGAATCGTTGTCCTGTAGAGGCAACAAAAAGTCCGCATGATGAACGATGTGGAGTTGTAGAGCCATCTGTGAAAATGTGCGTTGCGGCTGCGTATTCTTTGTGCAAATATTCTAAAGCTATCTGATAAGTCGCTGCTTGAGGTATTTTCTTTTTCGCACTGATTCCAGGTATGTATGGCACGATTTCCAGTGGGGACAGTGTCCATGGTGAAATGTTTCGCGGCATAATTTGTGACGCCTGAGCAGGAATCGAAATAGATATGCTTCCGACGGCCTGCCCAAAGCTAGATGTAGCACGGGTTCTGGAAATATCCTTTAAAAAGTCAGTCTTTGTATGAATGACGTGGCGGAGGTGTATCCGAAGTGTCTCCTGCGAACATAGCACTTCCAGAGGCAGGCATCCAGCTTCTGCTACAGTCCCTGAGCGGGACGACCCCTTCGGAAGGCCAAGACATACGCGAAGGCAGTTGTTTCGTGCTGCCTCGAGTTTTCTCTTGCTTGTAGAAGATATTTTGTGCAGGATCGGGAGGTAATATCGTAGTGTTCCATCGACGTAGGCCTTATGGAGGAGCACCATTGATCGACAGGTGCTGCCCCACTGTGATCCGGCTAGAAATCGGAATACGTGCGACGCCGAGGAAATCTTCTCACTCAGTTTTTTCACTTGGGGCGACCATGTGAGGTTCCTGTCGATCGTCACTCCAAGAAACCTTTGCGTCTTGACGTATGGAAGGGCGCGACCACCCAACACTAGTGGGTATTTTTCCACACATCTCCGCGTGAAAGCCATGGCAACGCTTTTGTCGGGGGACAATTTCAGACCCCTTGGATTTAGGTAGGCCGATATATTTGCTAGCGCTCTCTGGAGGCGTTGTTGGGTGGTACTGCGGGAACGCGCCGCACTCCAAATGCATATTTCGTCCGCATACAGTGTGATTTTGACGCCAGGGGGCAGGTTTCTTTTCAGATGGATGAGGACTAAATTAAATAATACCGGGCTTAACACAGCTCCTTGTGGCACTCCCTTCTCGACGGCATAAAGCGCCGTGGGGCCATCCGGGGTACACATGAAAAGTTGGCGTCCTTGAAGATAGTCTGCAATCCATGTGTAGAGCCGTCCTCCAAGACCAAGGGTTTCCAAAGCGTCAAGTATTGCTGTATGTTCGACCGAATCATATGCTGCCTTAATGTCTAAAAATAATGCAGTAGGTATGTTGCCAGAGACCAATTCCTCTTCAATTGATGAGACCAAGGCAATGACATTATCAATTGCGGATCTATTTTGCCGGAAGCCATTCAGTCAACCTTTCGACGTGACCAGATTGGAAAACTTGTTGACAAACACTCAGTCTCCACATATTATTTGTGGCGATTTCAACGCACATAACGAGATCTGGGGCAGTTGACATACATGTGCTCGAGGTGCCAAGCTGGCGAAGCTTTTTGCTAAATACAATATATAGCCCTTGAACGATGGCAGCATAACATACCTGAAAAATCCGATGACTGTTAGCTGCATTGACGTCACATTCGTATCAAGTCAAGTGGCCCCTATGTTCGGATGGTGTACAGATTTCGAGACTCGAGGTAGTGATCACTACCCGATCCTAATCTCTGCCCTTCATTTTCGGACGTCGCCCAGAAAAGTGAAACTGAAGTCGGTAGACTGGGAAGCTTACACAGCAGCCGTAGACAAAGGAATCACAGCCTCGACTACGAATACAGAAATAATACCGACAATAGCTCATTGCCTCAAACAAAGTACCCGCTCTGCCACTAAGCATTGTAATGTACCAACAAACGACGAGGAATTTGAAAGGTTATGTGCAATTCGAAGGCGTGCCGAAAGGAAGGCTCTACGTACTAAGAATATCGAAGACCTCAGAACTTGTCGATGGGCACAAAGACATATACGACGTTACCTCACCAAGCTGGACCGAAAAAGGTGGAGGGACTTTTGTGCGACACTGGACATACGACAACCACTGAGCAAAATCTGGCGAGTCGTCAGAGGCATTCGCAAAGAGCCGCAACAGCTTTATCCTTTTATCGCCCTCTCATTACATGAGCGCGCATCCCTGAAAGAGGTGGCAGAGCAGTACTGCAGGCTCCTTTCCAACGGGGCACAACCTTTGCGGCAAATTGCAAGTCGTCAGCCTAGTCCACCTCGAGCTACCCTTCCTGACTTCGAATTACCATTCACCATCGAAGAGCTCACGGCAGCAATCAGCGACGTAAACAAGCGATCATCACCTGGCCATGACGGCGTGAGTTATGAAGCACTCGCAAATCTATGTCACACATCTCGCCTACGCCTTCTGGAGTACTACAACGCCTCATGGATAACTGGGGAGGTTCCTACGGAATGGAAGCTTGCGAAAGTCATTCCTATATTGAAACCATCGAAGCAGCCAACAAATTACGCCTCCTTCAGACCCATATCTCTGCTTAGCTGCGTAGGGAAGCTATTCGAAAAAATGATCTACAAAGGACTAAATTGGTTCCTGGAAACTGCAAAAGTTTACCCGGAGGAAATGACGAAGGACCACGAAACGCAGCGGGAAGATCGCCACGTAAGTAGCAGTGGAAGACGGTATGGCTGCAGTTTTTGCATACCGTGTAAGATGATCTACGCAGACAATTATCCAAGGTTTTTTTTTGTTAGATAACGGGAATGGACCCAAAATGTCAAAGCCTACTTGCTCGAACGGCGTACTGGGCGGTGTCAATGGCCGAAGCGGACCCGGGGCTACGGTGGTCGGTCGCTTGTGACGTTGGCACGTTTCACAACTAGCGGCATAGCGCTTGGCTGATTCGTACATCTTGGGCCAGTAAAAGCGCTGCTGCGTGCGGTGTAGCGTACGTACGAAGCTGAAATGGCCGGATGTCACATCGTCATGCATGGCGCCTAGAACGCCGGAGCGGAGACTCTCGGGAACAACAAGCAGAAAACGAGCGCCATGCGCGGAGTAATTAGTTTTGTAGAGCAATTTATTACAGGCAGTAAAGCGACCGCTGCCTTGAGAGGTACGGCCGGCGACAGCAAGCGGATCCAGGGTAAGACCATTCCGTTGTTCTCGCTGAAAGTCTGCCGCGTCAGGGAACGTGAAAGTAACAGGAGCGAGACAGTCGTCAAAATTCTCAGCATCGCAGCCGGTAGTCGCAAAAGGAATCCTAGAGAGGCAGTCTGCGTCGGCGTGATGATGGCCACTCTTGTAAGATACCACAAAGTCGTTTTCCTGGAGGCGCAGCGCCCAACGGGCGAGGCGACCAGAGGGATCACGCAAACCGACCAGCCAGCATAAAGAATGATGGTCGGTGATAATCTTGAATGGTCTACCGTAAAGATAACACCGAAATTTCTGTATGGCGAAAACAGCTGTCATGCATTCCTGTTCCGTAACCGTATAATTGCGTTTAGATTTGCTCCGGCAACGGCTGCCATATGCAACAATATGTTCTGCGCCACTGTGACGTTGTATAAGCACCGCTCCTATCCCAATTCCACTAATATCAGTGTGAACTTCAGTCGGGCAAGATGGATTGAAGTGACGCACGAGGGATGCCGACGTTAGTATAAACTTCAGTTGAGAGAATGGTGCCTCACACTCTGTGTCCAATTGAAGGACGCATTTTGTCGCAAAATACTTGTCAACGGGTAAACGATGTAGGAAAACCGGGGAACAAAACGACGAAAATACGAACATAGGCCAATGAATGAGCAAAGATCTCGTGCTGACTGCGGTGGCTTGAAGGAGCTCACCGCTTCAATCTTACGAGGATCGGGTCTGACGCCATCCTTGTCGACTAAGCTTCCTAAGACCAGTGTTTGACGTTCGCCAAACCAACATTTTTTTACTTTAGAACCAGTCCAGCTTTCTCAATGCAGTGGAGAACAAGGCTGAGGCATTCGTTATGTTCTTGAAACGTGGCGCCAAAGATTACAACATCATCGAAGTAACATGCGTATCTCCCACTTTAGGACACGTAGTGCTGTGTCCATGAATCTTTCGAAGGTGGTAGGAGCATTGCAAAGGCCAAAAGGCATAACATTAAATTCGAATAGGCCATCTGGAGTCAGGAAAGCGGTCTGTTGCTTGTCGGCAGGGTCCCTAGGTATTTGCCAATACACCTATCTCAAGTAAGAAACAGCGTGTAAGCAATCAACGACGTCATCGATTCGCGGTTCTGGATAGACATCCTTCTTCGTCACTGCATTTATATGTCTGTAATCCACGCAGAATCTCCAGGAGCCATCTTTCTTTTCGGACCAGGATTACTGGGGCTGCCCATGGACTAGACGAATCTTGAACGACACCTTTGTTCATCATGTCCTTGACTTGCTCTGCAATAACTTCGCGCTCGTAAGATGACACTCGGTAGGGCTTCTGGCGAATAAGATGTGCTGAGCCGGTATCTATTCTGTGACGAGCGCGGGAGCACGGTAAATGAAGGGGTGCATCTCCATGCGTGAAGTCGAATGAAGCCCCATGCCTGGCAAGGACTTGTACCGGTGCTTGCCGTTCCGATGTACAGAGTCTTGCTAATCATGCCAAGCATTAGCTCTTCAGAATGGCGATTATCGCTGTAGAGACGTCCGCAGTTAGTGCCGCTATTGAGCTACATGCTGCTTCATCCAAGAGAGCGATCTTCACACCGCGAGGAAGGACAACCGGCGTGGCGAAACAGTTCAGCGCCCACAATGTGGCGACTCCTTTCGCCATGCACATGACAGAGCAGGGCACAAGCATATTTTTAGCACAGTTTATGCGGAGAGGCCTAACTACAAGGTCAACACAATCAGCGTCAACAGTAGTTGCAGAAACACGAACGGGCGTCAGGCACCACGATGATGCAATCACTTGATCAAGAACGACTGAGTGTATCTGTGTCCCTGTCTTCGCCACGCGAGCTTTGTTCGGAATGTGCTGATATAGATAACTTGTTCAGTGATATTTCGCCACAACCACAGTCTACGGAAGCGCCGCATTGCTCAATAACATCGATATCAAGAATAACATCGTGCGAACAACGAGAAAGTGCAAGGAATTCCGAAACAAACCCTTTCCCAGCCAAGAAAACACTCACAGCACAAACACCAAGGGGATGAAGCCAGTCGCTGCCTACTCCACTAAAGGTAATACCGTCGTTCCAAGAAAACATAACTTTGTGGCCCATACGATTTTTGAAAGCGAGGCTTATCACAGACACAGTCACCCCAGTATCAACTAACGCCATGGTCGGTATTACGTCAATCGACACATTCACTTTGTTTTTGAGCATCACAACAGGCAAAGGCATTTCTTTCAAAGACTGTCCGCCGACCTCACCTAGTTTCATGCTAGTTTTCCGGCGGCGGTGAGGAAGAACGGCGCCGAGGGGACGGAGAGCGACGGGGACGGTTATTTGGTGGCGTCAGGCTCCGCTCAGAGGCTAGCGAATCGCTGCGTCTGGTCTCGTGTGAGAAGTGGTCCATTGGAAGCAAATCGGTCGTGCGCAAGTCATATGAAGTTCTGGTTCCGGGCGGCGAAAACATCCGTGGTGTCCTTCGTGATTGACGGCCTTGGCAACAATACCGAGCTATGTGGCCTGTGGAACCGCAGCTGTAGCACACGGGAGGGTCGCGGTTCACAGCATCTTCCTCGAAACGAACGCTAGGCTCCTGCGTGCGGCGAGAAAGTTTGTTGTCATGCGGATAACGTGTCTCTTCTGCTGGCTGGAATCCGTTGTATCGGTCATAAGTCACGTCGTGGTAGTACGGTTGGTGCTGTTCTTGTCGTGGCCTGACAAAAGTGACAAGGACTCGGGGGTAAAAACGCGGCTGTTCTCAATGTGGCCGAGCGTCATAAGCACGGCCTCTGTCGTAGAGACGTGGCTGCTGTCGGGGCGCGAGTTCATAATCCTCAGTGCCCCTTGCCGCAGGATACGGGGAGAAGCATGCCACGTTTGGCTCGAAAGCAGGCGGAAGCTATGAGTGCCTGGATGTGTCACTTGCGCGTGTAGGCTGAGCTCTTCCCGAACTATTTGTCGGATCGTTTGTGCAAGGTCAAGGGGCTGGTTGTTGTCCACGCTTGCAACTGTCGCCACATTGGCTTGCCTGCCAAACTTCGGCGTGATGCGCCTCGTCTTTAGTTGCTCGAAAGTGCGACAGTGCCGAATGATGCCAGCGACGAAAGCCAGGTTGTCTTTTGCGATGAGGAAATTGTAAACATCTTCGCAATTCCTTTTAGGATGTGCCCGACTTTGTTTTGTTCAGACATTCCAGAGTCCACCATCCTACACAGTTTTATTACTGCCTCAATGTAGGTCGTGCATGTTTCGCCTGGCACTTGCGCGCGTTGCAGTAGCGTCTGTTCTGCCCTTATATTTTTCGTCGCGGAGTCGCCGAATCGCTCTTTCATTTCCGAAACAAATGTTCTCCATGTTGTGAACGTGTCCTCGTGATTGTCGAACCATACCAACGCAATATCCGTTAGAAAGAACGCGACGCTCGAAAGCTGAGAAGCGCTGTTGCACTTGTTGGCCGCACTCACCCGGTGATAATGGATGAACCATTCCTCGACGTCTTTGTCCGATCTTCCGGCGAAGGCAAGCGCATCTCTCAGTTGTAGAACGGAACTGGTCGGCGCAGCAGTTGGAATGGGCCGTTGTTCGTCTGCGTCGTGGGACATATTCAACTCCGGTGTATTCGGTGGGAGTGCAGCAAAGCGACGGCTCCGTCAAAGAACTTGTGTTTCAGCCTCTGTTTTCGGGTGTCGATTACCCCGCACCTCCACCACAACTGTTACGAAGAGTTGCGAAGAAATGGTTTTATTTACAGAAGATGGACCATATAAAGATTATCCTCCATGGAACGTTTATACACTTGTGTTTCAAGCTTGGTTCACCTCTGAAACATTGAAATGTAGTCCTTTAGTGGTCCCATGCGCCACTAAACAACACACATTTATTCATTCATCCGTTTGGTTGTCTAGGTCGTTCACACAAGAGACCGGTGTGCCGCATGGAAGTGTAGACTGTTGCACACCATTCATTGTAAAAACGAATTCACTGGAAACAGTGATCCCACGCACAATGTTTTATTCTGTTTATTAGACGATGTGCAGGTAGCGTTGAAGTCATGTAATGCTATTTGCAAACGATAAGTGCAGCTTAGAATAAAGAGATTGTCCATATGGGCAGATAAAAATGGTTTTAAACTCCCAGAAGAGCACTTGCGTAAGGTTTTCGAGGAAGGGAGGCGTCACACCAGTTCCAAGTATTGAAATCAATGAAGATGAGCTCTCTGTGAGCAGCGAACATAAGTGTTTAGGAATTATTTTGGATTCTAAAGTGACGTTTACTTCTCATCTTAAGCATCTGAAGACAAAATGTCTGAAAACAATGAAACTTCTAGACTTTCTGTCGGGCACATGAAGCTCTGATCAAAAATGTCTCTTAAACTTGTATAACAGCCTTGTCCGCTCATGCCCTGAATACGGAGCTATAATCTATTATTCCGCAACGCCAAGTGCGTTCAATGTCCTTGACCCCGTTCACCATCTCGATATCCGCCTCGAGACCGGTGCTTTCCGGACATGGCCGATCCAAAGCATCTATGCATACTCCATTCAGTGGTCATTTCATCTGCAGCGGTCATATACCAGTTTTAAATAGTTTCTGGAAGTATACGCGTACGTTGAACATCCTCCTTATTCAGCGATAAACGATTTGACCGCTGCCACACTCTTCCATAACTGACCTGCAGCGAAAAAGCCGACCTCTTTTCGTGTAAGGAACCTTAGTGAGGAAATGGATGTTCCAGTGCTTGAACATTCTCCTATGGATATAGGGAAACTGTTACCGCCGTGGCAGTGGAAACAGATAGAGCGTCACGCACGTGTCACACACCCTTTGTATAGGTCAGTAAACATGCGCCAGAGGCATATATTAGAATGCATTTTCCGGAACTCCTGTCCAAGTACTCGTGAACAGAGTTTTACACAGACTCTTCTAAGTCACTTGCCGGGGTGTTTTATGCAGCTGTCGGTCCATCCCTCTCGGAATCCGGTGTATTGCGCCAGGAAATAAGTTTCTTTACAGCCGAGGCCTATGTACTATTGTCGGCTGTGAATCGTGTAGGGAAATCAGAACTTCAAAAAGCAATCATATTTCAGACTTCCGAAGCGTCGTGAAAGCCTCGACGGCATTCTGTAAACACTTAGATGCCGTACTCATTGAGCTCTATAGTCGGATGCAACTTAAGTCTGCAGTGAAGCCCCGCCCGCGGCCTCATAACCACCAGTCACTGTTCCTCCGCGAGGCTGCAAATAGTTCGTAGTTCAAACTTTCTAAATAAGGCGGTAACCACACTAATGAATTAAAAGCGCGTAATTTTACACGTTTTCACGTGTCTACTATTGTGGAACGGTAAATGCTTAATTCTTTATTGAACTGAAATAAAATGCTTGCTCCGCTGCAACTATTTGCTGTCAAGTGTCATTTCACTTGGGATTCAAGTTTCATGAGTAAACGGGGCTCAGAAGTGAAATGAATTGTACCGCGGACTTTTGAAGAATGTAGTGCTCAGAATCCCACACTCTGTCCAAGTATGTTGCACAATTTATCGCTTTCGCCGATGAAAAGACTCAAGAACAGCAGACGCTCCGGAGGTATGAAGTATGACGCCATTTTGTAAACGTCGCATGACGACGACTTTGTTTCCTTCTTTGCTAGGCTAGTAACACAACGCCGCGCGGTCCGTGTGGCTTGGTTGCCAACTGCTCTTTTTTTAAGTTGTGTTCTACTATAGTCCGTTCTGTGCAGAGCGTGAATATCTAACAGCGACCTCAATATATCCTGGGTGCTTGACCATAGAGGCATCGAGGGTAATGTGAGAGCAGACCAATTGACCACACCAATTACATCGCAAGCTATTAATTCTACCCCTGCTATCCCTGCCACAGATCTGAAGCCTTTCTTGCGAAAGAAACTGCGAACCCACTGGCCATGCTTGTGGGACGCTGAGACAAATAATAAGGTTCACATGATTAAGTCACAGTTAGGTTCCTGGCCCTCCTCAACGAAAACACGACGAACTGATGCCCTATTTTTTCGCCCCGGAATACAACACATACGTAACACCCACAGTTTTTTTTCTTTCTATTTTTTCTTTCTATTTTTTTTTTTTTTTGCTGACTGGTAATGAACCTCCAACTTGCGGCAGATGTGGTCAGAGGCTGACTTTCCTGCACGTCCTTTTGCATTGTCGGGAAGCAAAAGCTGATAGCAAGAAATCCTTTCGTGTAGCATACCAGCAGGACATCCCTCTTCATTTCGTATTGCTTCTTGGCCTAGAACCGTTTGTTCACACTGAAGCTCTCCTAGGTTTCTTGAACATGTTTTACATGTTATTAGCCCCATAACTTCACAACATAACGACTTTCCGGAAGATGCCGCTGTGAGTTTTGTAAGGCACGTGACTTCAAGCGTTTGCGCTTCAAGGGCTCTGTTAAAGGAGTAGTGCTTCTTGCAAATGTTTAACTTTGACGCATTTTATTACTTCATCATACTTTCACAATGTATATTCCGTAGCCATGGTGCACCTAATTAATCGTTGGCATAATTTTATTACATATAGGTTTTATGCACTTGTCTTTAGGCCCCCCTTACAGCAACGCAACATCTCTCGTAACTCATAGCACCACTGTGAACTCATTGACCTGTTCGTGCGCTGATTGGCCGTACTTGGCCTCTACGCTGCAGCATACCACATTCATCACCACGCCGTTTACATGGTGCTGAAATGATCACTTGACGCCCACTTGCGGCTTGACCACCCAGAAAGAGGATGGGAAGCGTGTAGCTAAGACGAGCATAAAGGCTCCCAGCTTAGGTGATAACGTGCTGCTCGCATGCGGCGGGACTGTACGAGTGGGGCTGATCACATTCTGCCGGTGTGGCGTGTGGCGAGGCACTCACTGGTGTTACCGTACAGGCCCCTCTACGGCCTTTATAGGCACATAGTTTTGTATACGGCTGCCATATACATATACAGGGGCGCTACTGTTCAGGGATGCCAGCGTACCAAGCGCAACACGCTGAGGGGCGAGGTGGTTACGTGGCGTGACGTCACGGCTCTCGCCCATTCACTCTCCTCCTTCATCCGCGCCCCATAGTCTGCAGAGACGATCACCTTCCTGTTGGCTAGGACAAACCTTTCACTAAAGGTCAAGCTCTCTCCAAAATGTTGGCGCAGTACTTTGCACAAATGGTCAAGCCTTCTCCTGAGCATATATCGAAGAAGGTTACTAGATTCTTCACCGGTCGTGTCCGTTGGCGCCTAATGTGGTGTTTTTATTGGCGTAGACGAACGGGGACGCTATCCTCATAGCACAAATGCCCTGTGTTAAGTTTCAATGCCTCAAACCGAGGAAGGGATGAAGCGTTGGCGTACTGTGCTTTTTTAGAACTGTCTTCGGCATTGGTGTGACCAGCCATAGTAAATTCGATCAGCGTTGACAAAATGAGTGAGGGCAAATAAACGTTACCTTTGTTTTGTACCTATTGTTGCTTTGGCATTCCCTAATTGAATGATCTGTCAATTTGTGCAGGTTCGGCCGCAAAAATACCATACTGGGCGGAATAGTGCTCTCAGTCGCAGCGAGTACCATGACGGCCTTCTCGACATCGGTCACCATGTACTACATCTCGCGGTTCATTGTGGCCCTGGGAATCTCCGGATACGCGGACGTCATTTACACTCTGAGTGAGAGATGTGCACTGTCATGGTTGTACTTCAGGCGGCAACTGTATTGTAATGCCTCTAATATTACTGCCTCTTTGATGCTCCCTGTGGGCCCGCAATTATGGTTTTACTATAGTACAGTAAAGCTCGCCATATACAACAAAAGACGGAGTACTGTTTTTTAATATGGACCGCAGAAGACCACCGTATACAGCAAATCCATATTAAGCAGACACTCGACCAGCGGGCCGAAATTTTCCTGCAGCTGCTGAATCTGACCGTTCACACGAAATCTAGGCCAGTATGGCACCGACTCCGACGCGACGTTAGCGCCCGCGATCTGGGTCGTCGGTAGTCAGCGTTGCTCTTAAATCAAGCAGCGTCACTTCGCAGAGCGTTCCGATGGCACGACCAACAAGCGATTCTTATCGCAGTTTAACCGTGTTGCTTACTTACAACGCTGACAAAAACAAACAATCCATGTCTCGGACATCTTCGACGTCCGAAAGATTGGTCCCTGAGCGAGAACGTCACGATAAACAACTTACTCTGAATGCGACCACCTTGCATCGACTTTAGTAGGACTCAGATTAAGTGAAAGCAGGAGTTTAATGCTCATTGTAGAAACTATTGGCTGACTTGTCAGCCGTCGCATTATGCTCCGTCGCGCAATGCCGTTCCGCGAAAGGCTTACCGCGGCTGTATTACCGTATGGGCCGCTATTGAATCTAGGAGCACGGTAATCGTTGCGCACATTGCGTCTTCTCGCCTTGGTGGAGGTAATGATGATTTCAAATAAACTATTCCTTTCTTACATTAGAGAGAGCGTTCGCAAAGTACAGCGCCTGCAGTGTCAGCAACGTTTCGTCAACGTTGTCAGGTTTGGCCAGTTGCATCTCGCCGAATTCAGTGTCTCGGTTAACACGCTTATTTTCGGCGAAATCTTCTTTAGTTTCCACCAACCGAACCAGTGGGGCGCCCTTCGTTGCAGCTGTAGGTAAACAAGCGTCACCAACCGCTAGGGCACAGCATGCGAGGAGGGAGGAGGGGGTCGCGGCGTACGACTTCAGTACATGCGATTGTGCGATAGTCGCCAGACTTTTTATGACCCATGACTACACGAAAAAAAAAGATAGTTTTAAGAGTGTTTCATAAATACCTTGACTTCACCGCATTGCAGTTTGTTCATTTGATGGAAAAGAACACGGTGGCTTGAAGAGTTGCATTGCGAAAAGGAAAATACATGATGCGATAGGACAGTGCGCCGACATTTTCTCATGCGAGTGATTCAATATCGTAACGTAACCGGGCAGCACGTACTCAGCTCTTTTCGCCTGGGAAAGAAGCGTTTTGCAGCGGAAGGGCTCATCCTGTCAGCCAACAAGCACAAAAATATTGAGAAAAATCTGAGAAGCTTCAGTAGAACAAAGGAACGACACAGGCTAGGAAGCGTCACTCAAAAATTCGATTGGCCTGTCGCATCGTGTCCCTCTTATCGTCTTATGCTGTATTCAGCAGCGCTGAATCTTGGAATCCTACGTCGCCTGTATTTTCGACTTTTGTTCGAAATTGCAAGAGTGAACAAGGCAAAAGTTTTTTTTTTTTTTAAACACAGCGCTGACGAATGACAGAGCGCACAAACTACTAAAAAAGAACGTTTTGTTTGTTGGTTTCCTGCTTTCTATGCGTCATTGTTTTGATGTCTGCATCCTCGGCAACAAGTCGGAATGTTAACACCTTTAGTTTTTGTTTCTGTTTTGTCCACAGAATGCATTTTATGAGCTCGCTCCTATACACTAATTCTGCGCCGTACTCAAATTCCCTTAAGCATATTGCATAGATAAGCACAATGCCAAATGCCTAGATATTTAGAGTATTCGAGGCATTATGGGTAAGCAAGGAGAAAATTTCAGTGAGGGAACAAAGTTTCTACAAAAGTACCGATACTGTTGCTACAAGAGGCTGTTTGTCAAGGTGACGTCCCCTATGAAAGCTAGATCAAGAGGTCGCATTTCTTCTTGTGCGCATGTTGTACGTGAAGGGTGTTCGACAATTGAAGTTTTTATATATTTAGTAGTTTGTATTGCTTTGTCCCTCTCGTGTTCATTGTATGCCCGCAGTTATGTTCCAGTGTGAACATGTCCGGTTTAATTATAATTTATCTGCCTCTTCGCACGCATCACCGTCCCCTTTTCTCATAGCGTCACCGTTCCTTCTTAGTCTACATGGAACTCTTAGTCATCTTAGTCAAGGAATTCTTAGTCATCTTAGTCTACAAGGAATTCTGCCTTCCCCCTTTAACCTGGCTGTTGTCTTTTCCCACAGCTTAAATTCGTTTTCTGAGGCCTTCTCGAAACAAAATAACATGTATACGATAAACCCCATCGTGCAAGAACTTGTCATTTTTTTAACCAAGCAAAGAAACGAACAGTCAGCAAGCACTTCACCAGCACGCGTTCCCCAACTTCTCACCCAAATCGCTTGTATTACAACGCGGCATTCGGAAAGCGACGCCTTCGACGAACTTCTGTACGCTACTGTTGCCGGTTGCCAAGTCATGGAGACGGTGTCGCCGCGCTACCGCTACATGCCGACAATGACCATGGGCAATGGCTGGACGACGGGCATGCTGCTGTTGCCGTGGCTACACTACTTGACGCGGGATTGGCGTGCCACCCAGCTATACGCAGCGCTACCACTGGCGCCGCTGTTCGTGCTCGGCTGGTAGGTACGCACTGTTAATATGCCACTATCCTGTTTAGGCTTCTTTATTATTAGGCAATGTTTACTTATCTGCTTGATTGTAATTTAATATCTTTAATTTTATCCATATTCTTACGACACTGCGCGCACCTCTTTTACCCTTATTTGTTTCGTCTGTGGCACTGTAGCCAAGGCTTAGTGACCGCTGCCTTATTTCCTTCAAAACGCGAGAAAAATATACGTTGTAATAGGCCATTTTTGTGCTATATAAAATGACACTTGAAATGACCGCTGCGTATCGCCTTATACTGATCGTAGTTATAAAGTTGTTGCTGGTTTTTGAAGAATCCTCTTCTGTCCCGGTGAAATCTCTTGTCTGTGGGAGCGGAACTGCAGCATTGACGGAACACAGAGAAAGTAGGGATGCTTTTATTTGTAAGAGAAATGCCTTTTACAGTTGAACTGCGATATAACGAAGTTGTACTTGAAGAGAAAACTATGTTCGAACGAATTCCGTTCGAGGTTTCGAGGTTTTAAAATTTCAGCAATAAGCACAACTACACAAATTCCCAGAACATCCATGCTATAAGATATCTTGTTAGTAAGCACTTATAAACAAATCGCAAGAAGGTTGGGCCACAGTAGCACGGCTATGAGCGCCACCGCGTGCGGTGCGGATCGCACCGAGAGCAAAGCATCGATGTGGCTCACGGCGTCCGTGATTTGCGTGTGTCGGGCCGCGCGGTGCCGCAAATATTGGAGGCCATAGCTGACCGCGCTTAGTTCCCGCAGCCGGCGCCCACAAATTAAGAACAGGGTGTAAAAAGATACAGATTTGGTCCTGAGACAAACCCATCAGAGAGACTACACGAAGTAAGGTTCGTAGTGCTATCGGTGTCACGCGCGCTCAGGCAAACATTAGCAGACCTCCCTCGATGACCATGAACTGGCAGTCACAGCGCGAGTAGCGCTTCGTACCGTGCCTCGGAAACTTGAGATTACGCCACTGCCAACGCTAGACGCAAGGGAACAACAATATGCGCGTGAAGGCACTATCCATTTCAGCTTGCCGCGAAGAGATTACCTGCGTCCGGCGTGTGCCCCCCCCCCCCCCCCCCCACACACACCTTTCGTCTAGTGCGTGCTTGATCACGTTACGGCCCGTTCGCTCCTTTCCCATCCCTGTTGCGCAAAAGGAATCGTCAGCCCTCGTGTTTCTCCGAGCTATTTATCCACGCGACAAATGACGCACAGGTGTTCCCTACCCACCGAATCCTGGCGCCCAGGCTTTGACAGCGGCTTTGCCGCTCGAAGTTTTCGCACAGAAGGACGCTTTAAATAACTTTTGCCTTGGCCGACATAGTATTCTGTAGATTCACTAGCCATACCGGTTCCAAGTAGATGATTGAAATGAGCGAAAGCTTCGTGAAATCGAACCTCTGTCGCTAAGGTACTTCGTTAAATAGCGAAAAATAAATACGCGGGTTTCAATGCAACTATAATCAGGAAATGAAAATAGTTCGTTACATCGCGAATGTCGGTAAATCTAGGTTCGTTATGTCGACTTTTCATTATATAGGATATCGGAAATGCCGTGTAAATCTAATCACTAGAACATACAAAGGAAAAAGAACGAAGAGAAGGTAACCTGATTCAGGCTGTGATAGCGCTACTGGAGCAAACATAAGTGCATTGTTTTGTCTTAAAGTACTAGTGAGGAATCCATTGCACATTCCTCGCCCTTCCCCTTCTTGCTATAAAATATCACGATGATGCTTCCCCTCACGACCTATCCCTGTTTTGATAAGCCAGATTTATTCTAAGAATCTGTCTCGAAACCACAATTTTGACAGTGAGCTGATAGCTGTAGCCGCAAGGTGCACAAGTACACCTCTCGCCCCCGACCCATTATTTCTACATTTAATTTATTCAGTTTCCTCGAATTTGGAGCGTCGTTTATTTGGAACATTTTAATGACATACATCGCAATTTCATAGGTTTCTCCTGGAGCAAGTACGTTTAAACTTGCTTCGCGGCAGCAAACTCCTTTTTGCAAATTCCTTTTAGCTGTTTTTCGATGGCACATAGTGGATTACTTCACCTCCTGAGCGAGCTGGATGCAAGCAGACTCAGCGATGCATGCAGGGTCGGGTTATGGCCTTCTTTGTTAGTTCTCCACTTGCTATTATATTTGCTGCTGTCATCGCTCTGTATTTTTATGTTTCTCCGACTTGCAGCATCCTGTAAAATTTTCGTCACTCTAAGGGTATTTAATTGAATAAAGGAAAATGAATAAATTGTCCTAAGGAACGAAGCAGCGCTCGAAGAACCAGTGCACGGGGTTCCCGTAGGATGAACAATATTGGAGACCACACTGTTGTCCAGAACTTCAGCTTGCTCTGCCAATCATATTCGCCATATTCGAAAATAAAGCACACAGGTCAACGAAACCCGTGCTTACAGATTTATGATACAGTAGCTATTAATACAGTAGCTTCTAATACAATAGCTGGATACAGTAGCTATTAGTAGCTACAGTAGGTAATAGTGATACAGTAGCTAATACAGTAGCTAGTAGTAGATAATACAGTAGCTTCTACTGTAAATTAATCTGACAATAATTGGGCTAGTTCTTTAACAAACGTAAATGTAACAATGGCGTCGCATTTATGCTAAAGCACATTGGCAGTGCAAGAAGACAGGCGAGGGTTATGCGAAACATCTGTTGTGCTTAATCTTGTCGCTACACGGGGGGATGCCAGTGGCGCGTTGCTTCGGCACACCGAGCGCCGTGGTGGACGCACCCTGCCCATAAACCGCGGTCTGGTGCACGCTCGAGGAAACAATACAGGACGAGCACGTGTGCATTCGGAAAGCATTTATTACGATTGCAATTAACGAGCAGGCCAGCCAGCTATATAGTTGACATAACTGCGGGTTCCATCGAAGACAATACTGCCCTAGGTAAAGAAGAGCTTGCTACTTACCAGGAGGGAATATGGGCGGCCGCGATGACTCCCACGGCAAAAAAAAAGAAAAGAAAGAAAGTCGCAGTTACAACCGAAGAGCGAAACACCGATTGCTATAGCAAATTAGTAGATAGCTGTACGAAGTAAGGATAGTAGTTTTACCGGCCGTATTAACTTGTAAACAATCGCTTGCTAACTAAATTAAGAATCATATAATGTGTAAGCGTGACTGAACGAGGACTTAGAAAGAAGCAGACACACAGGGGCAGCGCCGTCTTTGTGTATCTGCTTCTTCCTACGTATTTTTTCAGTCGCGCTTACTCATTCTATCATGGATTCAAGCCGAATAGCCCGCCAACGTTTTCTAACACTACGAATACGCGCACGCTAACGAGTGCGAGTACGCTACCGTACTCCGTACTTTTAACGAGTACGCTACAGTAGTTTCACCGCCCGTATAGACTTGGAGACATAAACTTACTAAGTGAATAGCAACCATGGTGTCACGCGCGCACAGGTAAACATGAACACATCTCGCTCGTTGAGTGCGGAAACCCGCTGTCAAAATCCAGCAGTGAGGAATCGCTGCAGCAGCAAGCGAATTGACCTTCGTGCATCTCTCGCTTCAACGCGAACGAAACCTCGAAAGCACAGCGCATACGAAGCTACCGGCACTACGCGCACCCTGCAAACATCGTAGATCACTTTGAAGATGAGGCGTGCGCGGGCGCGCACTTTGGCCACGTCGCAGATTGCTTTTCAAGATGCAAGAGCGCAGGCAACGCGTCCTTACTACGGTGTCCGCCATTCGCATGCCCAACGTCGTGTAGACGCCGCGGATGTCTTCGCTCTGTACTGAGTGGCGGGCGAGGACGACACCGAGGCAGCCTAGCAGCCACCGGAGAAGAACGCCCCTCCTTCCTTTCCTGACATGTGCCTCTCTCGCGACAGGAGATGACATGCTTCAGGCCCGCGTTCCTCGCTCGCCCACGCGAGGTTGAACCGCGTTCGCCGGTTTAACCTCGCAAGCCTTCACTCGCACATACAGCGCACGGCGCGCGGCAACGGTTTTATCGCCCTCGCACTTTATACAGAGCCTCACTGCGACGGCGACGGCAGAAATGCGCCTGGAGCGTCCGTGAAGTTGCTAACGCAATAAAACGTAGCTGACTAGCCACGTGCGGGAAAACGGCGGCGGAAAGCGGCGCCGGAAACTTGCACACTCGCAGCTTGCTGGCGGCCAAAGAAATTCGGGCGATATCAGAGGGATCTCACGTGACACACCCGGTGACGCTGATAGCGCTTGCGATTCGGGTGCGCCGGCCACGAATTGAAGGTTTCCCCTCCCCAACCTACTTGGCGCGCGTGCACCCGACGCGACGCTCACCGCGCGTGCGACGGACATGGGATCCGAGGATTCCCACAACATATTGAAGATGCAGCAGGACATACATGCCTGCCTTGAGGAAGACATTACCAGAGCACAAAATCGGGCGAGCTGGTTTGCTTATAGAAATTCCTACTTACGGCCGAAGGTGTTACGGTAGAAGGATGACAGCAACATAAATACAAAAAACGCAACTTCACTTGCAGTTCATGCCGCGTTACATTCATCATCACCCAACCCTGTTCCTGACCTCAAATTAATAATAAATGCGCACCGTTAGACAAAGCAGGGTATGCACCTCATAAAACAAAGCTCTCCATTACAAAATACTCTTCCACCATAAAAAAACAATTGAGAAAAACCAAAACAAGAAGAGGAAGTACAAGAACTTTCGGGGATGCAGCAAATGTTTCGACGCATGAGAAATTTCAGATCCGCATGACCATTGGGCCACATCTGCTTGACTATTTCACTGCCTTACTGCATGGAAAGAATAAAATCAGAAAAACAGGAATGCTAGCAAATAATCATTTTAGCTTTACCGGTGGTCATGACGCAGTGACGCATAGTTACAGGATGAAGGTAATTATTTTTCAGACGGTGTTTCGACATAGAAACATAGTACCTAGGAAAGTTCAATGCAGGAAAGCACGTCTCCTTCATAACTGAGGCTAACTCATTAGTTGTTTAAAATATTTTATGTCATGCTCAAGAGTTCATGCCTTGTTAACAATAATGCAGCGCTGTTTTGAATTGACTTCAAGCTAATTTAGCGTAATTTAGTTTGCCTGTCTGAAAACTGTGCTAGCGTATACATATGTTGCTCCAATATTAGTTTGGAAAACAAGTTCCATAAGAACCTGATGGCACCGCTTCGAATTATTTACCCTGATGAAATTAGAGACTCGGCCGTCTTGAGAGGTTTTGTATGTGGATGTTCTGTGCAAGGTGGTTATTCATGATTTAATAACAGCGCGATATATGACAGAGGTAACCAGATACAAGCACACAACTGACTTCTATATAGTTTGTGAGAAGAAGTATATTTGTGGTAGGAAAATTAGCACATGACATATTTTTCACCATGCGCAGGAAACGCTTATTTCCGTCGCCAAGAAAAATTATTTTCTTGACTCTGAATATACTGCTATCTTCGAGGGGCCGGTGGCATTTCGCATAGGTCTCGACTGGCGATATTACTGACAGTGAGCGGCGAATAGAATGAGCGGCGTTTAACCGAGCAGCCCAGTTTTTTGCCAGAGTCTCCCAGGTGGCTGATGGCGATGGGCCGGTTCCCAGCAGCCAAGCAAGTGGTCATTAAGTTCGCCAGGAACGCCCCAGCACACGTCGTTGACGACATCATCGATGAGGCCAAGCGCCAAAAGGCAGCGGTGAGTCATCTGGTGTGTTTGTGTGAGAGTGGTGTTATTTTCTCTGTGCCCGGAAAAGACAACGCCCAGTCTGAATGACTTAAGCGTAGGGCTTAAGCACAGGTTAAGCAATGGCTGCAAACACAGGTTGGCAGAGTAAGCGGACAGTCACTCATACTCATGCACCAATCCTTTCGTAGTCTGTGTACTCACACATACTCATTTGTGCTGACACTAGCTGGCACTCACTCACGCTCCTAGTCGTGCTCACGAATATTAACTTGCCGTTCAGAGCAGCTTCCATTCACACTTACCAGGGCCCACTGATGTTCACACACGCGTCAACACCATCTAATTAGCACTCACATACATACTCGGGTCCCTTCACACTCGCCGGCAGTCACTCAGGTGAATACTCACGTCCACTGACCGTCACTGAAGTTTGTTCGTACTCACGTTACCTCATGCTCACTCACGTTCACTGTCACGTCCACACACAGCCTTAACCACTCCTTAACGCCTTATCTAAAGCCCATGAAATGAGCCTGGAGTGAATGCCAGTCAGGGTGAACTCGTGAATACGTATGCTGAACGATGTCTGCAAGAAGGGCCTATGCACAAATGGCGAACGGTAGCGATCAGTGAACGATATGCTTTCCCACACACCATAATTTTGCAAGATTCGCATGTACACCCTTTCAAAAAGTTAACCCTAGTGATCCATTGCCGCGACGTCGCCCGATTGTCGTTTACTTTTTTCTTTGCTAGACAAGCTCCACAACTGCAACCATAGAGGTTTATTCCAATGACATTCGGGCACGAACAGGCAGATTTATCATTGATAGGTTGTATGAGTACGGCAGTAAAATGAGTAAAAACGCAGCCAGATCAATTTCTTGCACTACACCTAATACTACCTGCTGGCGTCTCGTGAAGGTTGCCAGGGTGCTTAGCAAAAGCGTTGACGAAATGACTAATTACTCATTAAAGCGTGCTGACGCATGAACCAACCATCGCGTTCATCATGGACAAAAATGTTACAATATTTGCACATATTATCAATGTAATTCTCAATGTAAACCATGATACTCGTGTCTTCTGACTTTATTTGCCAGTCTATTCTGGGCACATGCTCAGTGACGCATCTTCTGAGTGTTACATGTGCAGCTTTGATCCTGGAAATAAACGCGTACAAAGTAGCGCGGCATTTTTGTGCCTATGTGTGCGTTTCGTTTTTATTCCCTGCGTCGAGTGCTGTACACTTTAAACTTGCAGTAAGACATGTCAACTAGCCCAGCGTACAAACTTAAGTCCTAAAATTTAAAAGTTTTTCCCCTTATCTTCATTTAGGCTCGAGACATTGGCAGAGCAAGCATCGCTGACTTGTTCTCAACAAAGGTTTGGGCCAGAAGAACGACGCTGTTCAGCTTCCAGCTGTGAGTCCACCATTCGAATTATGTCGAGGGTTGGCTGCTTGGTGCCTTATAGCGTCGTAGTGTTGGTATATCATGAGCTATTTTGTCAGATTGATCAAAACTGTTTGCGAGAATAAGCGTGGTAAGCAGGACCAAGACTCGCCACCAGTGTTAACAAATATTGCGCAATGTTAATAGAAAAGTTTCAGGAAATATGACAAATGATACGACGCGATGTGAATGACAAAAAGAAACCGGAAACGAAAAAAATAGCAAAAAAATGAAAAATACGACAACATTGTACAAACAGCTGTAAGTCTGTTACCTGAGCATATAGCTTTTCAGCACTCGAAAGCAAAAGTCCTATGAATGTGTCGCTTGAAGGGAAGCTGATGTCGATGCTACCAGAGATACATATTTCTCCGTCAGAACCCGAGATAACGGAGAAAACCTGTACGTTGCGGCTCCACAAGACTTTGTACCCAATTCTGACAAACATACCAAGTAGGCTCACTCTGTAGCTTTGCGCCTAAGTGAATATGTTAAACAAAACAGCGATGAAATGAGCAATAAGATTGATATATCGACGAACACATATAAAACGAAACAAGGTTCCTCCCTTATAGGAAGGCCAGGCGCCGGAAAGGCCAAGGTTATGAAAAATAAGAATAAGGCAACAAATGTATAATTTATACGTCAACGCAAAAGAAAGATCTAAGTTCAGAACAAGTTCGAGGTCTTAAGTAATGAACACTGATCAAACAAGGAATGATAGTAGAGCAAATGTTTTGTCAAAATAACTTGTCTTCGTCACGGTTGCAACGGCTCTCATTAATAACGTTTATGTAGGCTTAGCTCACTCTACCCCACCATCGAAGCGGAGGGGGAGAAGAAGAGGCAATAGACAGTTTTAGCAGAGCGTTGCCTACGCTCCGCTCCGCGCACATTTCACGCGCACCGGTGGCTGCATAGAATGCGCTGACTTCGCTTATCTAACATGCGCGTCTCCCAGAGATGTCAGTTACATGCTCTCAGATGAGCTGTAAAACGACAAAGAAAGCAACTAGACGCACCCTGATGCTCCGCAAAATCGGGTTCCTAGCCGAACGTGGGCAGCGTTCTACGTTCCGCTGCCGCCATAAGCGTTGTGCGCATGCGCACCAGTGTGCGGATTGTTATGATACGCCGGTCTGAGCGGAGTGGACCGTAAACGCTCTGCTAAAACTGTTTTTGGCCACTATACAGCCGCATTACATGCACCACTAGTAGTTCATTACAAAGCTGAAAATTCATTACTCACTGGCTTGGCGTTCTTTGACTAGACCTCGATCCTGCGCTACTGAACCACACACATGATCAAAGCAGGAACGCAGCAGCCCAACATTACCGCAGCTCGTCTAGAAAATCAGCTACGACGCTATATTGGCATTACGCTTAGCTTTCCCTACTGATGGCTTCTTGGAAAAATGACAAGCACAGAAGATGAGTGTGTTTCTCAGCACGTCAGGACAGATACGTCGAGACTGGTACTTGCCTCACCATTTTGATTTAATGTAAGCATTGCCTCACTTTATATTGCCACGTAGCCAGAAACTTCCTCTACCGCGAGCCACCTCTCTTGCTGAAATCACACGCCGTCGTTTCCAGTTGTTGGGATAGCACCACGTTGGGAGGTCGTGCACACGCAGGCTGGCAGGCACGCGCACTCCGCGTATCTTGACGGACGCTTGTGGTGTTCCGCTTTGCTGCAACGCTTGCGTTGTCCAAAGCGATTTGTGCGGTACATGAATGCAGGCTGCGTGGCAACATGCACAATGTTATGTAGTGGTTTAACATAATTACCTTTGCATTATTAAGAATTTGTCGGCTCAATGAATGCTGGTATTTCTGGTGCAACTAAGGTATAAACTTTTTTAAAACAGGGTTGAAGTGCCTCAGACAGGCTGGCCAACGTTTCGATAGGTGGACCTATCTTCGTCAAAGGCGGCCTCGTCATCCTCGGCGTGTTAGTTTTAAAGGGTTAGTGCAGTGACGTCACGTGCGGGTGTTGTCGCTGGCGGCTGGTTTTAAAGAGAGAGATTACAAGAGGGAACAGGCGTTGTCGTCCGACGTCTGTGAGCCTCATTCTCAAGACGAAGGGACAAGAGCGTGAGAGTGGGCACGCGGGGAGGAAAGAAAAGAAATAGAAGCAGAAAAAAGGGGGAAAAAAGGAAAAAAAAGCAGGGGGGAGCCAGGGCCGTACCAAGACACAACAAAGGGGGGGCGGGTGAAAGAAAAAGAAAGAGAAAAATGAAATCTTTAAGAAATACGGGGGCTTGGGAGCGTGTTGGGGATGCGAAAGGTTAGGAGGTATTCAGGGGAGTCGTTGGCGGCATGTTTTTGAGGCATTAGAACGGCCGGTCAAGCAATAGGTCGAGTAATTTTGAAATAGTTAAGGTGGCGACGAGTAGTCTGCGGTGCAATGTGTGGGTTGACTGAAAGGCAGCGGCATGGTCTTTCAAGGGGCACTGCCCCACGCGCTTAACGTAGGTGTCGTTACGGCGGCATCCAGAAGGCGATACTCCGGGTTGAGGCGCCGAAAAAGGCATATTGACTTCAGTCAGTATGCCTTTTTCGGCGCCTCAACCCGGAGTATCGCCTTCTGGATGCCGCCGTAACGACACCTACGTTAAGCGCGTGGGGCAGTGCCCCTTGAAAGACCATGCCGCTGCCTTTCAGTCACCCCACACATTGCACCGCAGACTACTCGTCGCCACCTTAACTATTTCAAAATTACTCGACCTATTGCTTGACCGGCCGTTCTAATGCCTCAAAAACATGCCGCCAACGACTCCCCTGAATACCTCCTAACCTTTCGCATCCCCAACACGCTCGCAAGCCCCCGTATTTCTTAAAGATTTCATTTTTCTCTTTCTTTTTCTTTCACCCGCCCCCCCTTTGTTGTGTCTTGGTACGGCCCTGGCTCCCCCCTGCTTTTTTTTCCTTTTTTCCCCTTTTTTCTGCTTCTATTTCTTTTCTTTCCTCCCCGCGTGCCCACTCTCACGCTCTTGTCCCTTCGTCTTGAGAATGAGGCTCACAGACGTCGGACGACAACGCCTGTTCCCTCTTGTAATCTCTCTCTTTAAAACCAGCCGCCAGCGACAACACCCGTACGTGACGTCACTGCACTAACCCTTTAAAACTAACACGCCGAGGATGACGAGGCCGCCTTTGACGAAGATAGGTCCACCTATCGAAACGTTGGCCAGCCTGTCTGAGGCACTTCAACCCTGTTTTAAAAAAGTTTATACCACAGTGTGCCATTCCATCTGCCAGCCCCTTTCTTGTTTTTGGTGCAACTAAGTGCAATTCTCCTCAAGTAATCTAGCCGAAATGGGAGAAGTCGGCAATTTGCGGAGAGAGAGACAAAAGGGGAGGAAAGACAGGGAGGCTAGACAGCATAAATACCGGCTGGCTACCCTGTAAAAAAATAAAAGGAGAAAGAAGAAAAAATTGAGAAAAGCCTGCCACAAGCTGTTCAATTAAAGTTCCGCTGTCGATCCCGCTTGAACGTACGCAGCACATACCGACCGACTTTGCAGGATAATTTCCAGCTTGGTATGGTACCATATGACAGTCTCCACGGCAGGCGTGGGTGGCAATCCGTATGTGAACTTCGCCATCGGCGCATCATCCGAGTACCCGGTGAAGCTGATAAACGTGGTGCTCATCAAGTACTTCCGTCGCCGGTTCACCATCTGTGGCACGATGTGCTTTTCGGCGCTGGTCATGGTGGCCCTCTGGCTTTTGCCTCGCGGTAAGTGGCTGAACTCATAGGAGCGGGAAATAGTACGTGTAATAATAAGTGAGGGCATGAAGCAAATACACGTAACTTATAATGCAAAGAAGAGTAGGATAGGTCAGCTCTGTTGTCCTTCAAAGTGGTTCCTGAGCGAAGTTGCGAATAAAGGCGATATATATATAGCTACTAAAAGAAATATAGAGGGAAAATGAAGTATTCCTGGCAAAGCCTAATTTTGAAGGGAACAGCAGGCTACATACAGAGCTCTGTGACGCTTCATTTGATGTCTATATAAGAGGACACTTAAGAGCACTAAAATAAGAGCGCACCAAAGTATGTCTTAATGACTCGCCTAAACAACATGTAGTAATGGTAACTGCCAGGCAAAGTGAATCCAAACGACAGTGTCTTGTTAGTAGAGACCCAGAGCACTAGTCAACAGCTTGGTAATATCTGTCGAGGGAAGGGGGGGGGAGCTGGATATCGCACTTATGTAGAAAAATCAGGTCTCATGGCTGTTAATGATAATAAAGCTCACGGAGTCTCAGTACATGATTCCTGGTTACCTACAGTGGGCGAATATACATATCAAGGTGTGTACAAAAATATGGCAATTATCTATTTTTAAACCTACGAACATGCACTTAGTACAAACGGCGAGAGAAATACAACCATATTGAAGCACTTGTCATTAGGGGCTGGAGTGCAAGCACATTAATTTTTTTTGTTTGCCGTCAAGTACAGTTATTTGTTTCTTTAAAATGTTCAGTTTCTGTGCACATATTGAGGGCATGAGTCGGCAAACATGATAAGACTCAGATCAGCTAGTGAGTCTGAGTAAGACAGGTTCAGTTGAATTCTGGTGAGTGACTCCGTGTGAGCCCAGCTCAGCAGATGTTTGGTTAATCTGAGTCTCATTCCGCTCTAAGAAAACAATATATTTTCTGAATGAGCCTGAGGAAGTACCGCCTATTTTTCCGACGTATGCGAGCCATATGGTGCACTGAAAACAAAGCGAAGAGCTCCAAAACTGTTTTCCAAAGGGAAGAAAAATGAACTTTGAGTATGTTGAATGAGATTAAAAAGGTACTTTTTGTTCAACATTATTTGATGACACAATAAAAAGCAAATGTTGCCGGCTGCAAACTATAGTAGCACGGTAAGTGGTATGGGTTTGACAATGTACACCCGTGAGCTAAAGTATACGGAGCACAGGGTCGCCAAAAAAACTAAATTGCTTTGTAATTAACATGCATGAGCTGAAATTCACTAGCACACTGGAAAGGTCACAGCGCCAAGTTCGGACTTCAGCCCCCATACTGAAGTTGCATTCACAGGCAGAGCAAAAAATCGGCTTTATCGGGCATCCCTGGTCCGTATACTTTTGCTCATGGGTGTACGTGTATGTGTGCGTGCGAGCTTGTGTTTTACTTTGTGCGCGCGTGTTTCTGTCTGTCTGTACGAGAGAGGGGACGGTTGGTGCTCGCACTAACAGCGAGCGCTTTCATTTACATATTTATTTTATTATTTTTCGTACGAAGAGCTCATCTGCGGAAACAATACGAATTGAGTAATTGAAAGCGCAGGTGTTTGAGAAGTGCCCTAGGAAAGACTTGTAAAGCGCAAGTGGAAAAACAAATTGGTTAGTAGTTGAAGTACAGTGGTGAGCAGCCTTGTCTAGAGCGCGGCGACGGTGCTCTGCGCAGCAAGTCAGCGCCACCTAACGTTACGCTCTGGGTTTGAGCTATGCGTCTCGTGCGCATGCGCGGCCAAAATAAAGCGGTGCCTGCTCGTGGGTTCTCGGCCTCAGCGCTTACGCTTCAGTCCGCCAGGGCCGCGCTGAATGATATTTAACGGGGGCCGGAAAACCAACGCGTTTCGCGCGAATCACGGGGCGGCTAGGCAAGGAAGTGCAAGTAATATCGGGTGGTCGCGCGTTTCTGAAGCACGTCCAAGTGATAGCGGGTGATCGCGCTTTGCAGGCGCAGACCAGGCTACGAGTGCGAGAATTGGGCCTATTTGGTTGTTTGGTGTCTATTTTCGTCTTGTCCGTATACAGCATATATAGGGTTTGAGCGTTACCACCACGCACCATGCGTTGCAGGCATATTGTGTGATGGCGTGTCTTCGCGATGTGTTATCAGCTAGCTACAAGTGACACCGCCTTTGGCATCCATACAGATCTGAGAATTTGAAACACGGCAGCATGGCGACGCCCTCGCCGCCGTCACAGCGTCACAATTGCAGGCAGCGCGTCCCTGGCGGCACGAAACGAACTCGCAAGGCGGTGGCTGGACAAGGAAACGATCAGCAGGCATGCCTCTGTTCCTGCCGCCCATGCGCGCGGGACGCATAACTCAAACCCAGAGCGCAACATTAGGTGGCGCTGACTTGCTCCGCAGAGCACCGTCGGCGCGCTCTAGACAGGGCGGCTCACCACTGTACACTTCACAAGAACTAGGCTACACAATTGATCATCTTAGATTATCAAACTTTGATATAAAAACATTTCCGAGCTTTTACGTGCCAAATACATAATATGAATGTGCGTCACGTCGTAACGGGGCACTCAAGATTAGTTTGACCACCTGGGGTTTCTAACGTGTACCCACCCCATGCATGATACACGGCTTCCACACGAAAGACGGAAGCTCTTTTTTCCCATGTCTTTACTCAAATTTAATAGATCGAACGGACACCACCTTGCGAATACATTGTCTCAGATTCGTTGGAATCACCTTGATCCCGCTTCACATTTAGTATCGTGAACTAAAAAATCTTGTAGTTGCTAGCGGTATACTTAGAGCTCGTGAGTCGCTTCACAAAGACCGACCCGTGAGCGTCAGTCAGAATGAGCCCGTCTGAGCTGAATTTCGGTGAGTCTTTGTTCGAGTGAGCCCAGCTGCGTAGAAGTTTCGTAAGTTACGAATGTGCCTGGCTGCGCAGATTTTCGTGAGGCTGGGACCGAGTGAGCCCGGCAGAGTTGAATTTCAGTGAGTTTGAGTGAACCCGGCTGCGTAATTTTGGTGAGTCTGAGTGAGTGAGCCTGGCTAGGTTGAATTTCGCTGAGTCTGAGTCGGAGTGAGTCCTGCAGAGTGAGTAGAATTTTCGTGAGACTGAGTGAGCCTGTTTGCGTAGGTTTCGGTGACTCGAAGACCAAGTCAGCCCGGCTGAGTGTAATTTTGGTGAGTGAAGCCAAGTGAGCCCTAGAAAAAAAATATATATTTTACGAGTGAGTCTCAGTGACTTTGGTTTAGTTTGCCCACTTATGATTGTGAGACGTCTGCACACATTCTGTCATTAAAGAAAACAGTTCGTTTATAGTGTAGTCGCTGCTTGTTGTAAAATATTTTTGCACTTTCTAAGAATCTGGCTGACATCGAGGGATGCAAATTAGGCTATAAGAACTGTCAAATTACTATAGATCAACAAGGAACATGTATCCATAGTTTCAATTATAATATTCCAGATTTAAAGGTTACCGCTGCTAAGGGCTTAGGTCTCACAGCAAATAACCAACACACTTGCACAAGATACGCATAGATATTATTTGTGGCAGGGAATAGCGAAAGTAATGCCTCTTACGGGAAAACATAAAGTTGTCTTCCACCAGCGTTAAGCTGCAATCCGCCTGCTCGCTTATTTGCCCTTCCTTTGAGTATGTTGCCGTGGCTTGCGATTCGGGCTCTGCCTGGCGGGCGATTCACTGGACGGCGCTTGCTAGGAGTGACGCAACGCTCTGCGCGATGGAGTCTTCATCGTCCGAAGTTCGATTACTCGCGTCTACATCAACCTGTAGCCGCAGACGCCCTGGCCGGAGCCTATAGAAGGCGACGAATAAGATGCAACGCGCTTCAGGTACCCGTGAGACGACGACTACGACATCCAGCCAGAGTACGAGGTGGCTTCGCCTACGAACCCGATGAATGTAGTGTCAACACCATGGTGCCTTCGGAAAAGCGCTGTCATCGTTCGGCAAGCTGGTGTCATCCTGTTGAAAAGTAGTGTCATGGAGAAAGAACACTCAACGCAATGTGCGCGAAAAACGAACAAGAACTCCGCAAATAAAACTTATCTGAGAGATAGCGATATGACCGCTTTGCCGTATAGCATTAATCAAAAGACTAGCGCAAATAGGAGAGACACAGGCGGAGGAAGCGACAGGACGAACGCTAAACATCAACTGAGGTTCTACTGCGAGAGAAGGTACTACATATATACATTGCGGTGGTGCATGCGCACACTGGGTTAAAACAGTACAAGCACAATCTAATCAAAATGTGGCAAACTATTTTGCAAGTAAATCTTTTTTTCCTTTTTGGACAAGGCGAGTGATGTCATACTGTCACACCAACTAGCCCAGCTCTCTGCCTTGATTGCCGTATAGCGTTACTGCGACCTCATAAACAGCAACATTACACTCCGTAAGATAACGCAAACACTCTCAACTCAACATTTCGCCGCAACGCTAGACTCGGCGAAATGACTCAGCGACACACTGAAAGACAAATAGTGCTCTTGCAATGACACATCATAAGGATGCAATATCGGCTTCGGAAAAGTCTTTATCTACTTCGGCACTCCGCAGATCTTCACAAATAGACTGCTACAAAATATTAGAAAACACTCTCATATCTCTAGAACACAGATATTTGAAAATTCTTTTTTATCCTAACAGACTAGAGGAGTGCATTTCTTCGTCTTCAACAGCTGTAGGGTGTAGTTATATGTATTTCCTCATCCGAATAGTTTGTTCTTCCACCCTTTAGCAATCTATCTCTCCTTCGTTGGTCAGCCCTGCTTCTTGCAGTATTTGTTGTATTTAAGTGATTTGCCTTTAAGCACAATTCGGAATAGCGAAATTGAAACTAAGAAGCAGTCATGTCACGTGTGTTCAGCAGAACACCTAAGCATAGCACGATTATATAGACTGGCGCCATCACCACAGTGAAAAGCTTTTATAACGAAGCACTTCGGAGCTCCGATATCTTTCGGTATACAGGTCAGTTCATTGTAAAGGTCAGGCACTTTACCGTTAGCGATAGAACAGGCTAAGCGCTCGCTCACACAAACACACACACACACACACACACACACACACACACACACACACACACACACACACACACACAGAGAGAGAGAGAGGGAGAGGGAGAGACAAATAAAAAGTAAACTTAATCCACAAAGTGCAGGGCAAGTCAGGTATGCCTCCACTGGGTTCCTGAGCAACCCCGTCGACAAAATGTGATGAATTTTCTGGAATACTGCAGACAGATGTTGCATAATGCGTGACGATTGTGACACAATTATGTGAGTTTCTCTCTTATTTCTTTTTTGCCTTTTTGCATCATATTTGCCCCTTCGTTCGGTGCGCCAACAGGCGGCATTTTCGAGTTTATTGCTATACATGCCTGCGGTGCACCCGTCTAGCGAAAGTAGCGTGGCATTCTTCGCAGAATACTCGTGGCTGCGGCTGGGCCTCCTCATGCTGGGTAAGGTGGGCACGTCAGTGAACGGCGCAGTGCTGCGTGTCCAGCTGAGCGAGACGTACCCCACCGTGGTGCGTTCAGTCGCCATGGGCTTTTGCTACACGCTCGGCAGGCTAGGCTCGGCTCTGGCACCCTTCTTCGACGACTTGGTAAGCGGCTACGCAGAGGTCGATGACATTCACAGCTGGTGTATGATGGTGTTGGAAGGGTTCGGATTAGGCCGACAAAGCTCAGGGGCTCGTTCTCGAAATGATGAAATTGATACCGCAATGTACTGATTTAAGCGCGCCAAACTTGACAGAAAACCAATTGTTGCGTTTTCTATAGACTATAGTTTTCAATTACGGATAGTTTCACAGACTAAATACTAACGAAGTATCACACTTAACAATGTATTGCTCAATTATCATTTAATTAGTTCTAATGCGGAGTCCTTAGCCAGGAATAAATGTGAACAAGTTTTTGTTTTTCTTTGATGTGGAACAGTGCTTGCATTTTCGGAATTTGTTCGGGTAATTGTTATGTCTGACCATGCTCGATCGTTCAAAGACATTTAGGCCAAGTATCTTTTGTGAGCGTTATGAACGGAGGTAAACACAATTAAAGGCATAGTTTTGCCTGACCTTTACAACTCAGTGAAGAGAATGCGTCACGAACTTGTCCCAGTAAGGTTCAGTATACGCGAAACTAACCGTGGTACATGGCCGAGCTGCTTTTTCGCTAACTGCGTCACAAACTCAGGTGCGGCGAACGTGACCAAAAACTACCTCAATAAGTTATAATAATGTTGGGGCTCATGGCAAGCGTCGGAAACATCTCCCAGTACGAGTCATTAACTGAAATTAACTACGCCAGGACGGCCGAGCTGTGTTTAGCTAACTGCGTCGCAAGTCTCGGTTCCGTGCCGTAAAAGCTAAAATTGCTTGAAATGCGTCGCAGACTATCCAACAAAACATTTCTCACCTTGCCCTAGTCAAATAGTGCAGGGGTATCGTGTCGAAGTGCAGAATGAACGCAAGAATACGGCGGGAGCCCAACAAATACGCTATATCCAAACGAGACGGGTCGCCGAATAGGCGAACTTTACATGCGCAACGGGCCTCACTGGATTCGACGGCCTGACTGGCGAATGACGCACGCATCTGTCGCGCCTGGCGTGCCTTTGGTTGTTGCTACGTGACGCAAGAAAATAAGTTGCGAAGTATAAGTTAATTTATATGCAAAAGCTTTAGTTCTGGTGGGAAAGAAAAAAAAACTAAAACGTTTTCTGTAAGCTCATTTCACATTCTTTTTTTTTCTGATGCTCGCGCCAACTAACGGATGGGATTAACACTCAGCGTGACGTGTTTCCTGTTGCAAGTTTTCACCAAGTGTTCCCTCTTATTGAATTTCTTTTTCTGTGGTTTTGCTACCTTCTTCACCGTCACTACTACGTGACAATATAAAGGAAGCCAGCCGTCACTAATGGAAGCCAGCCGTCACCAACGGAAGCCAGCCGTCATCAGTGCAAGCCAGCGATGTTCGCTAGTTGTTCTGCAATTTATTTTTCGCTTTAGGTTCATGCGCCCCCCTCAGTAGTTGATGAAAAGAAAAAAAATCGGCTTCCATTCTACCCTGTAAAAATGCATGTACAGCGAAGCTGTTGCCCACGTTAGACAAGAACAACCACTCCAAGTGACGTTAGACGTCGTTACTTGCGCGGGCCCCTAAATTCCTCGACTTTGAGCCGTACTGCCATTTTTTTCCCTCTGCCGTCGTTCGTACTCACGCTCCTCTTCTGCGGACCTACGTATACGTGGCCCACCCATATCGCAGCCGCAACGACACTGATGTCCGTTGCTATAGGCTACTTCTCCTTGAAAAGGCCCCCGCCATCTGCCATTGGGTTTTGCCGATTGACGTGAATCCACACGCCGCCACCTGCAGGTGCATTCTGTCTATTGACGTCAGCTGACACGCTCACTTTTGCAGATGCCGTTTGAGGTCTGTCTAAGTGGGCGCGGCCGCTAGGTGCGACACTTGCGCTGTGCGGCAGATGCAACGGGCACAGCGCGCACGCATCAAGGAGAGACACTTTGGGCGCACATGTACAGTCGCGTGTAGTGTGAGCTCAGAACAGGGTTCACTTGTTCAAAATGGCTCCAAGAGTGCACGGCGACACCGACCAACGAAAAATTGGCACAGTAAAAACCAGTGATTGTAATGGTGTTCAGTTATCCAAATGTTCAGATGTCGGCGGCCTCCGTGCAGCCGTGGGCCCTTTTGAACCCGAGTACCGTGTTTTAGCTCATATAGCGCGCGACTGCACGTCGCGCGCACGTATTAGTGCGGAAGTGCAGCATACGTGCTCATTCTTATAGGCCCTCCGCTAAGCGCAAGTATCCTATTGAACTTATTGGAATTCCAGAGTAAATTTCGTCATAAAATTTGTAAATTACGACTAAAACACAAGCTGCGGACATGGTAGCTTGAGGTTGTGGATGGAATATACAAAAACATATAATTCTGTTACGCGGAAACTCCAAGGCCCTTTTCCAGCTGTCGTTTGGGGTCTGCCTGTGTGGCTCCGGCCAGTAGGTGGCGCTAATGTCTTTAGATGGACAGGAGCCGATGAAAAAATCCCGACCAACTAGAGGCTCACAGCTTGCTTGTAAAACTTGCCCAGCTATGATAAGGATACGTTCCTGATTGTACTTGTTTTGCGCCAGCAACAGCCACGCCGGTTGCCCGCGACAGATCAGGCTCCGGTCACACGCACCGGCACGGCTGCGCTGCGCTTGACATTTTGCTTGACTTTTCCTCTTTCTCAAGAGCAATTCCGCCAGAACGATGGAACCTTTAACGCGATAGCGTTAAGGAGCTCGTGTCGCAGAAAAGCCGGTGTCGTCGGCGTCGTTGGTCGTGAGCAATAAATCCCGGGAGGCACTTCATCAATAAAAAACAACTTGCAAGATGGTCTGGGTGGGAATCGAACCAGGCTCTCCGGAGTGTGTGACGGTGACGCTACCACTCAGCCACGCGTTCGCTGCTTCAAAGGGGTATAAAGGCGCCTGTAGTGAATGCGGTGTTGCCTTAGAAACGTGCTGGAGAAAGTTATACTGCGGTGTATATCGGTAATTATGAGCCTGTAACTTACAGGGGTGCTATTTTG
Source organism: Dermacentor albipictus (assembly GCF_038994185.2). NCBI lineage: Eukaryota > Metazoa > Arthropoda > Arachnida > Ixodida > Ixodidae > Dermacentor > Dermacentor albipictus. The sequence continues at coordinate 102,128,641 of NC_091827.1, read as the reverse complement.
TAGGAATGCCTTTTTTCATGCCAATGCCTCTTCGCGTGACGTCATCGATTTTGGAAATTGTGTACACGTAGGCACGACGTTTCTTGGATCGTCCAATCAGAAGCTCCCTTCATTGGCCGGATGTTTCTTTCGTATTCTCTTCTCTTTTTCCGGGACTGTATAGCAAATTTGTTTTGTGAAACAGCACTTAATGAAAGCGGACTTCCATGCTGCGCAAAGCAAATTCATTTTGTTACATTACAACGCAAAAGCTGCCGCAGTCCAAAGAAATGCAAACGCAAGTGCTCTATTTTTGAAGCCGTAGCCACATAGTAGTCGGATGTGCATCCAATCCATGCCGTTGAGCTCACGCAAAATGGCAGCCTTTGTTTACCTGCAACAGCTGACAGCCGCTAGCGTGTCGGTAACGCAGCGCAACTATTTGCGGACCACAGCGGTACACTTGCATCTGAGAAGAATCTGCGCTGCTTGCAGGAGCCGTGAGATGCAGCAGAGTGAGGTGAGTAAATATTGCTCGTGTAGTGCTTACGTTGTCGTGTGGTTTTCGGTGCATCATGTCTGACGTGTGATAATTTCTTCTTTACGAAGGGCCAACAAGAATTAACCGTAACCCACGAGGACAAACTTTGCAACATAGTGGATCGAGAACTGTCAAGCCACTCAGCACCCTTCATTAGAGTACCGCCACGACAGAACAATAGCCTCGTCAATGTGATCGCAGCAACAGTAATACTCTGGGCCTGGCGCCCCTGCGCTGACGGTTACGCTCCGTGAAAGAAGCTGCTACAACGGTAAATGTGAGTAGCTTGTTTACCTTTTCTATATTAGTGGTATAAAAAGGCAAAAAATAATCAATTCGTAGTGAGCACTTTATGCAGGCGCTTAGCTTAGACAGAATGTTTGACTGTAAATTTCTTACTGTGTTGCGGGCCGGCTGAAATTCCCAAGTTTGAAAATCGGCAATGGCGGCAGCGAAAGGGCCCAGAGTGTCACAAGAACAGACGGATATTCTGGTGCAGTTCATCGAGCAGCACCCATACCTGGCGAGAGCTTCTACGGAGTTCTCGCCACGTATGACTGCTGCTCGAAAGAACGAGCTATGGGAGGCGGTGGCGGCAGTGTTGAACGGTCAGGGCCCAGCGGTTAAGACAACGAGCCGTTGGCGAAACCACTGGGCCAAAATGGCTCACAAGGCCAAGAAAGAAGCGGCCAGGGCCGCGAGCGAGAAGAGGTGAGCTTTCTAATGATGCTGACAGTAACGTCGTTTCACGTAGTTGTTGTCGTTGTTGTGTTTGCAGGGCCACTGGAGGCGGGAAAGTGGGTGGGGTGGACGGCCGCGTCCTCGACATCCTTGGGAGGACAGGCGGCCTCCTTGTTTCCCCGCCGCAGTACTTCGCCGATAGCGAGGTGCGTACATTGGGTTTAAAAAGTGTTGTTTGTGCTGCTGTAGCCTAACACATTTTCAGCATTACATTGTAATACAACATTCCAAAATCTCTTCAGCCATATTTTTTTTTTCGTTTTTTGTGCTGGTTACAATATAGGTTATGCACTCTGAGCAGCAACTTGTGTAAATGATGCGCATTGCACATACTGCTCGCAACGACACTACTCTGACTGCAGGACGCAAGTTCGGAGGATGCTGCAGGGCCCTCCCGCAGTGCACCAGCAGCAACAACTACGTTTGTGGTGTCGGGTCCTGCAGCTGTTGCTGGGCCAAGTGGCCTTACACGTAAGTCAGTGACCCAGCTTTTGTTGTAGCATTGTTTGCAGTTGCTGTATGACCTTGCTATGAAGTAGCCCACTGTGCTGTTACTACCTTTGTGTCCAGCATTCAGCTCTTATTCATGGAGCAGAAATGCAAGCCTACAAATGACATGATGTTGTAATAGAGATTCCTTGTGCTTCTTATAGGTTAATGTAACCAGCAATTTTCTGTGACATCTTTTGCTCCAACTATGCGACTGCCTTGTGTATCATAATTGTAGCTGTGCAGCTGCAATGACATTTCGAAGTGACTGGTTAGGACAATCAAGCTGTGTGGGTCGGATAACAGTGGATGAGCAGCGTTTGCTTTTGTCTTGCATGAAGAGCAACCGCCTACCCTCCAGCAGCCACCCTTCCAGCCGACCCCCCAGCCAGCTCCACGAGAGCCGCAAGCACCCCCCCATAGGCAGTCGAAGCAGCAAGACCTTGAGGGCGCCGTCCATATGGCTACTGCCGAATATGTTCGGCAGGGCCAGTCGGCGGAAGCCAGGGCACAGGAGGAGGCTCGCTTCCGCCGACAAATGCTGGAGCAAAACCAGCGGGTATGTGTAAGGCCACAGACGTATATTTTTCTGCATATGAAATTGACGAGCATATGACCTCTCCAACAATTAATCGTTAAACAAGCATAATGTATGCATACAGTGCTCTGATTATATCTTGTACACATTTGCGTGGAATAATATGTGTCAATATTTACGCAATTATGTGGCGAAAAGAAAGAAGTGGCATTAGGTTCAGGGAAGCAGGTATAACCATGTAAGACATCTTAATGGGATGGGACTGCACAAATTTGATGGACCAGAAAGATATTATCAGTGTTTCAATATACAGTGACAATAGCCTGCAAATGCAGATGAATGCAACACACCAAGGCATTGTCACTGAGCTTATATAATTAAACTAATTACACATCTTATTCGCTAACAGCACCACGAGGCCCATATGGACATCCTGCGCCAGCAGCATACAGTCCATATGGAAGTCCTGCGGCAGCAGCATGCTGTCCACATGGAGGGACTTCAACAGCTGAGGGAGGTGGCTGGCAGCATGCGCGACGTGCAGCAGCAGCGGCTGGCAGTGGAACGACGCGCACTGGAGACACACCAGCGTATCCTGCAGCTGCTGCTGGCTGCACTGGCCCATGGTGGCAGCCAAGTCCCTCCCCCCTCTGAGGACCCACATATGTAAATAAGAAGTAGCATAGGCAAGGAATTTTATACCATTTTTTTATTAGCTTAAATTTTGCTGTTGTAGTAATGGTGATATGAAGGCCGGATATTGCTAGTTAGCAAGAAATAATTGCTCAAGTCACCCTTTCATGCAACCACAAGTAGCATAGCCGTTGCAGCATGATTTTTTTTGCTTGAAGTTGTACTTCAGCACTAAGAGCGCCCACACTATAACGCTCACCTGCACAAGTGCCAGCAAGCCCGATGGTACATTAATCTGACTGCGGCATTGCAATTATGCGGTGCCTAGTTGTTGTCATGTCAAGTTAAGCACGAAGCAACACTGCAAATGTTCTACAATTCAATCCTATGTCATCAATGCGCCTTAATGTAATGTCACACGGAACCTCTGAATATGCACAGCAAAAAGCTCTGAAAATTCCTTGCCTATGCACCTTCACCTCATCTGTAATGTGTATTTTTTTGCATATTTATGTACATATTATGCTTGCATTTTTTTGGCATGCAGGGCTGCAATGTCTTCTTTTCGTGTTTGTTGTCATAACATTTTTTTTCCATTTACTGTACTTTCATGGTCAATATTTTTTTTGTAGTGACATACAAGGCTTAATGTCTTCTTTTCTTGTTTTTCATTATAACGTTTCGTTGCCATTCACTGATATTTCATGGTTATTTCTTTTTTGTCGTGACATAGGGGGCCTACTGTCTTCTTTTTCATGAGTACGTTTTGTTGTCGTTCAGTGTTTTTCCATGGTTTATATAATTCGTTGCCGTGACATGCAGGGCTTGACGTCCTTTTCTTGTTTTTCATTACCAGGTTTCGTTGCGATTCAGTGTTCTTTCATGGTTGTGATACATTGTACGTTTACCCCTCGTGTGCAATATTTATGCAGTTTCTCTTACTCAATATCAAAGCAAGATGTCATGGCTTTCTTTTTCAGTATGGAACTCCACGACAGCATGTTCCTTTCACACGTAGTGATGTACCTACATATTTTGCAGTGATATTCTTCTGTCGATGCGTGATTTAAGCACCTGCACCTTTTTCAGGTGCAGTTTAAGCCAGTTGCTATTTCTGCAGCGTACAACACTTTCCTTACACGCTGCCTGCCGTTACCTGTGAATCTTTCAGATGCAAGAACAATGTGATGCAATATTTATTGCAACTTGTCTGTGATATGTTGCATATGTCTCTACTGCTGCAGTACTCACTGTTCTCGCACTTATTCAATGTAGAGACTGTCGCACGTGATGTGTACATAAACAAGTGTTACCAAAAAAATGTCTGTATGTTGAAGGGTGAAATAATACGGAAAGGTGCAGTGTTCTGGTGCTTTTATTTGCATGGCGCTACTGTATTTGCAGTGCTAGCTTGCACTGTGGAAATGTAATTACACACTCTGCAATATTCCATTCCCCGAGTTCAGTTATTTACAATTGAGGGCACTTTGTTGAAATGTATCAACTGCTCATGCGTGCCACACTTCACAGGAGCCACAGCATTTGACATGTCGGATGACCAGGTGGACGGCATTTTCGTCACTACAAAGGCACTTTGCTGTTGTTGCGAGACAAACTGGCGCAGGAACTAGAAGTTGCACGTGTAACAGCACGTTCAATGGAGCGGAAGGTGTGACGTACACTGTACATTTTGGCTTTTGGGAGCTTCTCTGCGACGAATACAAAGCAAGTAGACAGGCGTTTCTGTCCATCAACGCGTAAGGGAACACAGAACTTCACCGATACGAGTAGAAATAATTATGACAACTGCAGGCTACATGCATGGCACGCAGGGCATCTAGGTGACGACAGCAGCAACATGCAAATCATGGCAGACCCTTTGAAAATACACTTATTTTTAGCTTGCTTTCAATCTTATATGTCGCCACTAAACATACTGTTTCACTTAGTATAAATGCAGGCCTTACATAACGGTTCACTACACAACTTTTACATTCCTTGACCAGTCATGAATGCTTTGCATTACATAAACATCACCCACAACTTAGCATGGGAAATCTGTCTACAATTTCACAGCATGAAATGCACAATGCAATTTTTCGGCACATGTTATGCTACAACTGTGTGCATGCACCTAGCGATGCTGACGCTGCTGTTGACGTCGCAGCTGCCGCCGAACACTTCTCAGGTACTGTATGTGCTGCGCACGGGTTGTCCCAAACATTCCAATCACAGAGTCACGGACGGCCCGGCCTTTCAAATAATTCATTCTCGACCCTGTGCTTCGGGGCAGACCTTGCGGAATGGGGTCGTCATTACCGCAGAGCTCAGTACTACTGCTGCTGCTGCTGTCGTCATCGCTGTCATCATCGCCCGAGTCTATGTTGCCCTCAGACAGGCGAAGATTGTGCAACACAGCACATGCCGCGACAATGTTGGCTGCACGTTCCGGCTCGTGGAGGAGGGTGCGATATCGCTGAAGACAGCGGAAACGGCTCTTTAAGAGCCCAATGCACCTCTCCACTACGGAACGCATGGCGCCATGTGCTGTGTTGTACTGCCCCTCGGCTGTCTGCGCTGGAGGATGGCCAGGAACTGGGGTCAGGAGCCACGGCTCCAAGGGGTAGCCACTGTCACCTGCACGAAGATGGAAATAGTACATTGAGTACTCCTCTGACGAGAGGCAAGTTGTAAACTTAGTAAATCTACAGAAGGCTCCAGAAGTGAATCCCAAGTAAAAGCATGAGTTGAGCATGTCCATACCCGACACAAACGGTTAACAAATTTACAAGTGCACTACTCGGTGCCTGCCACAAGCATAAGAAATCAACACTTGTTGGTACTATCAATGACAGTAGTAGCAGTAGCAGCACTAATGTTTGTTCATTTCTTCTGCTTCTGGCAGGCACTTGGTGTAGTAGCAGCACTAATACGTATTGCTTTCATCTGCTCCTTGCAAGCACATAATGTGCTTGTAACTTAACACTTCGAACATTGAGAATGGTGGCAGTCACAATGGTGAATTCATTTTTTTTTTCCCGACTTATGTGCTTGTAATTTGGTTAAAAGTTTGGGTTGGAGCGGACACGGCGTTCTGCGCTACTGAAGCGTGACTGCGCCAAAAAAGGTGTTTCGCCTCACCGAGGAGGTATTCTCCGGGATTCACGATGCGGCCCGCTTGAAACCGCCGGCGCAACCATGTCGTGCGCCAGACAAAAGCGTCGTGGTCCGACCCCGGTCGCAGAGGGTCCACGGCCAAGATTTTCATGTCCGCATCGCAGATCTGGTAAAACGTAAACAGAGAAAGTGCCCGATGACATGAGCAACATTACTGTCAAAAAGGATCGGCACCAGAAAACGTGAGGTTTACTTACGAACATGCAGTTGAGGGCGTAGTATCCCTTGCGGCACATGAACGCAGCCTTGCGCTCACCCTTCGGTGCGACAATAGCTACGAGGCTGCCGTCGACGCATCCTATGACACCGGAGATAGCACCGCGGCGAAGAAAGCCTTCCTTTACGGCTGCCTTTTCCTCGGCCGCCTTAGGAAAATGCACCCACTTGTTGCGCGCCCCGGCCTTCACAACAGCCTCTGCCACCCGTCGCACGCACTCGCTCACTGTCGACTGCGACACACGAATCGTCTCCTCGCTCCCAACGGACGCTTGGAAGCTCCCAGTGGCAAAAAAGCGCAGCGCACACAACACCTTCCGCTCCACCGACAGTCCCGTCGCTCGCTCCGCTTCTAGTTCCCCCGCCAGTTCCTCGCACAACAACCGCACCGTTCCCTTCGAGAGTCGAAAATGCCGTCGAAAATGGTCATCCGGCATGTCAAACGCGTCGTCTGGCTCTCCGTGTTCACGTCGGCGACGGCGAAGAGCCACGGCCATAGCAATCAGAGGGGCGGCCATTTTTGTTATGCCTTCGGAAACGACCCTGCCTCTGGCCGTGCCAAATATCCGTGCCTTTTGCTCCGCATAATGAGTGCGTCAACGTCACGATGACGAATACAGTTTTTGCGGGTTCCTGACGTCGCGTGATTGACAGACAAAATGGGCGCGGCCCGGTCATTTTCGACCAATGGCTGCTCAGTGATGGCGGCAAAACGCATAAAAAAAGTAATAGAATTCCTACAAAATAGCACCCCAGAAGTCGCAATTACACGAGTAGCGAAGTAAGTTTCCGCGACATTCCTTCGCTCTGCGTACACGCAGAGCCATCTTGCGGCAAACACAGAAGACCCCTTCTCGCAATGTGTGGCGCTGCCCCGACACGTGGGGCGCCACTCGCCCGCTTCTCTCCTTCGGGCCGTGCGGGGACCGGTGCGAGGATGCCCCACTACCCTTGCATTTAATAAGTTTTATCACTCTCTCCCCTTCCAACGTCCAGCGTGCGTCACTGAAATCCTCGTGTCCAGGCGACGCAGCTCCTCTTTCCGCGCACAGCGCAATTCCTAGGTTCAGCGTCCGATGCGGGGTTCCTCTGACGTGATCGCTGCGGCGTAGCGCGTCTGATGGGAAAGCGTACCCTGCGATGTGTGCCGAGCTGCTTCCGAGGAGTCATGCGTCTGCGTGGTGCTCCCAAGCGAGATAGAGAACGATTCCATCGAGGCGTCAGCCCCATGATCGCGTCGGCCTTCATGGCGCGTCGCGGCCCGGTTGTCCGTGTCGATAACGACGTTTGGCTGGCGTAGATCGTTTCTCCTTCCGAGACACCGAGTTCTTTGGTTCGTTGCGCTTGCTCAGGCGCACGTTTCGTTGCCGCGCCGAACGCTGCGTTGCTCGGCCCTAACCGCGTGATTGGTGGGGGCAAAGTCCGATGCGGGGCGCCTCGTAGGTGATCGCTGCGCCGTAGCGCATTGTCTTACACCTCTTGGCGTGTCGACGGGAACGCTATCGCGTTCCACTCTTGAAGGCGAAGCTTAAGCGTCCTCCAATTTTTTTGTGTAAAGCAAACGCCAGCGGGTTCAAGAGAGATATCGCGAAACAAATTCCCAAGCCTCAAGTTCTCAAATTTGGCTTTGCATTCAATCTTGTAGCCTCTTGGTTATCTCAATTGGTAAAAAGACCGCACCACTGTGGTGGTGATATTCCGCGGACAACGTCTTCTTTTTTTAACTCCAAGGCTATAGCTTTCAGAGGGACCCGTCCGTATATCTGTGCTGCATTCAGTTGGCTTGAACATTCATTTATTTTCTAGTACTTCCTCCTCCACCTTGCAGGCTGCCACGTAACCTTTTCTATTACAAATTAACTGATAGACCAACTTGCATTAGCGCTTGGAGAGCATTCTTGTGCGAATGTGCGGCGCTTTTCTTTCTTCGACTACAGGGTGAAGCGACGCAACCGTGGGTGCCAAGCGTGGTGTCGGCAGGCCTCTGCATAGCCGGCGCCGGTGCATCCTGGCTGCTTCCGGAGAGCTTCCAGAAGACGCTGGAGGACGGGTTTTCCAATGGCGAGGCCGCAGTGAACGAGTAAGCGCATTGACTCTCTTGCGAGCCAGTGAAGAAGCTTGCAGGGAAGCACGAGCGACTGCTCGGTACATCTGCGCACTGAAGTGCCTGCAGCACAATGTGCGATAGGCATACTCCTCTGTCGCACGGGAGGGGCCATAGTCTTAAACGGCGCGGCGTGGTAGATCGGTCACTATGGCCCTGCGCTGCTAAGCACGGGGTCGCAGGCTTTATCCTGGCGGTGGTGGCCGTGGGGGCGGAATGCAAGTACGCTCGTGCCGTGCAATGTGTACACCTTAAAGAAGCCCCTGTGGACAAATATAATTAGTAGCCTTCCACTATGGGATCTCCCATAACCCGGTGTACAGTTTGGGACGTTGAAGCGGGCAAGTTGACCCTTTAACTGGTAGCTCAACAATATTGTTGGCCTAACAAAAATATCTGCAAAAATGAGACAAATTAGATATCAGTCTGTGCCTTTCAATTTACATCTGTTTATGTTCCTGCTCAACAGTGGCATTCAGAAAAACTGTCGATCGTGAGGAGCAGCAGATGCTTTGATGACGAAACCGGAGGACTTCGGCATTATCTTCTTAGCGCACATGGTGGTCGCATTCTCGCCATTGCGATTTTTTTCATGCAAGCAGTCATTTTTTATCCCCATAGAGGTGCATTTCAAGAATACGCATTGACCTTGTCAAAGCAAATATCAAGCACCAGCTTTTGACTATACATCGATCTTCAACGAACTGATGAAGAATATTTATGACCTACTGCATCTCGCTTAGTTTTTACAGAAACTCTTCGATATTTCAGCTGGTGTTTACTTGAGCAATGTAATGAAGAAAAAAGCAATAAAGATGTTCTAGGTCAAGCCTTTCTTATCTTGCCAGTTAAAGGGTTAAATTTATTGCTGCAGCATTTAGGTGTTCGAAACATCATTTGGCTTGTGCGTTCGTCCGTCCTGTCATCCCGTTACGCTAACGCGTATTATTTACAGCGAATGAAATGCTAACAGCGGAGCGCGCGCCTGAAGTATAAATGAAGGTACATTACGCGCCCGCCACCGGCCAGTCGTCCTTCTACACATGCGCGTGCGTATACACTTATAATGCAGAGCGTGGTGCTGCACACCCTACTGTGATAATGCTGCGAAACTTATTTCACAGCATATCATTCTAATGTCTCTCAATATATACATTAATCTGTCTAATCGGGATTAGGTTGGGTTGGTTTAGCTTAGGGGACCTAACCTAACCTGGCACAGCACAACCGAACCTAACTAAATCTTGGCCAAATTCGTCTAATTAAGAGCTGTTTAGATTATGTTCAATTAGGTAAAGGAACCCAACCCAACCTAGCCGCATAGACCTCAGACTCTGCCCAGGCGGCGCTGCGGAAAAACTCGTCACCAGCGCCCCCATCGGAGCCTTGGCACGAACTGAGTAGTGCAAGGAGGGCTGTCCGCAAGCGAAGGTGCATAGCCACAATGGACCCTTCTCTTTCGTTTGTGTTGAGGCACGGTTTCCTAAAAATCACGGACTTGGAAAGCTTCTTCCGCCCATCCACGCTTCGTAAAGGAAGCTTAGCAGGGCGAAGTACGTGTACAATATAAAATAAAGTATCAAGTGTTATTTCGGCGTGCTGCAACTCGCAAGTACAGAGAGCATCAGGTTTGTCTATAGGCATATCAGCATAAAAATCTTAGCATTTCAAATTGTTTCATGTTGAATATGTCCTGAACACAAGGCTTATTATCTCCAATATTTTTATGTATTTTATCGTAATGTTTTGTCTCTCAATTATTTAGAGAGTAAATCCTTTCATAGCCTTTTCCAGGGCAGCAAACAGAAAACGTTTTCCAAGGCAGCAAATAGCGTGCGATCATACCGAAAGTAAGCTTCCTACAGTGCCTACCTGCTGCATCTTTCATTCTCGCAGGAGCTACAGCATCGCTCAGTACATTCATTTGAACTTTTTGCAAACGCTTTGAGCAACAAGCGCGCACAAATAAATGTAAATAAATGCGACATTTTTTCCTTACACATGTGCGTTATTTCGCATTTACTCATCCAGTGCTCCTACAGCAACTTTATTGCTCACATTTGAAAAACGCAGTCGAGCAGGCTCAGCACATTACGAAGCGTGCTTGTTGTATCAGCGCAGGACATACAAAATACGGAAAGTAGAAATGAACTCGCGATGCAACGATGCTCTAGAACAGGATTTTAAATTCGTAAACGAACCAAAATGTTTGGTTAGACTGACCAGACAAATCTCTCCGTTCCACTTGTTGAGTCAAGCGGAGACGGACCTCTGTTAAAAGGCGGAGATATCGATGGCACATAAGCAAGAATCCCGGCCACGGTGGCGGTATGTCAATGGGGGCGAAATGAGAAAACACTCGTGTGCTTAGGTTTGGGTGCACGTTAAGGAGCTTCAGGTTGTCCAAATTTCTGTAATGCCCGATTATGGCGTGCCTCATAATAAGATCATGGTTTTGGCACGTAGAACCTGATAATTTAATTTTATTATAGCATCCTTTTCTCCTTTGCTTAATCCTCATGCTCGAAAGTGGGGATGCACCGATGAACTCTTGAACTTTTTCACCCGATCGATAGACACTCTTCCTCGCTTTCGTCTATTAGACGCTGAGAAAACTAGAAAGCTGAAAAACCTATCAGAACAAATTGTCAATTTGTTGTTGCCAAGCCTTTCACTTACAGCCTAGGCTCGGGCTTTTAGGTCACAAAAATGGCCAGCGGAAACCTCCTGCTGGAAGTTCGTAACAAACACTTGTACGGGCAGGAGACCATTCTTGTGGCATTTGGAGGTACTACGACCAGTGTTACACAGCATCAATCCATGAATAGCGCATGCGGAGTAATATCTTAATCTGATGTCACTGACTTGACAGAAACCGAACTCCTGGAGGGCTGTAAAGAACAAAACGTAACCAATGTTCAGCACATCAACATCCGGCGTAACAATAAAGAAATCCCACCTAAGCATCTGATACCAACCTTTGCACCCAGCGTTCTGCTACAGACCATCGAAACAGGGCATTCTTAGATAGTTGTAAGTCCATACATTCCGAACCTCACACGATGTTTACAGCGTCAAAGACATGGCCATGACTGGCAGAGTGGGCGTGGTCAACTCGTGCGAAATGTGATGTCCAAGCTCACCCCTTGGATAATTGAGCTGACACACCTCACAGTGCGAACTGCGATGGCGACAATCCGGCGCATTGACGATCATATAAAAGGAAAATTACCATCAGTAAAAGGGAAAAATAGAGCATTACCCGAAATGTCAAATATCTCGATTAAGGAAGTCCGCAAAAGATGGTCGGCATTTCACGGCAGAACTTAAGCTGATGAGGCGCGTCAGGGGGCAGCATCGCACCAGCCAGTCCACCAAGAAGCGAGCTGTCAAATGTGGCGCCATTCTCCATGGCGACTGTAGTTAAGTCTACTCTGCCCACTCAGCGACACAGCTCAGCAAATTCAGAGCCGTTGGGCTACAAAGCCCCTTCACGTCAGATGAGGCCTGAAATACGAACGAACAGCCCGCAAGCGCGGGCATCCAGCGCCACCCAACCGGTGATGGAATCAACTTTGGCGTCCAACTTGACCGCGGAAGGAAAGAACAAAAAATCAAGAGTCCAGTTAATAACATTTGAAAATAAATTGAATTCCTATTTGACACACTGAACGCTTTTCTGGTATAATTATTGCGGAGACGCAGGTAGGAATATTACGGGACTCATTAACAAACTGGATGACATCACCGAATATCTCAATATCAGGCTCAAGTGCTCTGTGTCCTGAGGCACACCTAAATCGGAATCTAACGAATTTCTTTCGGCAATACACTATTTTCCGACACAATACGACGACTGTGTTGGCTCGTCTGGTAGGGTAACAGTTATTGTTGACAAGTCTCTTGTCAATATGTAGCAATAGAGGACCGTTGAAGCAGTTTCTATACCAGTGATTCTGTTTGATAAGCTGATAACTTTCTTGTCTATTTCCGAATTAGAACTTGAGACTGACTCCAACCAAATAACTGAATTTTATTAGCCCGACGTTTCGGAGCCCATTCGGCTCCTTCTTCAGGGGGTTGTTCTTCGGGGGGTGGCGGTGTGCCGCTTTTAAAGCGTCTTTTTTGAAGAAAGGAGGGGGGGGGGGAACACGGGAGGTGGGGAGACACTCCACAGACGGAAAGGTGGGGGGGAACAAAAGGAAAGGGGGGTTTGTGTTGTTGACCGCTTCCAAGGTGCTGCGATGACCGGTGCTGGGTGGAGTGCTCACGAGGGTGCCCTTGATGGGCCGCGGGGGGGGGGGGGGGGAGGAGGTTACAGGGTCGCGCCGACGTTCTGTGTTGGTGAAACGAGCGGGAGTCTATCTGGCTGTGCGTCCTTTTCTTCTTTTCGTCATGTCGCCAAGGCCATGGACATAGACCGAGGGTAGGTTGCCCTTCACACGGTTTATGTTATTCTTCGTATTCTGAATGTGCCATGACTCCAGTAGTAGTCTCTTTCGCCAGTTCGTTTCTGTTTGAAGGATTTCAGTTTCCTTGAAAGCAATTTTGTGGTCGGCGACTTCAGAGTGTTCAGCGACGGCGCTGCGAATACGGTTGAATGTCCTGACGTCGTTCTCGTGTTGTCTGATCCTTTCTTTTAGATTTTTGGTTTCCCCGATGTACGACGCCGGACAGTCAGCACAACTGATTTTGTAGACGACGCCTTGAGCTTTTTCTTTTGGTGGACGATCTTTTGGTTTAGGGAGGAGGATATTGAAAGTGTTTATTGGTTTGTGCGCCACTTTGAGGCCTTCTTTTTTTAATATTCGGCTGAGCGCTTCGCTGGTACCTCTGATGTACGGGATGGACACTCGCTTCTGGGGTTGGGGAGAAGTAAACGGCTGAAGGTCCCGCATTTTGCTTCTTCTTTTTTGTTGTCTGGTTGTCTTTCGAATGAAGTCATCTGTGTAGCCATTCCTCTTAAGTTCGTTGAGAACCGTTCTCTTTTCTTTCTTTAGATCCGATTCCGATGAGGAATGCGTTTCGGCTCGTTTGAATAAAGAATTTACAACAGACGCCTTGTGGTTTGCCGGATGGTCGGATTGGAAATGAAGATAGCGGCCTGTGTGGGTTGGTTTTCGGTAGACTGAAAATTTTAGAATGCCGTCTTTTCGTGTAACTTGTACATCTAAGAATGGGAGTGATCCGTTCTGTTCGCGCTCATATGTGAACTGTATATCCGGGTCTATGGAGTTTAAGTGTTTCTGCAAGTTTTCGACTTGGCTCGTCTTCACGATGCAAAAACAATCATCCACGTACCTGAGGAAGACTTTTGGTTTCGGGAAAAAAGTATTTAAAGCTCTCTCCTCGATGCTCTCCATAGTCAAGTTAGCCATGGCAACGGAAATTGAGGCCCCCATAGGAGTTCCTTTAACCTGTTTGTAGTAGCTGCCTCGGAAGGTGAAATAGGTATTGGACAGGCACCATCAAACTACCACCTCACCAAGACAGAAGTGTACAGCCTTATGACCAAGTCCCAGAACCTTACATTATCAGCTGGTACTTTTATGCTACTAACCGTCTCTGGGGAGACTCTGGTTGCGATGCTAATTAAAGGTCCGCCTACAGAAAATGTCCTTGTAACCTCCATTGCATGCCTTCTGAATCACAAGTAAGTAACTTATTACAATATCTCACTTAAATCATACTCTTCTACAAAACTAGCGATAAGCTCTCCAGCTTTTCGTCCTTAGAATGTAGTGCAGCAAAAAATCCTGATGGAAGTGAACATTTCCCACTTATGCTAAACTTTATAAAGCAACAAATTTTTTTTCAATGCCCCTGGGTGGAACTAGTCTCAGCCTATTGGAATAACTTGAAGGAGTCAACTTACTTTTAATTATCTTTTATCACCAATGTTACTGTAGACAATGTAATAGCGTATTTCATTGCGTTTATCATTGACGCAGCAGAAAAAGGCGTTCCACGAACAAGTGACACTTCATGCAAAAGACGAGTTACTAGGTGGAATGACGACTTCAAGCAGCTGGGAAGAAAAACAAAAGAGAGCATAGGGCATCTCTTTCAATCGCTAGTTGCTGAAGATATGATCGAATTGAAACAGATTAAGTCTCAGGGCAGCCGGACGCGACGGCAAGCTAGGAGAGCAAGCTAGGAAATGTCCCTCTCGTGCATTAAATCATACACGAGGGAGTGAGTGAGTGAATGAAACAACTTTATTTGGTCCACTATAGACGCAAGCAAACTCAACGTCACCTGGCTAGGCCCACTCGGGGACCATCAGGTGAAACCTGACGGCCCTCTCGCGAACACTCTGGACTGCCAGGATTTGAGAGGTCTGATCCTGGGCCCTAATTAGCTTCATCATTTCCTATTGAGTGAAAGGGGGACCGGCAGAGGCGCAGCCCCACAGGACATGTTCGAAGTCCGCGTACACACAGAGGGCATTCAGGGCTTCGGAAGCGTTGGGGTACATTGTGTGCAACGCCGCGGGGCTCGGGTAAGTGCGTGTTTGCAGAAGTCTGAGAATGACTGCCTTGGCCCTGCACAGCGAGGAGAGCGGTAAAAGCAGGAGTCTTCGCGACAGATAATTATGTTTGCAAATTTCATTCTACGAGCAGAGAGGCTCGGGCCGCCCAGGAGAGGACGCGTTACCTCGTGCAGCCTAGTACGCCTCCTCGTTGGGATAGATCGAGGCACCCTCAATGGTTCCAAGGTGCGCAGGGAACCAGGCCAAAGAGTGATGTTTCATGGCTTTAGCACTTTGGATGATACGTAGGGCCTGGGGAGCTACCATTCCCATCTGAAAGGCCCTGACAGCGGCCTTGGAATCTGAATAAATCGTGTTATGCACACGTACACAAGGGAGGTAATATTTTGGAACGGGCTAAGAATGCTTAAGTGGCAAAAAATCCATCCGTTGTACCTGATGCATAAAGAAAGAAACAAGTTGTAGGACCCGGCCGAAGCTCTTGCTGAACACTTCTGGCGCATGTCTAGTTGGATCCACTATTCGGAGTCCTTTCAGATACACAAATAAATGCAACAGCGTAAGCCAACCAACTTTAAATGTAGGCCAAATCAACCCTATAACGCTCCTTTTAGCATTGTTGAGCTTAGACCTTCCTTGACTGCATGCCAGAGCTCTGCACCGGGGCTTGATGGAAGATTCTACGATGTCATTAAGCGCCTCGACTCTGATGCACAACTCATGATACTCCAACTATGTAATACTGTCTGGTCTGCTGGATATCTTTCATCATGAAAATAGGCTCTTGTTTTCCTAGTATTTAAGCACGGTAAAGATTCTTCATCGATGACCACTTACTGTCCTATAGCACTGACGAGCCGCGCAGGGGCGTCTGTGTCAGTAGGCGTTTAGTGCGTTGCCACACTATGGACCCGAGCACATGGGTTCTGGACTCTGCTGCGCTTAAAACTGACCGGGGAAAAAGGGATCGTGAGCGTTGAACCGATACTTGGTGTTTAGCCCCTCAGCGGAGGAAACACATTCCTTTGGCTCCGGCTTCACGTAAGCGGCACTCCCTGCCTGACCCACCTGTTTGAAATCGGTAGTTGCCTTTACCTATCCTCCGCTTTATTCTACGGCTTTCTTTATTACTCCCTATCATTTTTAACTTCTCGCTTCCTTTTACTTCCAATATTTCCGGGCAGCAAGGGTTAACCTGGTGTAGTTTATCCAAACTTGGCTGTGGTATATCAGGCTATTGTAACTATATGGAGCTGGCGTATGCGATGCCTTCGGTTAGTGTCCCCTTGTTGGACTCGGTGGTAAGCGGCTAGCACGATTGCCGAAATCAAACAAATTATTTATGGCTCTAGCACCATTCTCAGACTGCCTGATCGCGAAAAGATGGTGCACTGAAGAAACATTCCAATTTTTTGTCCAACGCAAGGAATGCTTCCCTTGCTACCATGTTATACGCAATCAACGCCCCGAAAAGACAGTCCGAACCCTTTCACTTTTCACTGTTGCGAAAGTTCTCACTGACGCGCTGGCTCCCGCATACAAAATCACTAAAATGGCTAGCGGCGACCTGCTGCTTGAAGTACGCGACAAGCTCCAACATGAAAACATTTCAAATCTCCTGGCTTTTGGTGATCTTCAAATCACGGTAACCCCAGAGAGCTCAATGAACACACCCGGAAGTGTTGTATCAATGATCAGTGATCTCTTGAATCTGATCGAAGAGCATGGAAGGAAGATGTTGGTGGAAAGAGCATGATGTTGTCAAAGTGCAACGAATAACGACCAAGCGCGACGACAAAGAAATTTCTAAAAACATCTCATTCTCACCTTTGCTATTAATGTGCTGCCAGAATTTTTTGAAACAGGCTACACAAAGATATGAGTAGTACCATACAACCCAGATCCACGAAGATGTCTCAAATGCGAAAGATTTCACCATAGCTCGCAAAGCTGCCGAGGGCCGCTCAATTGCGCGAAATGTGGTGCGCTATATTGTAAAGCTATTCCAAACTTTTCTATTCCAGTTGTGCAATCAGCCCTCCGCAATTGGTCAAAAACTTTTTGGACCACCCTCACTTCGCCTGTCTGGTACGCGACGTCATTAAAAACGCGATAGCTCCCAATCTGGTATGACGTGTACACACTAAATATGCATGAGTCGACCGGACAAAGGAAAAATAATTATTTTTCAATACAAGTCTTTTCGCCATTAACCCTCTGCTATCGGCCAAATCGAAGCCTTTTCGCCATTAACCCTCTGATATTGGCCAAAAGGTTTCAGGCTGCACCCACATCACCTGCTTGTCAATCGACGACACAAAACCGCGAAAACTCATTGCGTCAAAGGGACGTGTGAGGGTTCAAGATGCATTAATATGCCGAACAAAACTGGATTTTTTTTCTGAATAGCCGGAGAACGCCCCGTTCAGAAAGAAATAGAAGATGGCTGCCGCCAATCCATCAGGCACTGGCTAGGTGCACCTACCGTAGAGCATGGGTTTATTGCCGTATAACAAACCTTTCAGCGAAGCCGCATAACGTTATCGAGCCCCTTCGGCACCTATACAACATCGTTTTGCCAACTCTTCTTTGCTGATGATCCGTTTTAGCGACATTTCTAACTGTGTGTTGCACGCCGCTGCGATTTTAGACAAGCCACCGCAACCTAAGGGAAAGCGGACGAATCGCAAACGCTAGCTACCACCCTGTTCATCCGGTTATATATATTCAGTGTGCTGGGTCGACCCCATCGAAACATTCTCTGCTTCAGCGTACTCTTCACCTCTTGTCAACCAATTAGATATGAAAAACCCTTCAATGTAAGCAATGCTATTCGTTTTGAAAGCAAACAAATGTGACCCCCAATAAACGAAGAGGGAGTTTGATTGGTCTGTTCAAGCAACGTTGCGGGTCACTGCCTGATGCTTGCGCTGGCGGTTACGCAAATTTGACGTCAGGAGATTGGCACAAAAACACACTGGAATAGTTTTACGTTATAGGCCCCGTGGTGAACAACAACACGCTTCCGACAACTGCACTGGCACGCTCCACTGTGCGAACTGCGACGGCGGTCATACCACATAGTCCGGATCATGTTCCACGTGAGCAAAAAGGGAAAAGATATCATTACGCTGAAAGTCAAGGAGAACATCTCGTTTCAAGACGCACGAAAACGGGTTTCCTTCGTTTATACCTCAGGATACGTTAATGCGGCGCGTAATGGGGCAACGCCGCAACAGACTCCGGCATCTGCTCGGCCCGCAAAGAGCGTGGCCGTGGCTGTGCCGCGAGCCCCCGTGGTGACAACAGCCAGCGATGCTTCGCCGTCCCTGAAGGAGGGTGCGTCGACGTCCGGGTTGCTGGGCTCCAAGGCTGCGTCGCTCGAGGAGAAGTCTACATGAAGCACGCATCGCTCGCTAGAGCGAGTGTCCATGACTTCAAGGGGCTGCGGACACTACTCCAAGCAAGGTGGCGCAGCCAGCGCCTAAGGAGCTGCGAAATTCTTCTCAATTTACTGATCGGTATTAAATTTTGCGCATCATGCATGCCTCTCATCAACACGTATTATGTTGGGTGCCCCGCCATAGACGGATCGAGCGTAAGTTGTTTGCTGACCAGATCGGCGCATCTATAACAAAAAAAAAACTAGCGATTTTTCTATAGCTGCTCCCACCATAGGTTTGAACTCTTTCATACGGAGGAAACTGAAGAGCTATTCGCCGCGTATGCGCTACAACGAAACACTGGCACAACGGAACAGCAACTGCCGCTTGACAACAAAACTCCCCGTTGTCAAGCCGCAGTTCGAATTCTGGCCTTCATAACAAAAGCTGAACGAACTGAATTCTTATTCTGTCGACTCAGTATGGAGCAAACATATGACACAATTTTCTGCTGACAGTGGTGGTTCTCCAAAGTGTAGTAGTTGTGGTGAAAAGCTGTCAGTCCTGTATGTTTTGGTAGAATATCAGGAAGCAGAACTTCTACGTGAAAAATACTTCGCTTTAGCCTTCATACAACAGATTCCTCTTTATTCAGGAATGTTCTTAGTATAGAACCATTTATTGTCATTAAATGAGTATTAAGCTTTTTACATGTCAGTGCACTGCAGGTCATAAGCCAAGGGGATCGAATCACATCCTATCACTAGAGGCTGCTGCTGTGACAGTACCGCTTTGTATACCACATGCCTCCGGGCCCGTCCGTTTAAGGTTTCTGGCAAGGTAGTAGTTCTGATAGCACTGGCGTCTGTTAGTGTACCACCCTTGATAGCTTAGCTTTCATGTTTATAACACACCTTACGTGTATTTGTCAGAGTTTTAAAACACATGCAACATATTTCGCGCAATTTACAGCGAGTACATATAGGTCATTATACAGCCATCTCAAATAGTTTTCATTGACCTCAGCATCTACTACAGCATACCATTTCTTCGAGCTCTTTGGTCATTATTAGCCTTAGCGTGCCATAAACATGTACATAACATCATCGTACGTTCACTTAAACTCCGCTGTTCGCATTTCATTCGCCCTCGATAGACCATGTACAGTTTATTCTAGTCACCCATCAAGTCCAACAGGGATCTATGGTGATGATGATGAAAAACTTTATTTGTCCCTCTTTAAAGGGAAGGGGGCAATGGAATAGAGGGTGGGGGAGGAACTACTTGAAGTAGGCCTGCTTTATCTATGGTGCAGACCATAGGTCTACAAGTGATAGGTGGGCCGCTTGGGTGTTGTTCCTTGCTTAATTTTGACAGTAACGGCACCTCTATCACTGTAGTCTGGGACAACTCCGCAAGACGTGCGGTAGAGCTGCGAGAGGAGAAGGAACACTTCGAGGCGCTGCAGCCTAGCCTATAGTCGGAAGCCCATACACAGGCTGTAGGTGAGGTCAGTGCTGCACTCACGCCGACCTTAACGCAATCTCTTGGCAGCGGAGGCCGGGCGGCAGGTCTTTCTCCGTGCTTTGCAGGCACTTGCTTTTGCTTTTATCGTGAACTTATATTTCAGGACTTCTCCAGTATTGTGCAGCTTATGTGGATAACCACTCTAATTGCCGCTGGCCAGTGCTAGAAGGTGTCTGCTGTCACTATATGTTCATTTATTTGATGAAGCTCTAACGCCTCGGCACTGCCGCGTTCATTTGCAGTGGGCCGTTCCTTACCTCTCGCCTTTGTTTTGGGCTACATGTGCCTTGCATGCCACACGAGCTTGGAAAACTCACCACGTGCAAGCTACCGCATTTTGATATTGTTTATTTCCTCTTATTGCCCTTCCCAAAATGCTAGAAAACGTGACTACTACAACACAGCGTGGCTATAATTTCCCGATGAATCTATATAGGGTTCCACATTACTATACCCTACGTAATTATAGTTTTACATCATTGTTATTATTGCGATATCAATTATACGGGCACTCCAGACGCATTTCTTGCGTCAACGTTGCCGTTGCCGTGATGTTTGATTGAAAGCATGAGGAAAGCCGATGATCGCGGCTGAATCAAATCGCAGGCGCAAGGGTAACTGACGATGCCGGCTAACTGTTGCTCACCATCTATGGAGGAAAGCGGAGAGGTAGTGCGCGAGGGAGGGGGGGGGGCGGCTTGAACTCCGTCAACAAGTGCGTACCTTTGAAAGGTATCCGCAGACGGCTCATACTCCTGTGGGCGCTGTTTTCTCGCCGCTCTTGCGTTGAAGCCATAGACCGCACGAACGTCACTTCGCTCGCTGCTGCTGCCGCGCTTGCTCACACCGGCGTTTTGACAGCGAGTGTCCGCGCATATCGAGTGGGATCTGTTATGTTTGCTTGGGCACGCTGACACCATGCTTGTCAATTCACTTCGTAAACGAATGTTTCCAAGTTTATGCGGCTGATAAAACTACTATCACTACTACGTATAGCTGCCTACTAATATGATATCGCAATCAATGCTTCGCCTTTCAGGCGAAACTGCGACTTTTTTTTCCCGCGTGAATCTCAAAATTGATGCTTGGTCACAGATGAACCGCTCCTCTCACTACACCCATTTCGCTTGCGCGTCTAGCGCAAAGGCATAAGTTACTTGCGACTAGATGGATCATACGTGCCAGAGACGTCTATATGGAGCCCCCAATGCTTACTCTGTACCGTGTCACTAAAGGAGCACAGAGTCGCTCCGCCTACCGATGTACATATAAGCACTGAGCGGGTGCCTTTTTCCGCTGCTCGTTCCAGGCTCCATATTCGTCACACTAGACAGTAAGCAGCGAACGCGCCATGGAGGGAAAGTAAATTGAAATCGGTACCTGCTGCTGGAACAAAGTAGGTATAACCCTACTTTTGTCCGAAAGTCTCTAGGGCGTGCTACGCCCTGCAGACACCTTGTGCACTCTCATTCGGACGCCTTCCTTGCCATTATAGAAGTACGAGCCGTGCGTTCCTCCAGGGACGCCGTTGTTCCGTAGATGTCGTATCTGTGAGTGTAACTGAAATGTGTGAGACGAATCGCGGGTTGCATGTGTTCCGCGTCACGCTGCAGAACGGAAATGGAAAGCTGTATTCATAGCAGTATTCCTAGCCATCCTAGGAAGCGATTCTTGAATATCGAAAGTACCAAAACCTGAAGATATGCGCCAGAGCACTTTCCTGTGGCAGCTATCAACAGACATTCTGGCGTGCCGTACACACGCCTCGACGATCCCAGTGGCTCGTTTACAGCGACTGCCAATTTACGCTTTGGACGGCGAGAAAGCGTTTTCATTTCCTTCATCGAAGAGCGCAAACGCCTTTTGGCTAGGCAACCCGCCATAATCGTGTCGCTAAAACGCAAGCTGCTTCTAAGCGGGAATTACGGTGCCGTGAAACACTAGTCCCGAGCTGGAGTGGCGCAGCATATGATGTGCCATTTTGCTATCCGCCTGTAAAAGTGAATACGTACACGAAGTTCGTAATTGATGATTGAATAATAACAGCGCGCACATGTATAGCAGAAACAAATACACACGCACATCAATACTTTGTGCCCTCCCACAACGCGTGGGATGTGTAATTTTTTCCCTTCTTCTTTTGATGGTCAGTGCAGTTTGTGCACAGATTCTGAGAGGGTCATCTTCAGAGGTGGGTGTATGTCCTCAACATAAGGGTAACTACACCGTAGTTAAATCATTATTGCCTTGTTAGCATGACAGCAGAAAAGGTGCTCTAGTAATTTCAAGTGAAATAGTAGAAAAGCCACATGAAGTGTGTTTTTAAACTTTTACCTTTCTGTTCTTGCAGAGCCGCTGCCACCACAACTTCCAGCCCAAAACAAGTCTATGTTCTTGAAATGACGCACTTTTAACTGTACTAGACGACCAGAAGTTTTACTCGACAGCGGACAACATGATGGAAGATGGAAATATCGCCGCAGCCGAAGCAGTTGTAAGCAAAGGCGTTTCTGCAGCTAACTTTGAAAAAGTTTGCGAAGTGGCTACAGCCAGCCTACCATTCTTAAATACTTGTTCACAGGCTAGTCATTGTATAGTTTAAGAAGCACACTGCATAAAACGCTTACGTGAGACAATCGGGCGACGTAATATCAAGGCTTAATCAAGCGCTGGAGCATGTCTCATGAAGAGGACAGATAATCGCACTAATGACGCGAACACCTGAATTCGTTTTGCCGTCACCAACAGTTGAAATCATCGTTTGATTCAATAAAAGCGTAAACCATTTGTAAGACTTCTTTCATATTTCTGTTCTCTTTACCAACAGTACCTAGAATGAATGGCCGCGGGCTCTAAACAGTATTATTGGGGACGAGCTCCACCACTGGAAAAGCAGGCGCCACTGTCCGCGTGACGTGGCATGAGGGATCACGTGAATACAGTGGCAGCGTCGGCTGCTTCGGAAACGCCAAAGCGAGCTGAAGATGAAAGTTTAAACTCCCACTTGCGGGCTGCCGTTCTGGTTAAGTGGTGAGGCTTTCTCACCTTGGGTGTCTGCTTGACGACATCTGAAAGCACTAGAACAGGTAGTGGCTGCCTATGGAGGCGTGCAGCACGGTAGGCTACTGCACGGTGCCGTAGTGCCGGACGTACGCAACGGAGCGCGGTGTGAGCCTTATTCACACGTAGCCGCGGGACAAAAAGCTGCGTGAAGCTTGGCTCGCGAAACTTGGAGCCGGCAAACAGCCATCGGCTACAACTCGGGTATGTAGCAAGCAGAACACGATGAAGATTTCTGCTACGGCGCCGGGACTACGACATTCGGTGAGTAGCAGAAAACACGCGCTGATGCGCTCGTCATGCACTGAGGCGCTAAACACGCACTGAGGCGCTAATGTCATGGCGGTTTGGTCTATGATCCTGTAGATGCTAGATACTGGCAACTTCACTGGAATGGAAAGGGAGCGGTAAGAAGCACATCAAAAAAAGGCATAGCATACGGTGATCTTTGTCTTATGAATTAATGTACAGCATTACAAAAAAGAAGCAGCGGGAAATAAACGCTGAGAAAACCGATAGACATACAGTGCGACGCAACTTGAGAAATAATATTGAAACGTCCAACAATTTAGAAGAAAAAAAAAGATTGCATAGTCGCGAAGGCACATCACAGTCACCGTAGGCGTCGAAGTCTCTATAGCGAAATTATTTTTGAACAGCTCTGATAGCGTCCACGCAGCAATGGTTGCTTGTGTACTGTCAAATACACGCATTTTGAGGCCTAAATAAAGCTCACGGCACGGTGCTAAAACCCGCTCAGAGCGAAAGCGTAACATTGTGCGCAGACATGCATGTAGACGCGCAGTCGGTCGCTGCGAACCTGTGCGATGACTGCATTGAGGCTTGATTCTGTCATGCTCCATTTGGTTATACAGACAGCCCACTAAAAGAACACATTTCACATAGTTTGCTCTAAGCGTTTGCCTACCTTTCGCGCGAGTAGCCGGTTCGGGAGTCTCCATCGCCCGACTGCGCGCAGTGGCGTTCACTGTACGTATTTGGTAAAAAGGTAGCGTTTGTAAACTATTCTGTGCTTTCTGCTGGCCGAATATTATTATGTTGACGGTACAAAACTTCCGTTTTTTCGAGAGAACTTACAGAAATGTCCAGGAGGGCTCTTGCATGGTGTTTTATTGAGCGCCGACAACCATACCTATGAGGAGCGCGCCGCGTGATCCTTCATATTGTCACGGGTATAAACTATTTACATGATGTATTTACACGATGCGTATATATTGGCGGCGAGGAGTTACGGAGTCGCCCTCTATCGGAAGCGCCTCGATGCCGTAGTATGAGGGATCACGTGACGCGCTCCTCATAGGTTTTGCTGTCAGCGCTCACTGAAAACACCACGCGCGAGCTCTCCCGAACATTTCTGTAAGTACTTTCGAAACGAGAGAAGTTTCTTACTGTCTAAATAATAATCTTGGGCAAGCTGAAAGCACACAATCGTTTACAGCCGCTATCTCTTTACCGAATACGTACAGTGAACGCCACTGCGCGCGGTCGCCGCGATGGAGTCTCCCGAATCGGCTTCTTGCGTGAAAGGTAGGTAAACGCCGAGAGCAAACTATGTGAAATATGTTCTTATAGTGTTTTTATAACTAAATGGAGCGTAATAGAATGAAGCCTCAATGCAGCGATCGCGCAGATTCGCAGCGACCGACTGCGCGTCTGCATGCTTGTCCGCGCACTGTTTCGCTTTCTCCGCGCGCGCGTTTTCGCACCGTGCCATGAGCTTTAGGCCGCAGAATATGAGCATTTGACAGTATACAGGCAACCATTGTTGCGTGGGCGCTATCAGAGCTGTTCAAAAATAATTTCATTGTAGAGACTTCGGCGCCTACGGGGACTGTGATGTGCCGTCGCGGCGATGCAATCTTTTTTTTTCTTCTAAATTCTTTGACCTTTCAATACTATTTCTGGAGTTGCGTCGCACTGTATGTTTATCGGCGTTCTCAGCGTGCAATTTCCCGCTGCTCCTTTTTTGTAATCCAGTGCATTAATTCATAACACAAACATGACCATATGCCATGCTTTCTTTAAATGTGCTTCTCACCGCTGCCTTTCCACTCCACTGAACTTGGCAGTATCTATAGTATCGACAAGTTCATAGACCAAACCGTCATGACATTAGTCGGACAGCGGACTCAGGCGAGCGTCTCAGTGCGCGTTTTGAGAACATCCCAGACCGGGCGCCGTAGCAGAAATCTTCCTCGCGTCTGTGCTTGCTGCATACCCGAGTTGTAGCCGATGACTGCCGGTTTTATGTTTCGCGAGCCAAGCTTCACACAGCTTCTTGTCCTGCGGCTACGTGTGAATAAGGCCGACACCGGCCTCCGTTACGTGCGTCCGGCCCTGCGGCACCGAGCAGTAGCCTACCATGTTGCGTGCCTTCAAAGGCAGCCACTACTACCTATTGTAGTGCTTTCAAGCGTTGTAAAGGAGACACTCGAAGCGGGAAAATTTCGCCACTGAATGAAAACCGCAGCGTACGCGGGAATTTAAACTCGTTTTC
Organism: Dermacentor albipictus; assembly: GCF_038994185.2. Taxonomy (NCBI): domain Eukaryota; kingdom Metazoa; phylum Arthropoda; class Arachnida; order Ixodida; family Ixodidae; genus Dermacentor; species Dermacentor albipictus. The sequence continues at coordinate 102,103,242 of NC_091827.1, read as the reverse complement.
AGCTCGCTTCGGCGCGCCCGAAGCAGCCGACGCGGCCGCTATGTCCACGTGATCCCTCCTAGCACGTCACGCCGACGGTGGCGCCAGCTTTTCCAGTGGTGGAGCTCGAGGCCAATACAGCAGCACAGAACCCCGAGAGGCTGTTCACTTCGACGTCTTTTCCGTCGACGACTTTGTCCTCTTCCACCGTAACATGACCCCGGCAGAAAAAGCACCGTCCCGGTGCTTTAGACGGGACCGTCGGTAAGGGCATAGTACGGTTTAAGCCGAGAGAATTGTACGACGTCAGGTGATGTGGAACCGGGTGCCATGACGGAGGTCTCGGGGATTATCTCGTAAGTGATATTGGTTACTTGACGTAGAACATGGTAAGCGCCTTTGTAGCACGAGAGGAGTTTCTCGGGGAGTCCCACTCGGCGGCAAGGAGACCAAAGTAGCACGAGAGAGCCTGGTGAAAAATATGCGTCACGATGGCGGTGATTGTAAGCCTGTCGTTGAGATTCCTGTGATGCCAATAGACGAGTACGGGCAAGCTGGCGCGCATGGTCAGCGTGGGCGATGGCGTCGTGGGCATACTCGGTCCTCGGATCCTGTATCAAGGGGAGGGAAGCGTCCAATGGTAATACTGGGCCACGACCGAAGAGTAAGTAAAAGGGGGAATGCCCAGCAGTATCGTGACGTGATGAATTATAGGCGAACGTGACGTAGGGCAGCACCACATCCCAGTCCTTCTGGTCGGGTGAAACGTATTTCGATAGCATGTCAGTAATAGTCCGAATAAGTCGCTCTGTAAGGCCGTTGGTCTGGGGATGATAGGAGGTGGTCAGTTTGTGCTTGGTAAAACATGACCGTAGGATATCGGCGATGACTTGGGAGAGGAAAGTGCGGCCGCGGTCAGTAAGGATCTGTCGCGGGGCGCTATGTACTAAAATAATATCCCGGAGTAGGAAATCTGCGACGTCGGTTGCGCAGCTCGTGGGAAGTGCCCGAGTGATTGCATAGCGCGTCGCGTAATCAGTAGCCACAGCGATCCACCTTTTGCCGTAGATGAACTCGGGGAAAGGGCCAAGGAGGTCCAAACCCACGCGAAAGAATGGCTCAGGTGGAATGTCGAATGGCCGTAAGTACCCGGCAGGAAGCGTTGCTGGCTTTCTGCGATGTTGACATGGCTTGCAAGCAGCTACATAGCGCCCTACGGAGCGTGCGAGGCCGGGCCAGTAGAAGTGGCGGCGCACCCTGTCGTAAGTGCGAGCAAAGCCAAGGTGTCCAGCAGTTGGGGCGTCATGAAGCTCCTGAAGCACGGTTGAGCGGAGGTGTTGAGGAGAGAAAAGGAGAAGGGGAGGACCGTCAGGATGAAAACTGCGTCGGTACAATATTCCGTCGTTGAGAACGAACCACCGTAACGATGGATCAGTAGGAGCAGATTCCATTCTGTCAATAAGGGTCCTCAAAGTAGTGTCATGGCGTTGCTCGTTGGCCATGTCCAAAAGCTGGGAAATGGAAAGAACGCTTGCGGCAACGTCCTGTCGGCGTTGGCGGGTGTGTGTAAAGGGTAACGGGACAAACAGTCGGCGTCCTTGTGCAGGCGACCAGTCCTATACACCACCGAATAGGAATACTCTTGTAGCCGCAAAGCCCGTCGTCCAAGCCTCCCTGTGGGATCTTTTAAGGACGAAAGCCAACAGAGGGCGTGGTGGTCCATTACAATAGAAAAGGGCCTGCCGTATAAATAGGGGCGAAATTTCGCCACTGCCCACACAACGGCCAAACATTCGCGCTCGGTAATAGAGTAGTTCCGCTCCGTAGGTGACAAAAGGCGGCTAGCGTACGCGATGACACGTTCATGGCCGTGTTGAACTTGTGCCAAGACGGCACCGATTCTGTGGCCACTGGCATCGGTGCGCGCCTCTGTAGGGGCTGAAGTAGCGAAATGTCCTAGAATCGGTGGAGTGGTGAGCATGGTGGTAAGGCGAGAAAAGGCGGTGGCCTGAGAGGATCCCCAAGAAAACGGCACACTTTTCTTCAGGAGACCTGTGAGAGGGCGTGCCATCGTGGCAATATCTTTAACAAAGCGGCGGAAGTAAGAGCAAAGTCCCACGAAACTTCGGACATCTTTTGCGGACCGTGGGACAGGGAACTCTTTCACGGCGCGAATTTTCTCTGGGTCCGGTCGGATGCCAGTCGCATTGACGACATGCCCGAGCACAGTAATCTCACGGTGGCCGAAGTTACATTTCTTGGAGTTGAGCTGTAGACCGGCCTTGCGAAAAACAGCAAGTACAGTTGAAATGCGCTCAATATGTGTGCTGAATGAGGGCGAGAACACAATAACATCGTCTACATAGCAGAGACAAGTCGACCACTTTAATCCTTGGAGTAATGAGTCCATCATACGCTCAAAGGCAGCCGGAGCGTTGCATAGCCCAAAAGGCATAACTTTGAATTGGTAAAGACCATCAGGCGTTATAAAGGCGGTCTTTTCACGATCTAGATCATCGACAGCGATTTGCCAATATCCGGACCGCAGGTCGATGGACGAAAAATACTGTGCCCCGTATAGGCAATCGAGGGCGTCATCTATACGAGGTAGCGGGTAGACGTCCTTCTTTGTTATGCGATTGAGGTGGCGGTAATCGACGCAGAATCTCCATAAACCGTCCTTCTTGTTGATCAGCACGACAGGGGATGCCCAGGGACTTGACGATGGCTCAATGATGTCTTTCGCTAGCATCTTGTCAACTTCCGTTTTGATGACGTGACGCTCCGAAGCTGACACTCGGTAGGGTCGCCGATGGATGGGTGGAATATCGCCTGTATGTATACGATGTTTGACAAGTGACGTCTGGCCTAAGGGTCGGTTGTTCAGGTCGAATATATTCTTGTAGGAAAGCAATACACTGCAGAGCTGTTCAGTCTCTGCAGGAGTGAGGTCCGGGACGATCATTTTTCTAATGTCGTCGTCAGTACGTTTAGCAGACCGGAAAGGCTCACAGGCAGCGTCGACGGCGAAGGTCTCAACGCAGCTAACTTCGAAAGGAGTGATTGTTACCAGGGTGATATCTTTCGGCAGAATTTGCTTACCGAGCGCGAAATTCACCACAGGGAGATACGTGCGCTTGTCTGTGACCCTCACAATTGTATGCGGAACGGTAACGTTGTGGGTGAGAACGACGGCAGTTATAGCAGCGGAGATGTAATCACCATCGGGTACTGGCTTATAAGGCGACATCTTGATCTGAAGATCCGTGGTGGAACGTGAACCAAATCAGTCCGTCTGAGGCGAATTTCGTGTGGTGTCGGAGGAACGTGCAGCAGAGGCAGGTCAAGGCGCACAGTACTTGAGGAACAATCGATGAGCGCTGAATGGGCGGAGATGAAGTCTAGGCCTAGTATGAGGTCATGGAGGCACTGGTGAAGCACGGTGAAAAGGACGACAGTATGGCGGCCGGAAATGCTCACAGGTGCAGTACACATTCCGACCACGGTCACCGTGCTACCGTCGGCGATTCGTACGAACCGAGTAACGGCAGGCGTAACAATTTTATTTAAATGGCGGCGTAGGCGGCTGGTCATAATCGATATGTGTGCTCCGGTATCTATGAGTGCTGTGACGGGTGTGCCATCAACTTGGACGTCAAGAAGGTTATTTCTTGTGAACAGCGTCAAAGGAGGATTATGCGGCGAATGCGACATCGCAGCACCACCTCGAGGTGCCGCATTGCCTAGTTCTCCTGCTTCGACGGTCCTGGGTAGGTCGGCGACAGCGAGCGGTGAAGCTGGAGCGGACGTGGCTGACGACGTTGAGGCGAGGACGAGCGAGCATAGCGGCTAGTCGACTTAGTAGCATTGGAAGCGTCATAGAAGCGACAAGGTAAGGAACTTCGAGGCGAACTCGCAGTCCGGAAGGTGGTTCGAGGAGGGGACGGCCAACTGCTCCGGCAGTGAGGAGAAACGTGACCGATTGGGCCGCAGCAGAAACAGATCGGTCTGTCGTCAGGTGTACGCTAGTCCGATGGATTCCTGGTAGTATAGGGATAACGGACACTGTGAGGTGGACTGCGATAGGACCGAGGCATAGCAGCAGGGCGGATATCAGGGCGAGAGAAGGAGCAGGAAAGGCCCATATTAGCGATTTCCTGGCGGACCACGGACTGGATCAGCGATATCGTCTCAGCAATGTTGTTCCAAGACGTCTGTTGAGGCGAGGCAGGAAACGCTGCTTCGAGTTCGCGACGTAAAATTCGGGTCACGTTTTCGTTCGGTGGTGGCGAGCTAGATTAGTCGGTGGGGTCGGTACAGGAAGAGGTCGCTACAGTATTTGGAAGCCTTGTAAACTTATTGTATATACGGCGACTCTTCGCCTGCTCAATATGGCGACATTCCTTCACGATGGCATCGACAGTGGATGCGTTTCTAAAGACCAGAAGGTTGAATGCGTCGTCCGCGATGCCTTTGATAATGTGTCCAACCTTGTCCGCCTCTGGCATGGACGTGTCGATATTATGACAGAGGGCTAGGACGTCCTGAATGTAGGAGACATAGGACTCGGTAGCAGTTTGGACACGCGTGGCGAGTTGTTGCTTGGCGGCTAGTTGTCGACCGGTCGGATTGCCAAAAATTAACGTCCGACAGCTTCTCTCTGAATAAGTCCCAGCTGGTTAGCTCTTCTTCGTGTGTGTAAAACCACGTACGCGGTGTTCCGTCGAGGTAGAACACGACATTAGACAGCATTATGGTCGGATCCCACCTGCTCAACTCGCTGACACGCTCATACATCTTCAACCATTCTTCTACGTCAACACCTTCGAGGCCGGTGAACTTTCCGGGGTCTTGTTGCTGAGGCAGAGCAACGTACTGGGTATCCGTAGTCGGCATTGTAGCTGCGGACGCGGTGCCTTCCACTGGAAGCATGGTCCCAGGCTGGGTGAGACGTCCGCTGCGAAGCTCCGTGGCGAAGAGGCGTACCCCGCACGTCCACCAACATGGCACGGGTATAAACTATTTACACGATGTATTTAGACCATGCGTATATATACAACAGCACACAACCCCGAGAGGTATGGTGTGGTATGGTATTCTTTATGCGATAGCGCACACCCGCTTTGGGGGATTGGACAATATTTGGATGAAATTAGGCAATCTTTATGAAGTACTAAAATTGTTAAAGCTGACTGGAGGAAATGAACAAAAATAAAATGTTTAAGAATTCAAGGCAATCTCTTTGTAGCAACTATAAATTGCTCCACGGTTGAGCAAATATCCCTGTGGCACTTTCCAAGAGAGGAGGCTCCTAGAGAAAGGATATTTATCATTGAAAAGCTTCAACCAAGCTGTGTAAATCCTGATTCTAGAATATTTTTTCTTAAAGAATTAAAACGGCGGCAGAATAAGAAAAAATGATCTATTGCTACATTTTCTCCACAGACTGGGCACAGAGGGTAAGGCACCAAACCAGCCCTGAGACGATATAAGTTTAATTTTGGTATTCGACAACGTAATCGGGTAAAGATGACTTCAGTCTTTCTGGTGTGAAAGGAATTTTGGGGGCAAGGGAATAGGAGGTGTCGATATTCTGAAAAATTAGCTACAGCTCGCCCTTACAAAAATTTTTAATGTGTTTTTTTAGAAAGTCTTTTGAACTTTCTCTATAGAACTTTATTGTGTTTAGTTTGATTGCCTATAGAATTTTCCTATAGAGTTTCAAAAGTTATTTGGCCACCGCATTCTTATAGGAACTCTAAAGACACATTTCTATAGAACATTTCTATCGAGTTGCTTTAGAGATGCTAAAGACAAATTTCTATAGAATATTTCTATCGAGTTCCTTTAGAGATGCCAAAGACAAATTTCTATAGAATATTTCTATCGAGTTGCTTTAGAGATGCTAAAGACAAATTTCTATAGAATATTTCTATCGAGTTCCTTTAGATGTGCTAAAGACAAATTTCTATAGAATATTTCTATCGAGTTTCTTTAGAGATGCTGAAGGCAAATTTCTATAGAATATTTCTATCGAGTTCCTTTAGATGTGCTAAAGACAAATTTCTATAGAATATTTCTATCGAGTTTCTTTAGAGATGCTAAAGGCAAATTTCTATAGAATATTTCTATCGAGTTGCTTTCGAGTCCCTACAAGCAAATGCCTATAAAAGCTAGGCCGATGTGTGTAAAGTACTTGCAATTTACCAAAGTTCTACTGTAGGCAATAAGGACTACAGTAAATGCAGTGGCAAAATAATTGGTGCTACAACCACAAAGTATTCAGTTTGAAATGTTTATTGCACTTCAGACTAGATACATGCTTCATATATGTGACATACACACTTCAGACTAGAACTTGCAACACACAAACTGTAGCTGCCAACATGCTTCTCAGGTCAAGCTGGTGGTGCAAACACACGAAACATGAGGTAAAAGAATCAGTGGCAGACTTGATTACAGTTGACACCTCGCAATAACAGGCTTGACTAGGACAAGAAACCATACCATTAAAACTGCAAAAGGAGTGCCTGTTCCAGCAGTGCACATTAAATGTTTGGATACTAAATCCTGAAAATAGACTGATATGAATGTGCACTGCAATGTTGTGTCAGCCTGACGAAACGACACAGCATTTTAGTCTGAGCAAAAATAACACTGGCAGTCGCTGCAAAAATGTGGCAAATAATGGCTTTCACAGATAAGTACACCATATACCGAAACCACACAGCATTTTAGTCTATGTTTATGTGTAAGATTAGCACTGGTAGGCCCTGCAAAAATGTGGCAACCAGGGGTTATCATAGAGCAGTACAGCATATATCGTAAAAAGTTTAAAAGCTTGTATTTCGTTGTAAGGGAAACAATTTTGAGATCAGAGCCAATATTCTAATTAGGGTGAGAAATACAAACCAGACCGACACACGCAATGACTAAAAAAGATCTAGCTCAGGAGCTCCTATGTAATGCACATGAACAGTAAAATCGTTTTTCTCGGCAACTATGCAACCAAATTTGATGAGGTTTGATACATTTAAAAATGTTTAAATTATAGTTTTTACATTAACACCATCAATTTTTATTAAAATTTGCTGAAAATAGCAAAACTTGAAGGAAAAGGACTTAGTTTGCAACTGTAAATAAAAAAAAAGAGCTAGCACAAGTTCGTTAATTCTGTAAATTTTCCTACTCAAATACATCCAAAATACAGAAATACTTTTCAGACAACCACAGCACTAATTTGAATTAAGTTTGCGGCATTTGAGAATTCTACCTGTTGCAGGAAGGACTATTTGGCAGGTTTAAGAAAAATAACACCACGAAGCTTACTAATGCCCGTCTCTGTGCCAGAAAGAGATATCATAGTTCTGCAGACTCCATCTGCTATGTCTAAAGTCAACAAACTGTATATATGAATTTACAGCTAGCATGAAATTGTTGCAATGTTTGAGAGTTTCGCGCATCTACTCATAAATTAGTGATTGTATATTAGAGCAGCATATGGTATCTCTAATTTGACAGATTAAATTATGGTATTAGGTCCAACAGAAATGTGATCTCATTTTTTGTTATATAAGATTTGTTAACCTTACTGCTCTGTTTCTTCAAAATTTACAGTTTCCATGAATTCGTGCTACGTGAATTATGCTTTTTCAAATAACGTTTACTTTGATGCAACAATATTTCTTTATTTTACCTGACTCCTTGCTAAAAAAACTGCACAGTATTCATGAGATATGAATAAATAAATATTAAGTGAATAAGTAAACAAATAAATATTGCGGTTTGTCTTATCATTCCACCACCAGCATGAACTGTAGGGAGCTTTGGCTACTGCCCACATGGTTGCAAGTTCATTCTTACATGACCACCTGCTATTTCACTTCCCAGGAATGGAGCGAGGAAAGGCTAGTTTTTGGCCTCATTTGGTCCGTCTAGTAACGGCGACGGTGGAGCCTGGAAAATAAAATTGAAATTAATTTTCAAAAGGTGTAATGAACATTCAGTCATAATGTATTAGCAGGCACAAACATGCCACAAATATCTATATAGTTGTAGCATTATGCTAAGTTTCATTTCAGTATTTCAGAAAAAAATTATAACAGAAAGGTGGCAGAACGCCCCACCTCCCCACCACTCTGCCAAACAGTGGCAGTTCTTTTGAGAATCACTTTTGAGAATATTTTTACTTTCCCAAGATTCGGTGACATCAGCACTGGGCCAATGTGCCTGGCAGTAGAATATCATTGCTGATGACAAAAAGCATCTCCGAACGACAACAGCCTAGTCACACATTAATCTCATCTTGCAATGACAACACATTCCCATTTATAATATAAGCAAGCAGGAACACCCATGAGCTAAGAGTCCTATACAGATGTCACACTATGCATAGAAAAATTTTTTTTTGAAAAGGGAATGACCTACTGGCTTCTATTGCTGAGCGGTAGACGAAATTAATATTCCATCCGCTATTAGCCATAGTTGGTATGTACTATGCTTAATATGCGAATAATAAATTTCTCACATGGAGCTTGGGCATCTAAGTATGCATTGTATGGGGAACAATAATGTTTTAAGTTGTTTTCGCAAACTATGATGGATAACTGCCAATTTGTGGTATTTGGAACACAGTCGCGGTGTCACTGTCAGATACAATGGACACAGTATATTCGTGCTTTTTGAGTTATTGAAACAATTAGTTTCTAATCTAGTACGGGTATGTACACTGATATGTATCCTAAACGCAATGATAAGACTGCCCAATTGCAATTGAAATGTTAATTCAGTTTTAATTAAAAAGGGTCCTTCTTGCAACCTGGCATGTGAAAAACAGAAAACAAAAATTATACTAATCAAGTAACTTTGAAAACTGATTGCATAACTGCTCTATAGGTCAAGCAGAAAATTTAACAAGAAATAACGTGCCTAAAACTAGTTGCAACAAACAAATTTGTTACTACGAAGGTTGCGGACAATTCAGTAAACAGATTGTGACCCAGTCTTTTTATGTGGCATTCCTCAGCGATGTTGTTGGCCAATTGGTTGCCGCAGCTGAACAAAACAGATGAACAGTCTAAATCAGGTGCGCAGCCCCAGTCCCATCGGTGCATGGTCAAGTGGGACGAACATACTGATCCGGGGAGTGAATTATGGTGCTGTCTTAGGCACGTGTTGAGGCACCGGCCAATCTGTTGCATGTACATTTGACCAAATATACACATGATCACAAGAATAGACTACACTACCCCTGACAGACAAGACAAATTTAGTGGTATCTAAGCAAGCCTTTCTTGTCAGGGTGCCATATGCACAGCAGTGTGCAAGAGAATTGAGAAAGGCAAGCAGGCAAGGGAGGCTTGCTCGGTGAAAGATACCACCAAATTTGTCGTGTGTCACAGGCAGTGAGTGCACTGTATCCCTTTCACATGTGGTCAAGCGTACATACGGCAAACTGGCCGGTATCTTCTCATGTGTATAAGAGATCCAGTATGGTCATCCAACTTGGCCGTACATTTCCACAACGGGGCTTCATGTTGGATTACAATCGTTCATCTGTTTTCATCCACCGTAAAAACTGACAAGTGAAATCGATGAGGCATACCACATATATAGTAAGAGATGTGGGTGAGCCCCCATATTTAATGCAACAAACAAAAAAGGCATCCTGTGTAGGTCAACAAGGTATCCATATCAGTCTGTGCCTATGTACTACAGAAGTAAATGCAGCTTAGTAAATACTGACCTTCATATTAATTTTTAAGAAATTAAAGCTCACCAAATGTGTATTTTGCAGTGGCTGTTACTATGGGAACAGAGAAGTAACTGTAAAGATATCAATGATAAACAAAGATGTGCACACTACGTGCTTAGACCTGTGGCATATTTAGTCCACTACCCTTCGAATTCCTACATGCACAGAAAACTGCACGAGATTCTAGCACAAACAGAAAAAAAATATGCAAATAGGGGTACAGCATAGGAAATAGTTTTCAAAGAATAAAACCCCAATAAAAAGTCATAAATACACTATGTACAAAGCAAAAAATATATGTAACTTGCAGGTAAGCAACTTACGCAAAAGAAATACTAAACATCAGGAATGGTTGGGTATAGTTTTATACAGAGCACAATCATGTGGGCATAATGGCTATGCACACTAATAGGTAGCAAGTTCAATAAGGTTGCATAAATATTTAGTCTCTTTAGTATGCTACATTAAGTAATGTGTCGACAAACTTCACCATGAATGACACCAAGCCCCCTTTTTGGAACACGTACATTTCATACACACCTGTCATGACGATCCAGATCACACGCCATGCTGCTGCAGCCATATATCCACAGGGTCGGCATTTCTTGGGGCTCCTCGATCTTGTAGCTAATGTTGTGGGTCACGGCCTCGCCACTACAAAATCAATTCTATGTTAGCTTAAAGCAGTGGCACAATAAAGCTGTGATATCGTGAAAACATGCGATCAGCACCTAAAAGAGTCACGAAAACAATGTCTGCACTAATGTGGAAAGAGAGCAAATGCTCGAAATCATCGAATGTCATGACAATGCGGACCTCTACATCAAATAAAGTTTTGGACGCACCGCAGCAGCAGATTACAATCTAAACTTAATGTTTTTTTTCCATTACTTAGTATAGGCAACGTTCCCCTGTCATGCTTAGTTAAGTCAGTTATGTCAACACATCTTGCCTTGGAAATAAAGCTGTACTAGTAGCAAGCTGTGATTGGCTTACATTTTTTTCTTAGAACTGTTCGTTAGCCAAAAACCTCGTAAGCAGAGATTGTGCACAACGTCGAAGCATTTATAAGTGAGGAAACGTCATTGAAGAAAGAATCGATGAAGAGGTAGACGGGTCGTTACTATGCAACTTTAGCAGACAGGCGGGAGCTCACGCACAACTGCACAAGGCGAACACGATTTCCGAAACTTTTCTCAGGGGAAGCAAACGCTTATCAGGATTATCAATTCCGCACTGTGGCAATAGAGTTGCGTACCCAATTCTTACAACCAGCGCGTAGCAAGTATCAGCACAGGGTTCACTGTTGTCGTGGGTGTTCCACTTACTACGTTCGCAAGGCACTCTATACACACACGGGAAGCACACACAACACGGATGAACGCACGTGTAGTTGGCGAGCACGATTGCTTACCGTTTCAACAGTACGACGAGGTCGAAAGGCACTCTCCAAGTTTCCAGTGATGCGTCTGCGATGTTACTTGCAGCAAACAAGCCACTGGGTAGTGGACGAGCTGAGGCGCGCTAATAATACGCATTACTTCTCTGCGCCGTCCACCAAACTTTCCACGAACACAAGCGGAGACAAAGGGAACGCACTCCATGGCATGAAAATCGTTGGTCCACATTTAGCTGGCGCGCCACGCATACGGCGTGCTTACAGCGAGACTCAAGCCATCTTCTGGCACTTTCGTGCTCGCGAACTACGTCTCATTTCATTACAGCAAACCTAATAACACACGGGCAAACAAACACATCGACGCAGCTCGCACGACAACCGTTGAAGACGGAGCAATAACAACACGCCGTAGCTTCGTATTCTACCTGTCGCGTTGAATACGAAAATACCGGCGCCGCCAGTGCCGTCTGTATAATAGTGCGGCTGCTGTGGCCTCCGTGATTCCTACAATACTACCCACTACAGCAGGTTTTGCGCCGTTTTGAGCCGGCCTTTGAGCCGAACTACATACATATGTTGCTAGACAAGAAGAAACATTGACATGCTCATATTGTGTGCTATAGTTTAGGGCAGAAATAAATTACATGCAGTATTCTTGCTTTTGAATCGCTTATGCCACATGTAGTCAGCAAAAAGCATGGCCTTCAAGATCTCGACAATTTACCCTGTGTAAGCTATCGTTGCGGTGTGATTTTAACGATTTCAACCTCGGTCACTGGCCTTAAAACCCTAACTGACTTTATGCGCAGCCGTTACCTGCAGTGCCTGTGCCCTCACTTCGTTTCTCATTGAAGTAACTTCCTGCTGTCGTTTAAATGTAGCCCAGAAATTGTCGAGACAACCTCGGAGGTACACGTGTGCAGTGTGTGATGTTTCCGTGCGCTTGTGTCCGTCGCACAGCAACGTATATACGATGATGTTTAATTTTACCCGTGAGGTACAGGTTACGCTTATGTGTTCCCTATCTTGCTTTCGTGGCGATGCGCTTATCATGCCCGGATCGTGCTCATGTGGTCTGTGACTGCTCAAGATTCCTTGAAAAAAAAAATCGTTTCTGCAGCGTGCATTTGAGTGGTATGTGCCAGAAATTTGCGGCGGCGTTCGATCTGTTTCCGCCCCAAGTGCTGCAGTCACTGCATGCCAGCAAATAGATATGACGCGATTGCTAAGGCGCAGTTTTGCTTAGTGTTTCTTGGTATACATCTTTGTGATTTACCTGCATATGCGATATAAACCACAATGCGCGCTTCCGTTATATTTCTTTGGTTTTCCTAATTTCGATTAGTGTGATGTTTGCCTTGGTCAATGAGTGTCTTTTTAACGATGCTCTTACTTGATAGTAAAAAACCTCTGAAATGCCGATTGCAAGAACCAGCGTCTTCCAGTGCCTTCCAGTGTGAAACCAGCGCGTTTTTCTTTTTTCTTTTTCTTTCTTTTTTTTAAAGCACTGGATCGCACTGGGTACGCTGGCGCTCGCTGGGACTCACTCGAGACCAGTGAGAACGCTGGATAAGAGCTGGGTCACACTGGAAGAGACGCTTGCATTGGAAACGGCGCTGGTTGTGTTTGTGCCGCGCTGGCTCCAGCACGCAAGGACGAGCGCTGCTGAATATTAAATGCTTTATACAATTTCATGCCTTGATACTAGTCTCTTGTCCTAAATAACGCTATATCTTAGGGTCATAGAACTCTTTCGTGTCGCAGCATGGAATAAAGGTGCGTGAGCTGCCTTGTTTATTCCTGCACATGTGACACTGAAAATCACTTTCGTTTTTTGCATTTTGCCTTGTGACAGGGCGGACAGCTAAATTCTTTAACGAAACCACGCATAGACGGAGGACGCCGCTTTTTTAGTAGTTCGCACGTAACGTATGACTGGGAGTTATCGCCATTGTCGCAGTGTTGTGGAGTGGACATGAAATCCAGAAGTCGTTCAGACGCGCTCGAACGGACCCCGAGTTCGATGCCTACCGCTGCTTGATATTATCGCACCGATAACAAGGCTGAGGCGATTCGTGCGCTTCCACTTTCCCTATTGTACTAAAAAGAGTTCTGAGGCTCAAATACACACATTTTAGCTTTCGCCAGCTACCCGCGCCGAGATCAGTCCCCATCGAAGCTTAGGCATAGCGTATCCGCCGAGTCCGTCTGCACGCTATCGGCGCGTCTAACCTCAAGAATCAAGAAGTCTAAAAAGGATAAATTACTTTATATTTCAGATTTCGCATCGGTGCTTTTAAATAAACAATTTTTTCATGTCTACAGTGCCAGCACAAGAAGTGAGGAGCGCCGATGTGACGCATCATAAACGCAGGTATATGTGCTGTCGCCGAAGGCTCCCAGCACTAGCCTGCGTTTCTCTGACGAATATATATGGCTAGACAGACGTGTAGACTGAAAGGCATCACTGAACTAAGAAAACATTGCATACCCCTCGCGTGAAGAACAAGAAACGGCTATCGAAATCGGCAGTAACAGCCCATTCATGCAGCGTCCCGGGTCGGTGGTTCATTTAGGACTTTTTTTCGAAGCTAAAATACCAATCGCAATCGATGTTATGGCACTTCCGAGCACACTATTGAATATGGAGAGCAAATTTTTCTTTGAGGTACAGGCGTGAGTTTTAGTTGCTGGCCGATAGCGCATCTACCACGTCTGTGCAAGACTTCTCTCTGTGAAACTAAAACTGCTTCTCGATTTTGATAAGCTAAATTATCCGCCCATGTCCCTATGCTGACGCGGCGTAGCGGTAATGAGCCGGGCTGGGCATCTGCAGGTACGACGATCGAATCCTGGTCAGAGCACTTCTGTTCTTACATGTTCATTTTTTCGATTTATATTGTACTAAAACGCTATCTGTTGCTTTCTGTATTAAAAAAAAATACATACGGTGTCCAGGCACCACGTATTTAACGCGCTAGAGCTGTTTTTCGCACCAGTAACCAGCGCCTCCCAGTACGCCGCGCTTGCCCAGCGCCCCATGCATCCAGCGCGCGGCACTGGACCCATAATCCGGCGATGCACTGGATACTGGGTACTGTTTATAGAGTGAAAATATAGAGCCGTTCTTAGACAGGCCGCACTTTAGCTTGTTTAATTTCCTATAAACGTTCCTTTACAGAACTCAGTACGTATGCCATATGATGGCACACTTTTAGAACGGGAATGGAGAGCCAGTCTAGAGACAGGCCGCATTAGAAGTTCTGAAAACGTTCTATAAATTTTCTATAGAATTTGGTACATAAGATGTCAACACGACCTCTATAGAACTTTTATGGAGGATGTAGAGCCATTCTATAGACAGGCCGCATTAGAAGTTCTGAAAAGGTTCTATTAACATTTTTCTGTAGGATTTGGCACATAAGATGTTAATACGACCTCTATAGAACGTTTCCGAAAACGTTCTATAAATTTTTTTCTATAGAATTTGGTACATAAAATGTCAATACTACCTCTATAGAACATTTATGGAGGGTGAATGGAGAGTCAGTCTATAGACAAGTCGCATGAGAAGTGTTAAAAACTTTCTATAGACATTATTTTATAGAATATTGTACATATGATGACAATAAACCCTCTATAGACTGCTTATAGAGCGTGAATGGAGAGTCAGTCTATAGACAAGCCGCATTAGAAGTGTTAAAAACTTTCTATAGACATTATTTTATAGAATTTAGTACATATGATATCAATACAATCTCTATAGAACATTTATAGAGAACGAATGGAGAGCCATTCTATAGACAGGTCGCGTTAGAAGTTTTAAAGACATTCTATAAAAATTACTTTATAGAATTCAGTACATAGGACGTCAATACACCCTCTATAGAACATCTATTGTGTGTGAAATGACTTGTTTCTATAGAAAGGTTCTATAGACTTCTTATAGAGATTCTATGCAGACGACTCTATAGATCGCGAGTTCCTATAGAGTCCCTTTTGACTCCATAGGAACTCATTAGGAGTTCTAAAGGAACTCTAAATCCATTTTCATAAGGGCGGTTCAAAAAGTCTTGAATAATTGTATATCTCCTGAATCTAGTAGACGTTAGTTAAGCTATTGGAGGAAGTAAAGGTAATACAGGGCCACTGAGGGCCGCTCTCACGAGACCGTCAGTAATTTCGTTCATGACTAATCCTTTATGTCCAGGCACCCAAAGCAATTTAATTAAATTTATGGGGGCAGTCACTAGAAAATGAAATGTACGTAAAAGGTTAGTGGCACCATTTGCTGTGAGCGAGGAACATAAGGATAAAGAATCTGTTATTATTGCTACCGCCGATATTGACGAATTCAGGTTGCGTAAGGCTAGAAGTACAGCTAGGAATTCAGCTAAAAATACGGAAAAGAAGTCCCGAATCCTGATTGCAAATGACCAGTCTAGAGCGGGAGATAAAATGCCGATTCCAGATTTTTCTTCACGCTGGGAGGCGTCTGTCACAATGACCGTACTTATAGATAAACTCAATAAATCGTCCTCTAATAATCCGTTTAATATATTTTGAGAGAAGTAATAATTTATAAACTTCTTGCGTCTTTTCAAATCGTCGAATTTTTGAAAATCTTTTTCAACAAAATTCAGGCACTAAATCGAAATTTCACTCGTACAGTAAATAGAAATTGACTTTCTCTATCAGATGCAACAAACTTCATAAAAATAGGTCTAGGGGTTATCTCAGAAAAGCGTTTTTGCGTTTTGCATGCATTTGAATAGGCCACGCCGGAGTTGGGCCTGAGCTAAAGCTTCCTCTTGAGGAAGTTTTAGCTCGGGTTTTGCAAAAAATATATTTCTATGTAACTGAATAGTATTTAGCTTCATGTGTAACATGTCAATTCGTCCGCTTTTGATGTACTATCAGATGCAATTCACAGAATTGCGATATCATTATTTCTTGCTGACTTAGAGAGTTGTAAACTTCATAGTTTCGTTTATTGAAACATTTTGCCAATTTTTAATAAAAAATTGCAACCTAACGGAAAATTCGAAACACGCAGTCAGTAGATTTTAAGTTTCTCTTTTAAATGCAACAAACCTCGTCAAATTTAATGGATTGGTTGCCGAGCAAAACTAGTTCTACTTTTACATGTATTTAGAGAGGAGCACCCGAGGTAAAAATTCCTCTTAAGCTTGCCGCTTAAGCTTCATCTGCTGTTTGAGTTTCCTTTGCGTAATAACACGATTGCGAGAGCAATCGTAAAACAACGTAGGGTGATATAACTAAACTTTTGTAGGCATTTGTATCACGATCCGAGCTCATTCTGCACGTCAGGGTTGGCCTGCCGAGCTGCTGAATCCTCACGTTACTTTTAGGCCGTCATATTGCTCGTGACCAAGAATGCCGTACACTTGCCTTTCTGGAAACAACGAAACTTTTGGGCGACTTATGAGACTGATGCTTATTTACAAGTTCTCGGGTACATGCTAGTATGATGGTGAGGTCAAGCTTGCATACGCGTCAGCTGTTTGTAACGATCGAAACGTCTACGCTTCGTGTTAGACTATTGCACCTTCGCACGTTGTTGTATATTTAGTAACAGAGTGCCGGCCACTGCGCCCGAATTTCGATTGTGGCGAAATGCGTAAACACCCTTGTACTTAGGTTTGGGTGAACCTTAAGAACCTCAGGTGGTCCAATTTATTCAGGAGTCCCCCACTATGGCGTGCCTCATAATCAGATCGTGGTTTTGGCGCGTAAAACCTAATAATTTAATTTTTTAGTATTGAAGAGCGTTTGTCTCTTTTGAGTAAAATAAATTTCTGCCAAGTGATTTACTGTGTCGTTTAAGCTTTGTGTACCGTTTGAGTTTCCTTTGCGTAACCGCGATTGCAAGAGTGGTTACGCAAACCACGCAAGTTCCAAGCAACGGAACTATTGTAGGCATTTGTATTTCAATGGCAGCACCTCTCACACAGGGCGGTTGACCAACCGAGCCACTTCAGTTTTCTTGTCGCATTTCTTGTCATTTGGGCCAGCGTATGTGCTGACATGTGTGCGCGACGCGCTGGACAAGATTACGAGACTGTTGCATTCCCATATTATCATTGTATCTTTAGTGAAACCATGTAGTCGGCATTCGCCAATTTTTTCTTTATTACTGCGATAGAAATTGTACGAACACTCCTGTCGAAATTCCGCTGACGCGAACATGCGTTGTGTTGGGTTGTGGCTCCGCAAGTGTTGTTCCTGCGCAGCTGTTGTATCGAAGATCGCGAAAAATTGGCTCTGGAAACGCAATGCAGCTGGAAGCAGAAAGAAGCGATCGCGTGTCGCTGCTGCGTCGCTTCATGACGCCAGCGTTCCTACAGCGTGCTTACCGTCAGCGAGATGCGTTCATGTTTCGCTTTGCGCACGACACCAAGTTAGTTAACAAGGTAGCGAAGGTTTATTGTTATTGTGTTGATAACACGTACAGCTGCTTAAATATAGCTGTCTGGTAATTTGTTGTCGCAATCATTGCTTCGCTTTTAGGGCGAAACTGCGACATTGTTATTGTTATTAGCTTGCTTGACATAGCTAAGCTGACGCAGAGACTAGGAGAATTACTTTTTTCTTTGTACTAAGTTGAAATCGTTACAACTTCTGTTCTGGTAACTGTTAGCTCAGCAATTTAGTACACAGCCACAAGGAAGCAAAGTTGCTGTCAGAACTAGCACATTGATGTTAAAAGTGCAGGTTGTTAACGTGCACATGTATATTGACAGCAATTGGATCCACATGTACATATATATGGATCCGCATATATGGATCCGACATGTACATGGATAGCAATTTTCGTACACATTTCTAACACGTTCTTATATTGCATGCTTTACAGGCATGCTATGTTCCTGCCATCAGCCTGGTGTCATCTTTGGTTGATATCATTCTTCGTTGATGATCAGCACAGAAACAAGCACACGGAAATCTGCTAACGTTCTTAGTACCTCTGGTTTCAAGAGTGAATTTTCTTGTTTCCGACCACTGGAACCGATACTGCAGGATGACTAGTAAATTGTGTAGCGCAACCGTGATCACCTCTGTTCTGCATGTGTAACCATGAATGAAAGGATCCACCCAGCGCATGGTAACTTACTTATGCGCCCATGTATCTGTGAACTCTGGTTTCATTTTGTCTCTATGACTGTTCAAGCAAGTCCACAGAAACGCCCCACTAAATTTCTGAGTACATATGAACTGCAATGTCTGCGACCGCTCAGCCAGCCTGCAGCGAGCCATAGTAAAGTGTTCAGTCACAAAGATACCCGTGATCCTTCCAGAGGTATCTTTATTTGTTGTTGTGGTAGAAGAGCCACGCTCTGCCTCTAGTAACTTCCATCGAGGTTTTCTGATACCTGTGAATTTTTAGGATGAACTTGTGTTTCTCTGTGGCCGCTGAAGCAAGCCCGCACAAATCCTCTGTTAGCTTTTGCTACAGGGGAACTCATATAATGCATTTTTGTGTCTCTGCCTGCTGAAGCGAGTATGCTGCAAGCCTTTATTTAATTGTGTCGACGTCAAGGTACCTGTGACGGATTCAGCAATATTTAACTGCGATCACGGAAAGGTCGCATTCAGTTTCTGTTTATTGTGTTTGCCTGTGAACATTTACGGTGAGTTTGTGTTTGTAACTATTTCAGTACAGCAAGTATCTTGTAACTTCTAGTACCTATGAAATGAGTTTGGCTTGCGGCGAAGCAAGTGTCTTGTAACTGCTTTTGTACCTGTGAACTCTCTAGTAATGTTTGTGTCTGCAACTGCTGAAGTGATCCTTTAGTAATATTACTATGCTCCAGCGTGTCTATCAAATATTCAGTACTTTGGCTAGGTGCGAACATTGAAGCAGGCCCGCAGAAAGTCTGGAGTAGCTTCCTTCATGGCTAAGACCCCTACAAACTTGCCAGTAAGCATTGCATTTATGTGTCTGCGACCGCTGAAATGAGCCAACCCCCAGTTCTCCTGCTAACGTCTTTGTAAACCCCATCTTTGCAGAGGACTTTTAGTGTTCTTTTACTGGCCGAGGTGCTTATGAAAGATATTAGCTCAGCTTAAATGGCCCTGACACTACACGAAAACGTCAATGTTTGCTCTGGTGACCTTTACTAGAAATTGTTATGGATGCATAGCGCATTTCTTCTATAAATGGATCATCATACAGCAGCTGTTTGTGCCTATAGGTGACTACTGGACTTGCATCAAGAAATTTCGTTAATGCCTAATGCAGTTGTTACATATTTAGCATAATTCGTGTTAGCGTGCTTAACTGCTAAATATGGCCTAGGGAAATGCTCTGGCACCTTAAGGTGGCTAACATATCTGAAATGCTAAGCGAATTTTGCATTGATGTCGTTGTGACCACGGAAGTGAACCCGCAGAAAGCCTAATGATAACTTCCGTAGTGGCCCCACTGCGAATTAAAATTTTTTTTTTGCTATGCAAAGTGAATTTGCAAACATTTTACTTCATGCATACTTTTAATAACCATGGTGCGTCATAAATAACTCCTGATGGCTGATCTTGTATGATGGAATTGTTGAGTTTTATTTGTTTGCATTGATGAGTTTCACTGACAATTGCTGAGGGCATCTGAGAGTTGAACTCGTGATCGCCTTCAACTGTTTTATTAAAATAAATGCTGTATTTTTAATGGGATTGTCAAATGATTCAGCAGCCTGCAGAACTTAGTTCTGTAGCTTCGTTTCTGTTAGCACAAGAATGTCTAGCTTCCATGTCTATATGTTTTGATTTAATTCAATTTTATCAAGTTGTATGTAATGTATTAGCTTACCGTAGCACGGAATTATATGTCAATGCTTTGCTGCACTGCAGCCTTCTTCAGCATGCTTTTAAGATGCCGTGGGCTGTAGTGCTGCTGGTTTGTCTCCTGGTACTTTAGCTTCTGCATGACAAAAGTGTTTGGTCACCTTATTGGAACGCTGGGATGGGTCTTCAAAAGCCATGCAATTCTTTTTCATCATTGCCCCACAAGCGAATGCAAAACCAGGCCAAAATTTCTTTGTTAATGGTGTGTAAAATGCAGCAGGCCTGCTGCGCTGCTAGGGCACATTATGAGGAATATCTCTATTATGTTAATTTATAATCAGTATGGACGTCCTGCGGATATTCTGAATCTACAACGAAATGTCCCACAAACGTCCTTTGGACTATTGGTAAGGAAATGTCCCAGATGTAGTCATGATTATGCAATAAGAATAATCCATATTTAAACGTCTCTTAGACGTCCGCATATCCCATTATGACGTTCGTGGGACGTTTCTATGAACGTCAATTTGCGTGCATGGCACAATCCCATAGACGACCCAGGGACATTCGCGTGTCTCGTTTCCGTGGGACGTTGGTGGTTTTATGGGTTACCTTGCAAGGTCCAGTAGACGTTCGATTATCCGGTTTTGAAGTACAATGGACGTTTGTTGGATGTGTATTTTCTTTGCGTCGGACATCCTGCGGACATCCGTAGTACATCTTTGGGACTTCTGTGGATGTCCGACAGACGTCAAAATATCCGTTGTGGAATGTCCTTTGGGTGTTCACTGGATATCTGTGGTCAAACGGGTAGTAAAGACACGACAACCCATGGTGCAGAACACAACGCATATCTTTGCGTGTCGTCGACGACGATGTCTTTACACCGCCCTATCGTGCAGTCTTGTTCCGGTTATTTGCGACGCACAGTACAACGAAGACGGAGTAGCCGAACAAAGAACAGCACTTCTGCTTCGTCACGGTACTTCCATCGCTCGTGGCATTGTCAGCTCAGCAGAGGAATGTGCTGACGAGCTGCTGACCAATTGCACCAACGAACGGCAGTACATCAGCAAAGGCACCACGTTAGTATCCCTTGAGCAAATCCACAATGCCCAATACTGTTTTACGGCTAAAGAGGAAGCAATAGTTGATGTGGCACGAATGTGCCTGTCGTCGACGTTCGTCCAAGTTTACTGCTGAAAGATAGACAATTGGATTGTTTCTCCTTGACATCGCGGGTTGGGGAAACGCCGCTGACTAATTACGGCGCAATAACGGAGGAGAGCGCAAGATCCATTCGCAAAAATCCGTACCCTGTGTCTCAGCAAGAACGCGAGGAAATACAACAGCAGGTTTTTAAATTTTAGAGGATGTTATCATCTAACCGTCAAAAAGCGCCAGTGGTGGTCTTAAAAAGAAGGATGGTAGCTTGTGGTTTTGTATTGATTATCGCATGCTGAACCGTGTGAAAAGAAAGACATGTATCCGCTGTCACGCATAGATGATTCTCTCGACAGGGTACGACATGCGCCTTTGTTCTCATCGACGCATCTGAAAAGTGGGTACAAGCAAATTCGTTGGGCGTGGTAGAAAGAACGCCGCTTTCATGACGCCAAATGGGCTTTAAGAATTCGAGGTTCTTCCCTTCGGTTTTTGCTCAGCCCCGGCCACTTTTGGATACCGAATAATGGATACCGTCATGTTCGGCTTCAAATGGAAGACTTGCTTGGTATACATGGACGCTGTACTTGCTTTTTCGGTCACGTTAGAGGAACATCTTAAACGGGTCCTGTCAAATATTCAGGTCATACGGTCGTCTGGGCTCACTTTGAAAACAGAGAAATCTTTGGATTTGAAGGACTTCAGTTCTCGTGTCATGTTGTCGGCGCGGTGTTGGACCGTATCCTGATAAAATTGCGGCCGTCGCGATGTGTGCAAAGCCCAAGGACAAGAAAACCGTGCGACACTTCATGGGCCTCTGAGCCTATTACCGGCGTTTTATCAACTGTTTTGCGTGCATGGTCTCTCCGCTCAACAGTCTCGGAAGACAAGGCGTCGCATTTATATGGGGAGAGGAGCAGGAGGCGGCATACAGCGAGTTCCGGCAACGCCTACAAAGCCCACCATTAGTCGCTCACTTCGACAAGGATGCACCTACATCAATCTACACAGATGCCAGCAATGCGGTCATAGGTGCAGTTCTCGTTCAGTGGCAAGATGGCTCTGAGCGAGCCATTGCACAGGCGAGCACCGTCTCACGTGCAGAGTCCAACTATCCCACCACAGAGAAGGAATGCCTAGCTGTAGTATGGGCTGTCGGTAAGTATAGCGCGTACTTTACAGCCACTCTTTCCAATTAGTGAGTGGCCATAACGGGCTTTGCTGGTTTACAAACATGAAAGACTACTCTCGACGTTTGGCTTGCTGGAGCCTACTACGTCAAGAGTATATGATGGTGGCCCATAAATCGGGGAAGCAGCAGTTACATGCCAATAAAGCGCCTCTCAAGATCGCCACTTGAATAACAAGGCAATAATGAAGATGGTGGATACGCAAGCCTTTTCGCAGTTGTTGATGCTGCCACCTTTTCTCGCCAATCACACAATCAAGAGCCCCATTTAGTGAATAACTTTTTGGAAGACCGACCTACAAGATGTCGCAAGTGTATTTAAAAGGTCTATCATCGTTCTGCTTGCGCAACGGTATCCTCTATAAAAAGAACTCTTTGTCGACTTGGCAGAACTACCTGTTAGTCGTCCCATATACTCTCCACAAGCAAATCATGCAGGCATGCCACGACGGCCCCACGTCAGGCAACCTCGCTGAACGCAGACATTGGTTAGAATCAGAAGCATGTACTACTGGCCGAAGTTTGCAGCAGAGGTGAAGCACTACGTCACCACTTACCTTTACTTAGAGCGGCCTAAAGTTCCGCCCACTAAAGGCGTCGGGCTGTTACACCCTGTTGCAGGGCCGGAGTCGCCGTTTGCACCAAATTAATTGGATCTTCTCGGTTCATTTCTAACGTCATCCAGCGGAAATCAACGGGTCATAGTCGCGACATACTACCTCACCAAATACGCGTAAACCAAGGGACTTCCGAGTGACACGGCAGCTGAGGCAGCAACATTTTTTATTGAGAACATCGTCCTAAGGCATAGTGCTCCAGCTGTCGTCATAAAAGACCTGTCAGACCCCTCGCTTAGCTCATTCCTCGTGTTGGATGGCATCTTATACCGCCGAAATATGCGCTGAGAAGGACATGAACTGCTGAGAGCCGTTCCTTCTCATCTCCGGGCAACTGAACTTGCGCAACAACATGATGTACCCACCGCTGCCCACCTGGATGTTTCCAAGACCTACGACTGTGTCCGGCGACGATTTTTCTGGCCTGGACTCTACCGTACCGTGCGACGTTGTGTGGCTGCTTGCGAACCATGCAAACGTTGTAAGAAGCCTGCTTTGCTTCCGGCTGGAACCCTCCAGCCACTTGATGTACCCACTGAACCCTTTTATCGTGTTGGCCTGTTCCTGGTGGGCCCTTTCCGTAACTGTAGATCTGGCAATAAGTACATCGGTATTGCAACGGATTATTCAACCCGCTGTGCCGTCACACGAGCCATCCCGACCAATTGTGCTACCGACGTCGCAGACTTCCTGCTCCAAGACGTCATCTTATGCCACGGAGCTCCTCACCAGCTTCTCACAGACAGGGGCCCCTACTTTTCATCACGGGTTATCGACGATCTACTTTGCTCTTGTGCCACGAAACACAAGTTCACGACAGCATACCACCCTCAAACGAACGGCCTCACTGAACGCCTGAAGCGAACACTTCAAGATATGGGGCGCTATAACGTAAAACTATTCCAAACATTTATATTCCAATTCTGTAATCAGCCCTCCGCGATTTGTCAAAAACGTTTTTGGACCCCCCCCCCCCCCCACCCTACTTTACCTGTCTGTCTCGCGACGTTTCATTGGTCTCTTACGACAACCCTGCGGGTGACCACCCTGTGCTTGCGTCAGCGGTTACGCAAATTTGACGTCAGGAGTTTGGACTACCAACATATTGGAATAGCTTTACGCTATAGGGCCCATGCTCGCCATGTATCTCCCCTCAGATCGTCGTGACTCGGACTTCGCGCTTCCATTTGTGCCGTTCGCGTACAACTCGTCACGTCACGACATCGCTCTCTACACCCCCTTCTATCTCGTCTTTGATCGTGACCCGACCTTGCCTTTTAACACGCTCCTGCCAACTGCTCTCGAGTCCCCGTCTGAGTACGGTCGCGACGCTATTGATACAGCCGCCCAGGCACTCCAGATTGCCCACCGTCGCCTTTCTGAGTCGCAGGCAAGACAGAAGTATCTTTATGACAACCGTCATCGTAATCTCCAGTTCTCTGCCGGCGACCTCGTCCTCCTTTGGACTCCTTCGCGGCGTGTTGGCCTCTCGGAAAAACTTGTCTTCCGGTAATCTGGCCCTTACTGCGTCGTGCGACAGCTCAGTGATGTCACGTATGATGTAGCCCCAGCCGACGCTTCTCCGTCGTCCACGTCAACTGATATCGTCCACGTGGGCCAGCTGAAGCCCTATCATGCGGCCGCCATCTCGAAGACGCCGGGTCGTCGCTTTTGCCGACGGAGGTTATGTCACGATGCCACGAGGGGGACAAAGACGAGGAACACCAGCAAGACGAAAGAGACGACGTAGTGTGGTTAACCTAACGTGCGGCCATACTGGTTGTACCGACCATATTTTCTGCAGAGTAAACGCAGTCCCATTTATTCTTATATATATAGCACGCCATTATATGCTGGGTGTCTGAGCATAGAGGCATGGAGGGTAATGTGCTAGCAGACCAAATGATCGCGTCAATTAAATCGTGCGCTTTTAATCCTACAACTGCTATCTCTGCCACAGATCAGAAGCCTTTATCGCAATTGAAACTGCGAACGTACTGGCAACGTGTGTGGGACGCTGAAACAAATAATAAGCTTCACTTGATTAAGCCAAAGTTAGGTTCCTGGCCCTCCAAAATGGAAACACGACGAACTGACGTCCTATTCTGTCGTGTCAGACGAGGACGCACATACGGCACCCACAGATTTTGACTGTCAGGTAATAAACCACTAACCTGTGGTAGGTGTGGTGACAGGCTGACTAGGGATGGTCCATTAATTGTTTTATTCGATTAACGAATAATAATTCATCATTTCAGCCTTTAATCGATTAATCACTTTCGGTGAAGGGGTTCTGATCGACTAATTGATTCATTTAAATTCTTGCAGTGCACTCTTATATTGGTTGAAACACAGTTGGTGGACCTTATGTGAATGTTTGAGAGGTAGAACGAAGTTCGATGCGCAAGTTTACAAGCGTTTCATAAGGTATAATCTTTAACTTGTAACACTATATATGGTCTGCACTAGTGGCTTTTCAAAAAGTAAACAATATGTGTTGGAAAATGACACTTAGTGAAGAATTAAACAATATACGTGGCAATAGTGAATCCCTGTACATACATTTAAACAAGAAATAAGTAAAGATGGCGTAAGTGAAAAGTGAAGTCCAACTGAAGTATGCAAGAAATTGCAATATGCACAAGGGAAGGAAACTTACTGGATTAGGATTTTAAGCCACATGCTCTTTTCTACAGAGCAAAGGAATGTCAATTGGCTGTGATGTTTGGGGGAAATCTACGCTGTCTTCGAACGGCCGTGCAATAATCTTGCGAGAATAGACACTCCGACTCTACAGATTGGCGAAATCGCCATGAACGCCATCGCTCTCTAGAACACGTGATGCAAACCGGTGTGAATGCTGCGCCACGTCTTTATTGTACTGGGAGTGGCACAGTGATCAATGAGTGGGTTTGCAACAGTACGCCTTGGATTGTAAGGTCATTTCGAGCCTCGGCCTTCGGGTTGCGAGGTGGCATGCGTGATGTGGTGAAATAGGGGGGAACGCTCGGCTTGGCATCATTCGGAAATACATTCCGCAGTCGCTCTACTAAAGCGCACAGTCACTGCTCATGAGCCACCATTCGAGAACAATTTCAAAGCTTTCGCGCCACTGCTGTCAAACTCTGGAAAACCACTAATGAAACAGGTCTATACGTTTAAGTCGATTTAATGAAAGGTGGACATTACTGAAGAATAATTGTATTGCGGGATACATTCATTCGATTAGTCGATAAATTATTCATCGATATTACCAACCCTAAAGCTGACCGTCCTCCACGTCATCCTGGAGTGTCAGTAAGCAGAATGCAAAAGAGAGAAAAAAAAACACTTTCCTGTAGCATAGCGGCAACACATATCCTTCTTCATCCCGCAATTTTTCTAGGTCGAGAACCGTTTTACGACATCGGAGCAATTCCTAGCTTTATTGAACGATGTTTCCTTCGGTGGTATTATATCCATAAATTTATAGCACATCCGCTTTCGAGCGGATGCCGATATGATAGCACTTTTGTATAGCACATGCCTCCATGCCTTTGCGTTTCAAGGGTTCTTAAGGCGGTAGTGCTTGTATCAAACGTTTACCTCTGACATATATTACTATATCACCATTCTTTGACAATGTATTTTTTGTGTGCATAGTACACCTCATTAACCATTGGCATATTTTTACTACGTATAGGTCTTACGCGCTTTGCAGCAACTGTTTCTGGGCCGCTTTACAGCTACATAACGTCTGCCTCCCGTAATCCATAGCTCCACTGTCAGCTCATTGAAACCGGCCTGGCGCTCTTTGGCCATGCTTGGCCATTGCGCAAGAAACAGCCGTTCACCCTCATCATGCTCATCCAATTAAACATAAGATCACGAATCCATCACCTCAAGCCAATTATGTCATGCATGACAATGACGTCATGGCATAGATGCCAGATGTGACTCATGTGATACATGTCATGTCATTCATGTTATGAATATCCTGATGCAAAAACTAAAAATTGACCTGACACGAATGACAATCATGTCATGACGCGGATGACATGACATGCTTGTTATGACATTAATGTAATGAATGAAATAATCTGACGCGTTTTTAACTGTATATATTCTGGGTATGTGTGTCATGACATGCACGCGGGACAAGAACGATATATCATGAAATGCATCTAATGGCATGATTGGCATGAATGTCAATAATGCATGTCACGGTATGTCTGTATGCGCGCGATCGTGTCCTAATTATTAGAGCACTCTCAGATGTCACAATCGACATTAGACGTTCGATTACCACATCGGTGACACATCTCATTTTTAAGGCGAAAGCCGTAGATCTCCATGTTTCGAGGTCGCGTTATAAGGTAGAGAAAAACGGAACGCTCGTGCCATTGCTCCGACGTTTGGTTTCGGCTTCTTCCACGTCGCTGCGACATCGATGCCGGTAACCATGCTAAAAAAAGGTACAGATAGCTAATATAGCAACAATTACGGCACTCGAACCCACGACCTTTGCTGGGAGTTGAAACCACAACTTTGGTGTTAGTTAAGGCGAAGTTGATCAAGGCACACTTCAATAAAATAGAGTTAATTAGGACTCTGCAACGCACGACCTTTAGTGGTAGAAAACAATAATAAGTAACAACGAATTCGAATAAGAACTTCAAATAATTTAATGGATGTCGCTTGAGCGTGCCGGCTTTGGCCTTAACCCTCTTTGGTGTATGCCAAAGTGATTGTAAATTTTTTCTAAAGAGAGGCAAAGGGCCAAGAAGTAGTAGAGAAACGCTTAGCATCAAGAAACTACACCAGTCTATCACTCCAGGCTTGACTATTGAAGTTTAACCTGTGCTTCTGCTCGCGTATGTGCTTTGCATGCTTGCAAAGTTGACTGCAGCACGTAACATTGCTTGCTTGAATGAGTCAGTAACCTAGGAACACTGGCGCGGAACTCTACAACGTAAGGTGTGAACTTTAGCTAGTTGGCTGTGCATATTTCACAAACGGCACGTAAGCGGACACAGCACAGAAGTAAAGAGACGACAAGGACAGGAAAAATTACGAAGCACCTCGAATACGTTGTCTATACGGTAAAACTTTTGTTTCTGAGTTTGTTTTAGGGAATTGCATGGTTTCATGTGCGGAAACCACGATCTAAATATGAGGCACGCCGTATTGGGGCACTCTGAAATAATTTTGACCAGCAGCGGTTCTTCAGCGTGCCTCCAATGCAAGGGACATGTGAGTTTTTGGATCTCACCCCCATCGAAATGCGGCCGCCGCACATCCTGTCACCGTGTGCCTAGCAGCGCAACCCCATAGCCGAGGAGCCATCGCGGCTTTCTTGGCCTGGTGATCCTGCCCCTCCCCCACACCTTTACATCAAACTACAAAGCGTCCCGCTTTTCCCTACCAATGAAATGCGCTTTGACTATAATTATGATGGCATTCCTATGGCACGTCTTCCTGGACAGCGCAGTGTTAACACAGTTAACATGAAAACGTAGGCACATTGTCTGACCATATTATGAAGATGGTCACGCAGAGGCAAATAATCCTTACACAAGCATGCTTTTTTTATGAAATCAGCGCTTGCAGCTGCAACATGATGAACGGGTTGTTCGAAAAGAGCAACCACATACGGACGCAGCTAGAGTGAAGGAACGAAGCGAAGGTGTGCGCATAAGCCCGTCTGGCTTGCATCAGGAGCTTGGTTTTCGCAAATGGCCTATCGGTATTCTCTTTCTAGTTGAAGTCAGACAACGCTATTAACCATGAATGTCAAAATAACAAGGGGCTCTTTATAAAGCAGGGCCTCCTTAGTACTTGCTGTGTAATGTGGTTTAGTTGCAAAAGGGACGATCAATCCGGTAGCAGCCTAGCGGCAGCGAATACCACGCGCTCTCTCACGATCACAGCACGGGTCGTCGTCGTGGTCTTCGAGCTACCACCGAAAATACGAGGCGCGTCTGGTTCATTACATTGGCCCGGTGTGCGAAACGAAACCATCCTGGCGACTCAAGAAGCAACCAAGATGACGGGGTCGCAATAGGGCTTAAGGCGGTTCACAGGCACTGTCTCGTGGCGGCGACTAAGAAGGTCCGGAGATAATGAGACGAGCTCAACAATTTACATCACAGGTGAGGTGGCGTCGATGATACGGCGCGGACAGCAGTACCATGCGAGTAGTTTAGAAGAAAGGCCAGGGATGTGAGGCAGTATGCAACGTCAAACAAGGAAACTGGCAGGGAAGGTAGGCGTGGCTGGTGACTGTCACGTCGTGTCTTCTGACGACGCTGATGCTCACTAACCAGCGAATGAGCCAGCTGGCGGCAGTCTTCAGTGTTTCGGGCTACTTCTGAAATTGTGCACTCAGAGGCGTCGGATAGATAGAGCAGGATAGTATACATTGGAGACGATGGCTTACGTCCAACCAAAAGAACAAAATGTGAAAAATCTGTGGTCGCTTTCGTCAAGGTGCTATACGCGAACGTAACGGACATGAGCATTGTGTCCAATTGGTGTGGTAAGGCGAAAAGTACATCCTCAATATGTCGCCGAGTATTCAGTTCAACCGCTCCATGCAACCATTCTTTTGCGGGTGGCATGCGCTCGATTTCCGGTGAGTGACGTTGCACTCGAGAAGGAGTGATTGTTTTGCTTCTGGCTACAAATAAAGGAAGACATCCTTAACAAGATCCCGAAAGCATGCGAAAACATCATGGCCCTAAACCTGAAAGGGGCTTTTGACAATGCCAGCTACGGAACCATCGTGGAAGGGCTAAACAAGGCCAACTGCGGCAAGGGAGTCCACGATTACGCGGGGGCATTCTCGTCAAAGCTCACGGTGACAGTAAGACTCGGAGACCTGCGGAGTGATACCTTTGAGACGCCTAACAAGGGTACCCCGCAGGGCTCGGTCTTTTCGCCAATTCTCGTTAACGTCGCGGTGATCGGGTTAGCCCAGAACCTGAACGAGGTCGAGGGCATCCAGCATGCCATGTATGCGGATGACATCATGGTTTGGGTAAATAACAAATCATTGGGCCAAAAAAAAGAAAGAAAAGCTTCAGAAGGCGGCCACATGCGTCGAACAATTCGTCAAGGCGAGAGACCTCGCGTGCTCAACCGAGAAATCAGAAATTCCGAGGATTGGAAGGAACACCATCAAGAAAAAGATAGAAATGTATCCGGAAGGTCAAGTCATACCAGAGAAGGACATAATACGCATCCTGGGCATGTGGACTCAGAGCAGCAAACAGTGCGGACACACGCTAGGCCTGCTAAAGCAATCGACGGAGCCAGTCAGCAGGATGATCATGAGAGTGTCGCAAAGATGGAGCGGCATGAAGGAGGGGGACACGTTGAAGCTGGTCAGGAGCCTGGTGGTCAGCAGGGTCACTTACTCACTCCCGTACCACAATATCACGCAACAAGAGAGAGAACAAGCCGAGACTCTCATCAGGAAAGCATACAAGACGGCGTTGCATCTGCCCAGAAACACGTCGAACGACAAGCTGCTCAAGCTAGGTAGCCACAACACATTTGAAGAGCTCAAAGAGGCACAACTGGGTGCGCAGCTGCACAGGCTCCAGCAGTCAACCACCGGCAGGGCGCTCCTTAAAAGATTAGGCTATAAAAACATAGAAGCAACGAAGGATAGGAAAGTTAACATACCAGACTCTTTTCGCCAGACACTGAAAGCTATCCCCCTACCGAGGAATATGGACCCGAATGTGCATGCGGCCAGAAGACAGGCGCTAGCAAAATACGTAGAAAAACACCTGGCCACTAAAAACAATGTGGTATACACGAATGCAGCCCTACACCCGTGGGACCAGAACACCAAAGAACATAGAGTTGCGGCAGTGACCGTGGATCACATGGGAGAGCTGATAAGCAGCGCAACCATAAGGAGTTGCACGGTCACAGAGGGGGAAGAAGCAGCTGTGGCTCTAGCAGCGGCGGAAGGTTACCGTAGAAACAGATCCTTGATAATACTCACAGACTCCAAAGAAGCATGCAGAAATTTCATGGCAGGTAGAATCAACAAAGGGGCGCTGCGAATCCTCCTCGAGGCAGGACTTCCGAACGAAAAGATACTGCGTACGATTTTCTGGGTGCCGGGTCACACCAGAATAGAGGGTAAATAGAGGGCCGACAGTCTAGTACCACTATGACTGTCGGCTGTCGGCTAGTACCACTATACCACTATGACGGTGGAACCAACGTACGCGGAAATACTATACCATCACCGAGGCAGAAGGATAATATATCCACTGCCCCACCCATCTTTAACACAACACGAAGCAGTCGGCTGGCGAAGGCTGCAGAGAGGAACGTTCTTCAATCTACACATGCTGCATAAAATGTTTCCCAGTCAATACAGGGACACATGCCCATGGTGTGGGGCCGTCCCAACACTATATCACATCACATGGCAGTGCAGAAATAACTTCTTTTTCCACAAAGAAAAAAAAAACCATTGCGGAACAGTAGGAGGGCCTGCACACCAGCGGCGTGCTCACTTTCCAAAAAGGATTGGTGCAACACGCTCTCAACGTGGTCAGGCTCAGCGGCGCTCTGGAATAGGGGCGCCGACAACTCAAGACGACGGAGACTTCAGTAAAACATGACGACCATTGTTAGCCGCTGAAAGCTGTAAATAGAGCATTAAAGTTTTTTCTTCCTTCCTTCCTTTGCTTATGGCCAGAAGACGCGACCCCTATCGCTGAGTAGTACTCGAGAAGCAGCGTGGCGAAGGACAAAGCTATCAAAACTGAACATGCAACGTCGCACGCGGTCGCTGCGGGAAAGGCCGTCGTCTTGGCGTAGCGCATCGGGTGATCGACATCAACAATAATCCAGCCATTTCCGCGTGCACTCTATGGAATCGGGCGAAGAGACCGATGCCGACGCAGTCGAACGGTGGAGCAGGACACGTTAGCGGCTGTAGTGCGCCAAGAGGGCACTTGGAGGGGTCTTGCTTTCTTGACAGTCGGTGCAAGAGCGAACGTAGTGCTGGACAAACCGGTACATTCAACGCCAGTAGTATCACTAACGCAGCCTTGGGAATGTTTTTTACGACACTTTTATGGGCGCTTTGGGAGTCTGCATGGAAGTACGCGCAGATATCGGATCGCATGGGACGAGGGATAGCCAGAAGCCATTTTAAGTCGTCGGCCATGTAGTTGCGGTGGTATGAGGTGTTGTCTCGCACGCAAAGTGGGCTGCTTGACGGCGTAGCCTCCGTGTTGACGGAACGACCGATAAAGCGGCAATGTAGTCATGTAGCAGGGCAAGCGATAGGTCAGTGCGTTGCTCAGAGGGCATGTCAATGTCGTCCAGTTGTGACGGGTGTGCGATCATTGAGGGAACAGAGAGAGAAGCTACATCAGATATCATCGGCTATTGGGAAAGCGCGTCAACGTCGGAATGCTATTGACCGGAGCGGTATACGACACGAATGTCACATTCCTGCAGGCAAAGCGCCCAACGTTCGAGGCGGCCCGACGAGTCTTTCAAGGAAAGCCAACAAAGGGCGTGATTGTTCAGTGATGCTGCTGAAAGGACGAAGGTAATGCCGAAACTCGCCCAAGGCCCAAATGATGCCTAAGTATTCCTTTTCTCTGAAGGAGTAATTCAACTAAGCTTTATTGAGGGTACGGCTTGCATCAGTCACGACATATTCTTCATTCCTGGTTTTCTGTTTGGCCAAAATCGCACGAAGACCGACACCACTGGCGCCGGTGTGAACCTCTGTCGGCGCAGTTGGGTCGGAATGGCGAAGAATCGTCGGTGAAGTGAACAATCACTTTAACTTTTCAAGGGCTTCTGCGCATGCTGATGACCACTTGGAAGTGCCTTTGCTTCCGGTAAGCAGATTCTTCAAGGTTGCCATGATAAAGGCGATGTTCTGGAAAAAGCGGGGAAGATAAAAGCACAGGCCTATGACACTTTACACAGGGCCTTGATGGATGCGGGCTTTGGAAACTCGGTGACTGCACGAAGCTTGTCGGGATAGGAAAGACTGCCGTCTTTCGAGACAATACCACCCAATATATTGAATTGTCGTATGGCGAAACGCAATTTCCTCAGGTTTAGCTGTAGGCCAGCAGAAGTGAGAGAGGTTAGGACGTCATGCAGGCGGACGAGCTCTCTCGGTAAATGCTTTGAGCAAACGACTATATCGTCCAGGTAGCATAAAATATTTTTCATTCGTAGCCGCGAAGGATGTTATCATCATGCACTCGAACGTAGCGGGCCCATTGAAGAGACCGAACGGCGTAATGTTAAACTAGTACGGGCCATAGGGGGTGAAGAAAACTGTCTTCGGATGTTCAGCATTTGCCATGGGAACCTACCAATAGGCAGAACGGAGATCTAAAAAGGAGAATAATCTGCACCTTGACCATTGTCCCTCTGAGGCAGTGGGTAATTGGCTTTTCTTGTAATCTTGTTTAAGCGGCTGTAATGACTACAATATGCAATGGAGTTATCTTTCTTTTTATTTGCGAAATAGAACAAGTGAGGACCAAGGACTTCGAGAAGGCTCAATGACGCCTGGCTGCAGCATGTCGCCCCCTTGTTCTGTGATTACTCGGCGTTCTTCTGCGGAAATGCGATACAAACGCGGTTGCAAGGCGGAATGTGAACCGGTGAAAATGGTATGAGAGGCGTTTGTCCTGCGATCCAAGCTTGGTTGGTTGCAGTCGAACGAAGAAATGACCTCGTTAACGAGATCAAGAAGTTATGTGTGATGAGATGGCGGAAAGTCTGCGGCGATAGCGCATTCGAAAACGGCTCAAGGCAGTGTTGATGAGACAGAAGTTATGGCTTCAAGGTGTGAACGGGTTGCACACATATGCGATAATGAGTCATCATCACCATCATCGGCACCGGCTGATGCTGAATCACATAACGGCGAAAGGTCCACTTGCGCGGGAGAAACATCGGTGATTGCGCGCGCTATGGCATGACAAGAAGTCCCACCTGAAGATGACATCATAACAGGATGGCAAAAAAAAAACTCGATGACTTACAAAATCTCGTGGATGACTACACGGGCGGTGCATACCGCTGTACGATGAATACACTGCGCGCTGGCAGTGCAGAGTGCCATGCCAGAGTTAGAAGTAGTGCCCGTTTTTTAGCTTACGTCAAATATTTTCATGGATGACGGAAACGGCCGCCCCGGTATCAACAGCCGCTTGTGCGGCTGCACCCTCGACATGGACCTCAATGACATGCTGTGGCGAAAACTGAGGTCTTAAAAATTTCGACGTACCTGCATTTCTTGTTTCTAGAACTGCGCTAATCAGCCTCCCTCGGCAGTAGCTCGTCGACGACGCACCGGTAAAAGCAACCGTTGACGTAGAGGAGAACGGCGAATGCCTGAATGGCGGTCGAGATCAAAGGTTCTCGGCGGCGAGTCAGTGGCATCTCAGGAACGAATCTTGGCGGCAGGTTGCGGCGCGTAGCGGAGCTCGCCGAAGGCGCCAAGGTTAGACCACATGTTACGACGAGAGAAGCCACACAACGTGACCAGCAATTCCACAGGCGAAGCAAATACACCTGTTGTTCGGCCCGTGTCATGTGTCTGCGCGACGAAAAAGTCTGGGAAGAAGCGGCAACTGCAATGGAGGAGCGGAGTCAGCCTGTGGGACATTTTGGCGCGTGGTGTTGCGTCGACGGCGTAATTCGTGGAAACTCTGACACCGGTGGAAGATAACGGTTACACTTGTTGCCCTCTTGGCAAGCAGAATATGAAAGGCGTCGTCTTCAATGCCCTTGAGAATATGTTTCGCCTTCTCTTCCTCCGTTATAGCTTGATTAACATGTATTGCATCTCTGCAGCCATTCTCAATATAGCTTGCGAAAGTCTCGTCCGGCTGCTCTGCCCACTGGCGTAGACTCTGTTCGGTGCGTAGCTTGCGTACAGCGGGGCGGCCAAACACTTGTGTGAAATGTGTCCACACTGCAGACCAACTCGAGATGTCAGATTCATGATTTTTAGCCACAGGTTCGCAATACCATCAAGGTAAAATATGACGTTGTTAAGTTTCGCCTGGCCATCGCAATAATTGTGAGCGCCTACAGTTTCACAGGGGAACAGCCAGTCTTCAACATCATGTTCACCGGTTGCGCTGAAGATGGCCGGGACACCCTGACGGAGAACGCCGCCGCAAGTGACAGGGGCAGCCATGGGGTCAGTTGGTGGGTTGGCCGCGTCACTCATGGTTTTGGTGGGCAACGTACGAGTGCTCAGCTCCAGAGTGACTTGAGGGATTGCAGCCACCTCTAACAAATGTGATGTGGTTTAATTGAAAAAGGGATAAGCAGTCCAGCAGCAGCCTAGCAGCCTAACAGCCTAACAGTGATCACTGCACGGGTCCTCGTCGTCGTCTTCGAGCTACAACCAAAAATACGAGGCGCGTCTGCTTCAGTACGCCTGTATTACCTCGATAACCAAAGCACACCAAAGAAAGAGAGATAGGGAGAAAACATTCATATTAGTATCCAAAATGCGTCTTGCATTTTGTACTGTATTCTTTTTTTATTTTCTCTTACATTCAGTATTTTATTCTGCAGGTAACTTACCCTTCTGCTTGGGTCTCCGCAAGGCCTGCAGTATTTTCAAAAGTAAAATATATGTACAAAGTAAAAGGCAGTGAGGTAAACAGACTCCGCCCGGTGGGCTACCCTGCACTGGAGAAGGGACAAAGGATGCTGAAAGATGAAAAGAAGGTGAGAAGTTCTTGGTACGCACGAACTTTGGGGCTTCACCGTTCAAGTCATGACAATCGATCATAAAATCTAGCGCATCTCAGAGAACGCCAGAGAAGCTGGCGGCACACTAAAGGGGCATCAAGTCCGGTTGCACAGTAGTATGAGCTGAGCTTTATTGCAACAACCAAATTCCCTGTAATAGGTGCCTTGTAGCATTGCACGAACCCACTGACAGGTAAGAACTTAACCATGCAGACGCTATGCTATAGTGCTAAGCTAGTCCAATTCGCTTGCATTCTGTGGCATTTACGCAGCGGCGGAATCTGTCCCTATAGTATCCCGGCCGACAGAAGCAGCTAGCTGCGCAGGCCCTACTGCAAGGCTTCTGCTGTGGTGGTTTCAGCAATTCTAAGCAGGTCTTTTCTCCGCAATTGATGCTTGCACAGGACTTGAACTCCGACGTTGGCTGGCATACTGAAAGTAAACCAAGAGTTATGAGAAAAAAAGAAGCTTTGTGAAAATAAGGAATAACTTCGCACATTTCATATACAAAAACGTTTAATCAAGTGCGCCACGTCATCTTCATCTTCGCGTATCATCATCGCGTCACGCATGTCCCGGAGCTCACGTCACCAGAACTGAACGCATTCTCGCTCTCGACTAGGCGTGTCACCGGAGCCGCCGCTCCGCTCACCGATTTCCCTTCCCGAAAAAATACAGGGATGACGGCATCGGTCGTCGCCCGCCTTCGTATCTTCATACAATGTGGATTGTATAAGAGTAATACAGCTTCTTGCTAGGGCGAGTTGGTTCACAATGCTTAGGAGGAATAAAATACGCAATGCAGGCAAGGAAGAGAGGTCAAGAGCGCCAATGCGTGTCCCTTGACCCCTCTTCCTGGTCCGAGTTGCGCATTTTATTATTTCTAAGCATATAGGATTGAACTTTGACCACCATATTACGGTCACGCTTGTTTGGATAGGTACAAGCACGTGAACGAAAATCACAGCAGGCTCATATATACTTCCGCACTCGGCAGACGTCTTCGCGGAAAATTTTAGTAGCTTAGTTCCCTTTCATTCCTGCTGCGATGGCCTAATGGAAGCTGCCTTGTTACCTATCGTAAACTGCTGTTCTCTTCAGAGACTGTTAAACGTTACTTTAGTTTTCTGCAGACTAATTTTTAGACCCACCCTTCTGCTTTGCCTCTCCAGGTCAGTGAGCAGGTATTGCAGTTGGTCCCCTGAGTTACTAAGCAAGGCAATATCATCAGCGAATCGCAAGTTACAAATGTATTCTCCATTAACTCTCATCCCCAATTCTTCCCAATCCCGGTCTCTGAATAGCTCCTGTAAAGACGCTGTGAATAGCATTGACACCTTTCGTTATTGTGATTTTATTGCTTTCTTTATGGATGACTACGGTGGCTGTGGTGCGGCTATAGATATCTTTCAGTATTTTTACGTACGGCTCGTCTACACCCTGATTCCGTAATGCCTCCATGACTGCTAGCTGAGGTTTCGACTGGCTTAATAAAGTCAAGCTTATTATTTGTTTCAGCGTTCCACAAGCGTTGCCAGTGGGTTGGCAGGTTCTTTCGCTATAAAGGTTTCTGATCTGTGGCAGAGATAGCAGTTGTAGGATTAAAAGCGCACGAATTAATTGACGTCATCATTTGGTCTGCTAGCACATTACCCTCCATGCCTCTATGTCCAGACACCCAGCATATGGTGGCATGCTAGTGATATATATACGCTCTACAGAGAACGGTAAGAGCTCAATGATCACTAGATTTTGATGTATCAAAGTGAGTTCAAGGCTTTAACGACGTTTTGGGAGTCTGTAAATTTTGAAACGGGCACAGGTATAAGATTAAATGGGACCGTGTTTACTCTGCAGAAAATATGGACCGTACAACCAGTATGGTCGAACGTTACGTTAACCCCACTACGTCGTCTCTTTCGTCTTGCTGGTGTTCCTCGTCTTTGTCCCCCTGGTGGCACCGTGACATAACCCTTGGCGACAAAAGCGCCGACCCGGCGTCCTCGAAATGGCGGCCGCATCATAGGGCTTGAGACGGCCCACGTGACGACATCAGTTGACGTGGACGACGGGGAAGCGTCAGCTGGGGCTACTTTATAAGTGACATCACTGAGCTGTGGGACGACGCGGTAAGGGCCAGAGTACTGGAAGACCAGTTTTTCCCAGAGGCCCACATGCCGCAAAGGAGTCCGAATGAGGACGAGATCGCCGGCAGAGAACTAGACATTACGATGACGTTTGTCATAAAGATACTTCTGTCTTGCCTGCGACTCAGAAAGGCGACGGTGGGCAATCTGGAGTGCCTGGGTGGCTGTATCAATAGCGTCGCGACCGTACTCAGACGGGGACTCGAGAGCAGTTGGCAGGAGCGTGTCGAAAGGCAATGTCAGGTCAAGACCAAAGAGGATATAAAAGGGGGAGTCGAGAGCGGTGTCGTGACGTGACGAGTTGTACGCGAACGCCACAAACGGAAGCGCGGCGTCCGAGTCACGATGATCAGAGGAGACATACATTGAAAGCATGGGCCCTATTACGTAAAATTATTCCAATATGTTTTTATTCCAATCTTCTAACGCCAAATTTCCGTAACAGCTTACGCAAGCACTGGGCGGTCACCCGCAGGGTTGTCTTAAGGGGCCAATCAAACGCTCTCCTCGTTCATAGCAGATTACTTTTGTTTGCTTGAAAAACGAATAACATTGCCTACACTGAGCGGCTTGTCTTTTCTAATTGACCGAAAAGAGGCGAGGAGCACGCTAAAGTGGAGAGTGATTGGATAGGGCCTAGCCATTGCACTGAATATCGATAATTGGATGAAGAGGGTGGTGCCGGCACCTGCGATTGGTCCGCTTTCTCTTACATAGCTTGCTGTGGCTCATCGACAACCGGGGGGGAGCTGGGGCGATGCAACGGACGCTTAAGGATGACGCTAAAACGGATACTCAGCAAAGCAGAGTTGGCAGAACGAGGTCGTAAACGTGCCGAAAGTTTTCGAAAACGTTACATGGCTACGCAATTTTTTTTATTACACGCAAATAAACGCATGCTCTCCGACAGGGGAGCGTAGCAAGTCCCGGTGGGATCGGTGGCAGCCATCTTTTATTCATTTCGGAACGGGACAGCCTGGGGCTATTCAGGAGAAAATCCCGTTTCGTTAGGCACATTAATGCATCTTTAACACGTACACGTCACTTTGACGCGGTAAGTTGTTGCGGTTTTGCGACGTCGCGTGAGAGGCACGTGAAGTGGGTGCAGCACGAAAACTTATGAGCAATAGCCGAGGGCTAATGGCAAAAAGGCGTCGAATCAGAAAAAACAATTTTTTTTGTTCGGTCAAGTTATGCATAATCAGTGTGTACACGTCATATCAGATGGGGAGCTATTTAAGTTTTCGTGACGTCGCATGACAGGCAAGTGAAGCAGGGGTGGTCCAAAGAAGTTTTTGACCAATCGCGATGGGCTGATTGCAGAATTGGAACAGAAAAATTTGGAATAGCTTTACATTATGGCACCCCATATCTGGAAGTGTTCGGTTCAATCGTTCAGTGAGGCCGTTCGTTTGAGGGTGGTATGCTGTCGTGAACTTGTGTTTCGTGGCACAAGAGCAAAGTAGATCGTCGATAACCCGTGATGAAAAGTAGGGGCCCCTGTCTGTGAGAAGCTGGTGAGGAGCTCCGTGGCATAAGATGACGTCTTGGAGCAGGAAGTCTGCGACGTCGGTAGCACAATTGGTCGGGATGGCTCGTGTGACGGCACAGCGGGTTGAATAATTCGTTGCAACACTGATGTACTTATTGCCAGCTCTACAGGTACGGAAAGGGCCCACCAGGTAGAGGCCAGCGCGATAAAACGGTTCGGTGGGTATATCAAGTGGCCGGAGGGTTCCAGCCGGAAGCAAAGCAGGCTTCTTACAACGATGGCATGGTTCGCAAGCAGCGACAAAACGTCGCACGGCACTGTAGAGGCCAGGCCAGAAAGATCGTCGCCGGACACCGTCGTAGGTCCTGGAAACATCCAGGTGGCAAGCGGTGGGGTCATCATGTAGTTGCGCGAGTACAGTTGCCCGGAGATGAGATGGAACGACTTTCAGCAGTTCATGTACTTCTGTGCGCATATTTCCGTGGTATAAGATGCCGTCCAAAACCACGAACAAGCTAAGCGAGGGGTCTGACGTGTCAGAACGGAGGCGGCTGATGAGGTCATGCAAGAATCTATCACGTGCTTGCTCCTGGCCGAGGTGATGGAAGGCGCAGAGCGTGAATATTCCAGCAGTTACATCACTATAGTCAGGACCGTGGACGGGGTGCGAGAAAAACAATCAGTATCCTGGTGTAGCCTACCGGACTTGTACACCACTCTCTAGACAAATTCTTGAAGACGTGGTGCTCAGCGACCAAGACGACGTGTTGGATCCTTAAATGTCGAGAGCCAACAGAGGGCGGCATGGTCCGTGGTAACAGCGAAATGTGGACCATATAAGTAGAGCCTACTTGCATACGCAATAACTTTGTCACGCCCACGTTGGCACTGAGCTAAAACCGTGCCAACTTCATAGCCATTAGCGTCTGTACGGACCTCTGTTGGGGTAAATATGTTCACGTGAGAAAGAATTGGCGGACTAGGGAGCAGGGTGATAAGGCGCTGAAAGGCCGTAGCTTTGTCAGGCAGGACCCCATGAAAAGGGGGCGCCTTGCTTCAGATGTTCAATCAGAGGCCGAGCATTGTACGCAAGATTTCTGACAAATCGACGGAAATAAGAGCACAAGCCCGCAAATGTGCGGGCGTCTTTTGCACAGGTCGGCACAGTAAAATCGAGAATAGCACGAACTTTTGCGTGATCGGGGCGGACGCGAGTCGAGTCGACGAGATGACCTAGGATAGTAATTTGTCGGTGACCGAAGTGGCACTTCGAAGAATTGAATTGTAGCCCAGCAGCACGGAAAACGGAAAAAATGGACGAAAGGCGTTCCAGGTGTGTCGCGTAGGTCGGCGAGAACACGATGACGTCGTCGAGGTAACAAAGGCAAATAAAGCACTTAAAGCTGTTCAAGAGCGTGTCCGTCATACGCTTGAAGGTGGCTGGAGCGTTGCGCAAGCCGAATGGCATGACTGGAAACTGTTCAAGGCCATCTCGCGCAACATGTGCGGCCTTCTCTAAGTGCATGCCATCGACGGCAATCTGCCAGTAACCGGTGCGCAGGTCCATGGGGCTCTTGCATTGCCCAGGGGGCGCTGCGAAAAAGGTGCTAAAAAGCGCCCTCTGTCCTAAAATTGGTCGTACCAAGCTCGGTCGTCTGCTTCGGAAAGCACGTTTACAATATGGACCCGCCGCTTTCGGTTGTGTTGTACCACAGCCTGCAGCGAATATCCGGTGCCGAAGGTTTTTTCAGGGGTGGCACGCTGTGTAAAGGCAAGAAATTATGCAGTGCCGAATACCTGTATGCCGTTCAAGCATTAAGCGGCGAAGTTTTAGCGCGGTGTCAATCGCAATTGAAGCGAGTCGCGTACGAAGTGGAACATCAGGTTAGGTTTGCCCGCTGCTAGATTCAGGCGCACAAACGCGAGGAAATGCTTGATATAAATGAATCCACAGCAGCGATAAGCAGACATCATGTGTACGGAACTGCTGGTCGTACGCGCCGCGAAGGCAGCGGTCTTTCGACATGCCGCGAAACGGCGGGCGTCCTGCAATCTTTGTTGACTGCATGCCGCTAAACAAGTAGATATGCCTGCGTTGTCGTAGCGGCCATCTGTCCCTTTTAGTGACTGGTAATAACTGATGCAATGCATATGAGCTCGCACGTACGTGCGAATCGCGCTGCAGCGCGAGCTCGTGCGCTGCTGGCTTGACGTAGCTTTTATGTAATGAAAGCTCTCGAACATCGATCTGCTGTAATCAATACTACCTGCTTCGCTGCCTCAACATGCTGACTTGAGGTCAGTATGAGCACATTTAACTCTCTAACCTGTGCTGCTCGTAGTGGGGTAGTGAATTGTCACCGAATCAGCCCGGCCATTTGTGGTCATTTGCACATACCTGGTCACTTAACCACTTCGCATCGGTCGAATTGTTAATTGTCGCTGTGGCCGGGCCTCGAATCGTTAATTACCACCCATGCCTCCTGCTATGTCGGTGTGCTGTGGGGACTGTAGGTGCAAAAGACCGAAATTTAGAACGCAGACAATCAAGCAAGCTTCAAGACAGGCGAAACAGTCACCATGGCGCGAAGTTTCGCTTACTCAGCGCGACGAACTGCAGCTATGCAGCGCGCCCGACGCTCCACTTCGTGAGGCCTTGAAGGAAAACGGTAGAATCTGATGTTGGGATTCAGGCCTTCTTGTTAATGGCAGCCCACGACGCAGAAGTAATGACGGTGACGCCTTCTCGAGGCTGGGCTAGGTCTCTCCGGATCGGCGTCACCGATTCCGTCTGCTCCCAGCATTACGTCCCACGGCACACGGAGAGCCTGTTTTCGTTAAACTGTAGGCTGCGGCGAACTCGCAGCGTGGTCGGCATGGTCAGTGAGAAGTGACGAGCCTTTTCGCACTCGCAACAGGGCAGAAAAAAGTGCGAATCGACGCAAAACTCGGCCTAGAAACGTGCTTCGCCATAGCCAGGGCTCAATACGACCCAAGCTGGTACGACCCAGATGTCGTTTCCCGCGCCGCCACCAGGCGCCGCTACTATATCTCAAACTCCAGCGCAAGACTCCCATCGATGAAAAATACGTCACACCGTGTAGGCAATCGAATGCGTCGTCTGTGCGTGGCAGTGGGTAGACATTCTTCTTGGTTATTTTGTTTAGATCGCGGTAATTTATGCACAATTGCCAGGCCGACGGCATCTAGCCTTATCTCGTTGGAGTACTCGCCGCTCTTTTTTAAAAGTAGATTGTCGATACGCGCAGTTCTCAGCGGTCGCCCTTTGATAGCTTCCAGTAGAGCAGATAACCAATAACCGAACAGATAACCTTGCGCAGATAAGATAGCCGATGATTCCTTAGAGATAGAAAGTATGTACCAAGAGACGGGAAATGGCCTTCCAGGACGACATGTATTAGATGGTAGTATGAGACTGGAAAATTTGGAGACATATGATGACGTCACGCGGCGCACGACAGGCGCAACCTAATATCGCTGGGAAAAGCCGTGGTCATGCAGTGTACATAAATAGATAGGCCCATGATGGCGATGAAGATAAACATCGTGCTACTTTCCTGACTATGGGTCCTTTGGCAGTCTTAAAATGTTATTGGGTCTTAAAGTTTTGATTTCCTTATATGCTTCACAGTCGACAATAGTGCACAGGCCTCAGCCATTAAGATACTTGTCTCCGGTCGAAGTAGAACGGATTCCGAGAAGGGCGGACCTTAGAAGAACGAGTACGTCTTGGCTAATAAAGATGCACGAAAAAATTCTGGCAGAACCCATATCACGATGAATGTCGACATTGATGCGATGATCATTCAAGCAATAGAGCGACACACCTACTTGCTGAAGACATCTTTATTTAGAATCTGTAGTTAGCATCCCAAGATTTCCATTACTTCGGCTATATTTGACACATTGTATCCGGGATCGGCCCAATTTGCATTGACACGCACTCGCCAGGATCGGCCATGACCATGATGGTATGACGACTGTATGACGAAGACGCAATTATGACGATGGAATACGAAGAAATGACGTCACTGCAGGGACGAAGGCAGTATAACGATGATGACATGACGACAATGGGATGGAGATAAGAAAATTATCACGCCGATATGACTACTACAGTGAGACGATCCGGGCATAAGGACAATTGGATGACGACGAATATACGACGACGTTGGTATGACGAGAATCGGATGACGAAACTGGGATGACGATAGAACGACCACGACAATCCCGACCACTAGCACACACGTAGTGTCTCAATTTGGGGAGGTTTGTTGCATTTAAAATAAAAATTTTAAATGTAGTGGCTGTTAGTTTGGAATTACCGATTAGGGTCGGTATTTTTTATTAAGAAGTGGCAAAAATAAGACATTTTCAGAAAATGAAGCTATAAAGTTTCCAACACTGTAACACAGCAATGAAAAGTGACATCACAATTATGTGTATTGCATCTGATAGTACATCTAAAGGAGACAAAAATGATAGCTTACACGTAAATCTAAGAAAATCTGGTAATATGGAAATACACCTTTTGCAGAACCTTTGTACACAATGTAACAAATTCTTGTAAGGTATAAAATAACATGGCAAATTTATTCGCTTTCAATGATCTAGTAGATGCCGTTTACAGAACCACGAATCTATTTTTGATGCAGAGCTAATAATTTATAAACTTCGTGCTTCTTTTGAAATCTTGGAATTTTTGAAGATCATTTTAACAAAATTCAGGCCTTAAATAGAAATTCGGCCTCCTACTGTACCTAGAATTTAACTTTCTCTATCAGATGCAACAATTTTCATGAATATAGGTCCAGGGGCTATCTCAGGAAAGCGTTTTTGCGTTTTACATGTATTTGAATAGGCCACGTATGAGTTGGGCCTGAGCTAAAGCTT
Source organism: Dermacentor albipictus (assembly GCF_038994185.2). Lineage (NCBI taxonomy): Eukaryota > Metazoa > Arthropoda > Arachnida > Ixodida > Ixodidae > Dermacentor > Dermacentor albipictus. The sequence continues at coordinate 102,059,023 of NC_091827.1, read as the reverse complement.
CCTCTTGAGGAAGTTGTAGCCCGAGGTCTGCAAAAGCTATATTTCTATATCATTGAATATACTTAGATTCATGTGTAACACATCAATTTCGTCTGCTTTTGATGTACTATCAGATGCAATTTCCAGAATAGCGGTATCATTTTTTCATGCTGAGTTAGAGTTCTAAACTTGATAGTTTCGTTTAGTGAAAGTTTCCGATTTTTTTCCAATGTTTAATAAAAAATTTACATCCTAAATCAAAAACTCGAAAAAGCAGTCACTAGACTTTAAGTTTCTCTTTCAAATGCAACAAACCTCGTCAAATTTGGTGGATTGGTTGCCGAGAAAACGAGTTCTCCTTTTGCATGTATTTCGATAGGAGCACCCGAGATAAAGATTCCTCTTAAGCGTGTCGCTTAAGCTTCTTTTGCTGGTTGCGTTTCCTTTGCGCAATCGTAAAACAACGTAGGGTGATATATCTAAACTTTTATAGGCATCTGTATCACGATCCGAGCGCATTCTGCACGTTAGGGTTGGCCTGCCGAGCTGCTGAATCCTCACGTTACTTTTAGGCCGTCATATTGCTCGTGTCCAAGAACGCCGTACACTTGCCTTTCTGGAAACAACGAAACTTTTGGGCGACTTATGAGACTGATGCTCATTTACAAGTTCTCGGGTACATGGTAGTATGATGGTGAGGTCAAGCTTACATACGCGTCAGCTGTTTGCAACGATCGAAACGTCTACGCTTCGTATTAGACTATTGCACCTTCGCACGTTGTTGTTTATTTAGTAACAGAGTCCCGGCCACTGCGCCCGAATTTCGATTGTGGCGAAATGCGAAAACACCCTTGTACTTAGGTTTGGGTGAACGTTAAGAACCTCATGTGGTCCAATTTATTCAGGAGTCCCCCACTATGGCGTGCCTCATAATCAGATCGTGGTTTTGGCGCGTAAAACCTAATAATTTAATTTTTTGTATTGAAGAACGTTTGTCTCTTTTGAGTAAAATAAATTTCTGCCAAGTGATTTACCGTGTCGTTTAAGCTTTGTGTACCGTTCGAGTTTCCTTTGCGTAACCGCGATTGCAAGAGCAATCCTACAACCACGCAAGTTCCGAGTAACGGAACTATTGTAGGCACTTGTATTTCAATGGCAGCACCTTTCACAAAGGGCGGTTGACCAACCGAGCCGCTTCAGTTTTCTTGTCGCATTTCCTGTCATTTGGCCCAGCGTAAGTGCCGACATGTGTGCGCGACGCGCTGGACAAAATTACGACACTGTTGCATTCCCATATTGTCATTGTATATTTAGTGAAACTGTGTAGTCGACATTCGCCAATTTTTTTCATATATTACTGCGATAGAAATTCTAGGAACATTCCTGTCGAAATTCCGCTGACGCGAACATGCGCTGTGTTGGGTTGTGGCTTCGTAAGCGTTGTTCCTGCGCAGCTGTTGTGTCGAAGGTCGCGTAAGATTGGCTCTGGAAACGCATTGCAGCTGGAAGCGGCAAGAAGCGATCGCGTGTCGCTGCTGCGTCGCTTCATCATGCCAGCGTCCCTACAGCGTGCTTACCGTCAGTGAGATGCGTTCATGTTTCGCTTTGCGCACCACACCAAGTTCGTTAACTTAACAAGGTAGCGAAGGTTTATTCTTATTGTGTTGATAACACGTACAGCTGCTTAATTATAGATGTCTGGTAATTTGTTGTCGCAATCATTGCTTCGCTTTTAGGGCGAGACTGTGACATTATTTACTGTTATTAGCTCGCTTGACATAGCTACCTGACGCAGAGACTAGGAGAATTACTTTTTTCTTTGTACTAAGCTGAAATCATTTAAACTTCTTTTCTGATAACCTTTAGCTCAGCAATTTAGTATAAAGCCACAAGAAAGCAAAGTTTTTGTCAGAACTAGCACATTGATGTTAAAACTGCAGGTTGTTAACATGCAATTGTATATTGATAGCAATTGGATCCACATGTCCATATATATGGATCCATATATATGAATCCCACATGTACATGGATAGCAATTTTCGTACACATTTTTAACACGTTTTCTTTTGCATGCTTTACAGGCATACTATGTCCCTGCAATCAGCCTGGTGTCATGGGTTGACATCATTCTTCGTTGAGGATCAGCACAGAAACAAGCACATTGAAATCTGCTATCTTTCTTAGTACCTCTGATCTCATGAGTGAATTTTCGTGTCTCCGACCACTGGAACCAATCCTGCAGGATCCCTAGTAAATTGTGTAGCGCAACCGTGATCACTTCTGTTCTGCATCTGCAACCATGGATGAAAGGATGCACCCAGCGTATGGTAACTTACTTATACGCCGATGTACCTGTGAACTCTGGGCTCATTTTGTATCTGTGACTCAGAAACGCTCAGAAACGCCCCATTCAGAAACGCCCCATTCATTTAGTCTCAGAAACGCCCCATTAAATTTCTTAGTACATGTGAACTGCAATGTCTGCGACCGCTGAGCCTGCCTGCAGCGAGCCTTAGTAAAGTGTTTAGTCGCGGAGGTACCTGTGATCTTTTCAGAGGTATATGTATCTGCCGCCATGACGAAGAGCCACGCTCTGCCTCTAGGAACTTCTAACGAGGTTTTCTGATACCTGTGAATTTTTAGGATGAACTTGTGTTTGTGTGTGGTCGCTGAAGCAAGCCCACACAAGTCCTCTGTTAGCTTTTGGTACACGGTATCTCATATAATGCATTTTTGTGTCTATGCCTGCTGAAGCGAGCATGCTGCATGCCTTTAGTTAATTGTGTCGACGTCAAGGTACCTGTGACGGCTTCAGCAATATGTGGCTACGACCACGGAGAGGTCGCATTCAGTTCCTGTTTATTGTGTTTGCCTCTGAACATTTAGGGGAATGTGTTTGTGACTAAAGTACAGCAGGTATCTTGTAACTTCTAGTACCTATGAAATGAGTTTGGTTTTAAGCGAAGCAAGTGTCTTGTAACTGGTTTTGTACCTGTGAACTCTCCAGTAATGTTTCTGCCTGCAACTGCTTAAGTGATCCTTTGGCAATTTTACTATGGTCCAGTGTGCCTATGAAACCTTTAGTACTTTTACTGTGTGCGACCACTGAAGCAGGCCCGCAGGAAGTCTACAGTAGCTTCCTTCGTAGCTAGGACACATGCGAAATCGGCAGTAAATATTAACACGTGTGCTTATCTTTATCGGGTGACCACGTTTCGCCGCCTAACAAATGTAATCGCACAGCGTGGGACGCGCCTGCATGTATCCGAAGTTTCTGGAAAGTTATCGATGCTTCTATCCGGCTGTCTGTTGTCGCCGAACCTTGGGTTATCTGATTTTATCGCGTGACGCGAATGGTGTAGAACTTTGTGGAAGGCACGCGGTTCCGAACGGTTCCGAACAACCCGCTGATCAGATTTTCGAAGATCGCCGACCGTGTTCGCCGCTATCGTTGTGCTATATTAAATTATGGGGTTTTACGTGGCAAAGCCACTTTCGGATTATGAGGCACGCCGTAGTGGAGGACTCCGGAAATTTCGACCACCTGGGGTTCTTTAACGCGTTGTGCTATTAGTGTAGCCTGTCTTTTGTGGGCACAGGTTCACCCAATAAAAGTTTTCTTTTTCACATTATTGCTACTGTGTTCTTCAACGTCACCACTACGTGACAATATTGCATTTATGTGCCTGCGACCGCTGAAGTTAGCCAACCCCCAGTATTCCTACTAACTTCTTTGTACCCACGACCTTTGCAGAGGGTTTTTAATGTTCTTTTACTGGCCGAGGTGCATCTGACAAATATTAGCTCAAGTGAAATGGCCGTGATACTACACGAAAATGTCAATGTTTGCTCTTGTGACCATTACTAGAAGTTGTTATGGATGCATAGCGCATTTGCTCCATAAATGGATCATCATACAGCAGGTTTTGCGCCTCTATATGACTACTGAATAGCCTCAAGTAATTTCGTTAATGCCTAATGTAGTTGTTACATATTAAGCATAACTCGTGTTAGTGTGTGTAACTGCTAAATATGGCCTAAAGTAATGCTCTGGTAACCTAAGGTGGCTAACACACCTGAAATCCTCAGCAAATTTTGCATTGATGTTCTTGTGACCACGGAAGTGTACCCGCAGGAATCGTCATGATAACTTCCGTAGTGGCCCCACTGGGAATTTTATATTTTCTTCGTACCCAAAGTGAATTTGTAAACATTTTACTTCATGTATTCTTTTACTAACCACAGTGTGTCAAAAAGGACTCCTGATGGCTGGTCTGGTATGATGAAACTATTGAGTTTTATTTGTTTGCATTGATGCGTTTTACTGAAAACTGCTGAGGGCATCTGAGAGTTGAACTCGTGATCTTCCTGCAAATGTTTTATTGAAATAACTGCTGTATTTTTAATGAGATTGTCAAATCATTCAGCAGCCTGCAGAACTCAGTTCTGTAGCTTCGTTCCTGTTAGCACGAAACTGTATAGCTTGCATGTCTATAGGCTTCAATTTAATTCATTTTGATCAAGTTGTATCTAATGTATTAGCTTACCGTAGCACGGAATTATATGCTAATGCTTTGCTGCGCTGCAGCCTTCAGCATGCTTTTGAGATGCGTTGGGCTGTAGTCCTGGCCTGTCTCCTGGTACTTCAGCTTTTGCATGAAAAAATGTTTGGTTGCCTCATTTGACCGCTAAGAGCCATGCAATTCCTTTTCATCAATGCCCCACAAGCGAATACAAAACCAGGCCAAACTTTCTTTGTTAATGATGTGTAAAATACAGCAGGCCTGCTGCACTGCTAGGGCACATTATGAGGAATGTCTCTATTATTTTACTTTATAATCAATATGGATGTCCTGTAGATATCCTAAATCTACAACCAAATGTCCCACAAACGTCCTTTGGACTATTGGTAAGAAAATGTCCCAGATGAACTCAGGATTATGCAATAAGAATAATCCATATTCAAACGTCTCTTGGACGTCCGCATATCCCATTATGACGTTCGTGGGAGGTTTCTATGAACGTCAATTCGCGTGCATGGCACAATCCCATAGACGACCCAGGGACATTCGCGTGTCTCGTTTTGGATCTCTGCTGGACATCTGTGGGACGTTGGTGGTTTTGTGGGTTACCTTGCAAGGTCCAGTAGACATCCGATTATCCGGTTTTGATGTACAATGGACGTTTGTTGGATGTGTATTTTCTTTGCGTTGGACATCCTGGGGACATCCCTAGTACATCTTTGGGACTTCTGTGGATGTCCGACAGACGTCAAAATATCCGTTGTGGAATGTCCTTTGAATGTTCACTGGATATCTGTGGTCAAATGGGTACTAAAGACACGACAGCCCATGGTGCAGAACACAACGCATATCTTTGCCTGTCATCGACGACGATGTCTTTACACCACCCTATATGTGCATTCTTGTTCCGGTTATCTGCGGCTCACAGTACAACGAAGACAGAGTAGCCGAAAAAAGAACGGCACTTCTGCTGCGTCGCGGCACTTCCACCGCTCGTGGCATTGTCAGCTTAGCAGAGGAACATGCTGACGAGCTGCTGGCCAATTTCACCAACGAATGGCAGCGCATCAGCAAAGGCACCACGATAGTATCCCTTGACCGAATCCACAATGCTCAATACTGTTTTATGGTTAAAGAGGAAGCACTGGTTGATGTGGCAAGAATGTGCCTGTCATCTACATTGGTCCAAATTTAATGCCGAAAGATAGACAATTGGGTTGTTTCTCCTTGACATCGCGAGTTTGGCAAACGCCGCTGACAAATTACGGCGCAATAACGGAGGAGACCGCAAGATCCTTACGCAAAAATCCGTACCTTGTGGCTCAGCAAGAACGCGAGGAATTACCACAGCAGTTCTATAAAATTCTAGAGGATGATATCATCTAACCGTCAAAAAGCGCCAGTGGTGGTCTTAAAAAAGAAGGCTCGTAGATTGAGGTTTTGTATGGATTAGCGCATGCTAAATCGTGTGAAAACGAAGGCATTTATCCTCTGTCACGCATAGATGATTCTCTCAACAGGCTACGACATGCGCGTTTCTTCTCATCGACGGATCTAAAAAGTGGGTACAAGCAAATTCGTTGGGCGTGATCGAAAGAACGCCGCTTTCATGACGCCGAATTGGCTTTCAGAATTCAATGTTCTTCCCTTCGGTTTGTGCTCAGCCCAGCCACTTTTGGATACCGACTAATGGATACCGTCATGTTCGGCCTCAAATGGAAGACTTGCTTGGTATATTTAGACGCTGTACTTGCTTTTTCGGTAACGTTGGAGGAACATCTTAAACAGCTCCTATCCAATATTCAGGTCATACGGTCTTCTGGGCTCACTTTGAAAACAGAGAAATCTTTTCCTTTGAAGGACTTCAGTTCTTGTGTCATGTTGTCGGGGCGGTGTTATATCGGATCCATATAAAATTGCTGCCGTGGCAATGTTTGCAAAGCCCAAGAACAACAAACTGTGCGACACTTCATGGGCCTCTGAGCCTGTTACCGGCGTTTTATCAAGTGTTTTGCGTGCATGGTCTCTCCGCTCAACAGTTCCCGCAAGACAAGACGTCGCATCTATGTGGAGAGAGGAGCAGGAAGCGGCATACAACAAGTTTTCGCAGCGCCTACAAACCCCGCCATTAGTCGCTCACTTCGACAAGAATGCACCTACATCAATCTACACAGATGCCAGCAACGTGGTCATAGGCGCAATTCTCCTGCAGTGGCAAGACGGCGCTGAGCGAGTCATTGCTTCGGCGAGCACCCTCTCACGTGCAGAGTCCAACTATCCCACCACAGAAAAAGAATGCCTGGCTGTAGTACGGGCTGTCGGTAAGTTTCGCTCATACTTTACAGCCGCTCCTTGCAATTAGTGAGCGACCATAACTCGCTTTGCTGGTTCACAAACATGAAAGACTACTCTGGACGTTTGGCACGCTGGAGCCTACTACGTCAAGAGTACATGATAGTGGCCCATAAATCGGGGAAGCTGCAATTAAATGCCAATTAAGCGCCTCTCAATATCACCAATTGAATCACAAGGCAGTAATGAAGATGATGGATACGCAAGTCTTTTCGTAGTTGTTGATGTTGCCACCTTTTCTCGCCACCAACAAGACAATCACGAGCTCCATTCAGTCAATAACTTTTGGGAAGACCGACCTACAAAGTTGCCCCAAGTGTTTTTAAAAGGACTATCATCGTTCTGCTTGCGCAACGGTGTCGTCTATAAAAAGAAATATTTGTCGACTTGGCAGAACTACCTGTTAGTCGTCCCATATACTCTATACAAGCAAATCATGCAGCCATGGCACGACGGCCCCACGTCAAGCAACCTCGCTGCACGTAGACATTGGCAAGAATCAGAAACATCTACTACTGGCCAAAGCTTGCAGCAGAGGTGAAGCACTCCGTCACAACTTGCCTTTACTTAGAGCGGCCCAAAGTTCCGCCCAATAAAGGCGTCGGGCTATTACACCCTGTTGCAGGGCCGGAGTCACCGTTTGCACCAAATTAATTGGACCTTCTCGGTTCATTTCTAACGTCATCCAGCGGAACTCAACGGGTCATAGTCGCGACAGGCTACCTCACCAGAGAGAGAGATAGTGAGCAAATGATAAGTGAAAGGTAGGGAGGTCAACCAGGACTGAGCCCGGTTGGCTACCCTACACTGGGGAAAGGGAAACGGGGACGGAAAGATTAAAGAAAGAAGAGAAAGTCCACCGAGGATACCCTTCAGTCACTCAGTCCGGATTACAGACGCTGACTCAATCCTGTATCTTTCAAATATCGCAGCAGCGCTTTTGTGGCCTTTTGTAGCTGCGATATACGAGGCCATGGTCCCAAGATCTTGTTCAAGGTGAACGGTTTTCTATCTAACTGGTTGAGAGCTGTGCAGAGATCTTGTCTTTCATTTTCAAATGATGGGCAGTAGCACAGTAGATGGTCTATAGTTTCTTCGACACCGCAGGCATTGCACTCGGCGCTATCAGCCATTCCAATCAAAAACGTATATGCATTCGTGAATGCGACGCCCAAGCCTAAGCCGCACAGCATTGTTTCCTCATTACGCGGAAGCCCTGGTAACAGCCGCAGTTGCATAGATGGATCGAGGGAATGCAATCGATGTTGAGTGAAATCAGGTGTGTGCCACTTCTCCAATGTCATGCGGTGCGCTAGCTTGCCTAAGTGTTGGGCTGCGTCAGTACGCGATAAAGGTATAAACGCAGCTCTCCACGTGTACGGTTTCCGTGCACCTCACCAAGTACACGGAAACCAAGGCACTTACGAGACACGGCAGCTGAGGCAGCAAAATGTTTTACTGAGAACATCGTCCTAAGACCTAGTGCTCCAGCCGTCGTTATAACAGACACAGTAATCGCTTCAACAGCCGTGCTTTTAATAAGTGTGCTCAAGCTCAGCGTTACGGCCCATAGGAGGACAACAGCAAACCATCCTCAAACGAATGGGCTTAAGAACGGCTCAACAAGACCCTCGCTGACATGATCTGTATGTGCGTCGACGTGGAGCACAATTGGGATAAAATTTTGGCGTATGTCACCTTGCGTATAATACAACACACCAGGACCTCACTATCCTATGTTTACCGCACTTTATCCTACCTAATACTTCTACACCCTGCACTATGCTGGAATCGTCGGAAAATGAGATATTCTATTTCTTGTGTCGGCATTAGGTTTTTTCCAAGTCCACTTGCAGTTGCTACGCTTCTTGAAGAAGATAACCATTATTCGGAGCTTATTCCTATACACGAATTCTACTAACGTCTCTCCTGAAGTGTTCCTAGAATCGATGCCGTAGTTCCGGTCGCAACGGGGGCGCAATAGGGCTTAAGGCGGCTCAGATGCACTGTCTCGTGACGCCGACAACGAAGGTCTGGCGAGAATGAGACGAGCTCAACAATTGGTGAGGTACCGTCGATGATACGGGGCGGACCGCAGTACCGTGCGAATAGTTTAGAAGAAAGGCCAGGGATGTGAGGCGGTATCCAAAGCCAAACAAGGGAACTGGCAGGGAAGGTGGATGTCGCCTGGTGACTGTCACGTTGTGTCTTCTGACGACCCTGATTCTCACTAAACAGCGAACGAGCCAGCTGGCGGCAATCTTCAGCGTATCGGGCGACTTCTGAAATTTTAATGCACTCAGAGGCGTCAGGTCACTAGGGCAGGATAGTATACAGTGGAGACGAAGGCTTACGTGCAACCAAGAGAATAAAATGTGAAAAATCAGTGGTCTCTTTCTTCAAGTAGCTATACGCGAACGTAACGGACAAGAGCACTGTGTCCGAATTGGTGTGGTCGAGCGAGAAGTACATCCTCAACATGTCGCCGAGTGTTCGGTTCAACCGCTCCGTGCAACCATTCGCTTGCGGGTGGCATGCGCTCGATTTCTGGTGAGTGACGTAGCACTCGTGAAGGAGAGATTGTATCGCTTCTGGCAAGAAGACGCGACCCCTTTCGCTGAGTAGTAGTCAAGGACAACCGTGGCGAAAGACAAAGCTATGAAAACTGAACATGCAACGTCGCAGGCGGTCGCTGCGGGAAAGGCCGTGGGCTTGGCGTAGCGCGTCGGGTGATCGACGCCAACAATAATCCAGCGATTTCCGCATCCACTCTATGGAATCGGGTCAAGAGGTCGATGCCAACACAGTCGAACGGTTGAGCACGACACGATAGCGGCTGTAGTGCGCCAACGGGGCACTGTGGAGGAGTCTTGCTTTCTTCACAGGCGGTGCAAGAGCGAACGTAGTGCTGGACAAACCGGCACATTCAATGCCAGTAATATCACTGACGCAGCCTTGGGAATGTTTTTACGACACCTTTGTGGGCGCTTTGGGAGTCGGCATGAAGGTACGCGCAGATGTCGGAGCGAATCTGACAAGGACATCCAGAAGTTATTTTTAGTCATCGGGCATTTAGTTGCGGTGGTATGAGGTGTTGTCTCGCACGCAAAGTGGGCTGCTTGACGGCATAGCGTCCGTTTTTAAGGAACGACCGACAGAGCAGCAAGGTAGTCATGTAGCAGGGCAAGCGATGGGTCAGTGCGTTGCGCATAGGGCATATCAATGTCGGCCAGTAGTGACGGGTCTGTGATCGTAGAGGGAACGGAGAGAGAAGCCACATCAGATATCATCGGCAATTGGGAAAGCGCGTCGGCGTCGGAATGCTATTGACCGGAGCGGTATACGACACGAACGTCACATTCCTGCAGGCAAAGCGCCCAACGATCGAGGCGGCCGGCGGGTCTTTCAAGGAGGAGAGCCAACAGAGGGCATGATTGTCAGTGATGCTGCTGAGAGGAAGAAGGTAACGCCGAAACTCGACCATGGCCCAAATGATGGCTAAGTATTCTTTGTCTCTGACGGAGCAACTCAACTAAGCTTTATTGAGGGTATGGCTTGTACCAGTCACGACGTATTCTGCATTCCTGGTTTTCTGTTAGGCCAAAACCGCACGAATGCCGACACCACTGGCGCCGGTGTGAACGTTTGTCGGTGCAGTTGGGTCGGAATGACGAAGAATCGGAAGTGAACAACCCCTTTAACTTTTGAAGGGCTTCGGCGCATGCTGATCACCACTTGGAAGTGCCTTTGCTTGCGGTAAGAAGATTCTTCATGGCTGCCATGATAAAGGCGATGTTCTGCAAAAAGCGGCGAAGATAAGAACACAGGCTTATGACACTTTACAGGGCCATGATGGATGCGGGCTTTGGAAATTCGGCGACTGCGCGAAGCTTGTCGGGATAGGGAAGACTGCGTGGCATTGTCTTTCGAGACAATGCCACGCAAAATAGTGAATTGTCGTACAGCGAAACGGAATTTACTCAGGTTTAGCTGTAGGCCAGCAGAAGTGCGACAGGTTAGGATGTCATGCAGGCGGACGAGCTGTCTCGGCAAATGCTTTGAGCAAACAACTATGTCCTCCAGGTAACATAAAGTGTTTTCCATTCGTAGCCGCTAAGGATGTTACCAATCATGCACTCGAACGTAGTGGGATCATGGAAGAGCCCGAACGGCACAATGTTAAACTGGTACGGGCCATGGGGAGTGAGGAAAACTGTCTTCGGGCGTTCAGCATCTGCGATGGGAACCTACCAATAGGCAGAACTGAGATATAAGAAGGAGAATATTCCTCGCCTTGCAGACAGTCAAGAGCATTATTGATCCGAGGCAGTGGGTAATTGGCTTTTCTTGTAATCTTGTTTACACCGCTGTAATCAATAGAATGGCCGATGGACTTATCTTTTTTTTTGCGGAATAGAACAAGGGACGACCAAGGACTTTGAGAAGGCTCAATGACGCCGTGCTGCAGCATGTCGCCCCCTTGTTTTATGATTACCCGCCGCCCTTCTGTGGAAATGCGACACAAACGGGGTTGCAAGGTGGCATGTGAACCGATGAAAATCGTATGAAAGGCGCTTGTCGTGCGATCCAAGCATGGTTGGTTGCAGTCGAACGAAAAAATGACCTCGTTAACGAGGTTAAAAAGTTAGGTGCGATGACATGGCGAAAGGTCTGCGGCGATAGGGCAGTCGAAAATGCCTCAAGGCGGTGTTGATGAGACAGAAGTTATGGCTTAAAGGTGTGAACGGGTGGCACACATATGCAATAACGAGTCATCATCAGCGAAGACTTTGCGCAAACTGAGGTCGGCGCTGGCTGATGGTGAATCGCATAACGGCGAATGGGCCACTTGCGCGCGAGAAACATCGGTGATTGCGCTGTGGCATGATAGGAAGTCCCGCCCGAAGACGACATCACTGGATGACAAAAAAAAACTCGATGATTTACAAAAGGTCGTGGATGACTACACGGGCGGTGCATACCGCTGTACGATGAATACGCTGCGCGCTGGCTGTGCAAGGTGCCATGCCAGAGTGAGAGGTAGTGCCTGTTTTTTAGCTTACGACAAATATTTTCATGGATGACGGAAACGGCCGCCCCGGTATTGACAGCCGCTTGTGCGGCTGCACCCTCAACATGGACCTCAATGACATTCGGTGACAAAAGCTGAGGTCTTAAAAATTTCGACGTACCTGCATTCATTGCTTTTAGAACTGCGCTAATCAATCCCCCTCGGCAGTACGTGGTCGACGATGCATCGGTAACAGCCACCGTTGACGTAGAGAAGGAGAACGCCGAATGCCTGAACGGCGGTCGAGATCAAAGGTTTTCGGCGGCGAGTCAGTGGCATCCCAGGAACTAATCTCGGTGGCATGTTGCGGCGTGTAGCGGAACTGGTCGAAGGCGCCAAGGTTAGACCGCATGTTACGACGATAGAAGCCGCACAACGTGACCAGCGATTCCACAGGCGAAGCAAATACACCTGTTGTTTGGCCTGTGTCATGTGTCTGCGCGACGAAAAAGTCTGGGAAGAAGCGGCAACTGCAATGGAGGAGACGGAGTCAGCCTGTGGGACATTTTGGCGCGTGCTGTTGCGTTGGCGGCGTAATTCGCGGAAACTCTGACACCGTTAGAAGATAACGGGTTACCCTCTTGGCAAGCAGAATTTGAAAGGCGTCGTCCTCAATGCCCTTGAGAATATGTTTCATCCTCTCATCCTCCGTTACAGTTGGATTAACATGGATGCAGAGATGTAATACATTCTCAATATACCTTGCGAAAGTCTCGTCCGGCTGCTCTGCCCACTGGCGTAGATTCTGTTCGGTGCCTAGCTTCCGTACAGCGGGGCGGCCAAGCACTTGTGTGAAATGTGTCAACATTGCAGACCAACTCTAGATGTCAGATTCATTATTTTTTTGCCACAGGTTCGCAACACCATCAAGGTAAGATATGACGTTGTTAAATTTCGCCTGGCCATCGCACTTATTGTGAGCGCTTAGAGTTTCACAGGGGAACAGCCAGTCTTCAACGTCATGTTCACTGGTCGCGCTGAAGATGGCAGGGACACGCTGACGGAGAACGCCGGTGCAAGTGACAGGGGCAGGCATGCAGTCAGTCGGTGCGCTGGCCGCGTCACTCAAGGTGTTTGTGGGAAACGTACGAGTGTGGAGCTCCAGAGTAACTTGAGGGATTCCAGCCACCTCTAAAAAATGTGATGTGATTTAACTGAAAAAGGGATAAGCAGTCCAGCTACAACCTAGCAGTAGCGAACGGCGCGAGCTCTCTCGTGATCACTGCACGGGTCCTCGTCGTCGTCTTCGAGCTACCACCAAAAATACGAAGCGCGTCTGCTTCATTAAGCCTGTATTCCCTCGATAACCAAAGGACGCCAGAGAAAGAGAGAGAGAGAGAAAATATTCATATTAGTATCCAAAATGCGTCTTGCATTTTGTACTGTATTCTTTTTTTATTTTCTCTTACATTCAGCATTTTGTTTTGCGAGTAACTTACCCTTCTGCTTGGGTCTCCGCAAGGCCTGCAGTATTTCCAAAAATAAAATATATGTAAAAAGTAAAAGGCAGTGAGGCAAACAGACTCCGCCCGGTTGGCTACCCTGCACTGGAGAAGGGACAAAGGATGCTCAAAGATGAAAGGAAGCTGAGAAGTTCGTGGTACGCATGAACTTCAGGACTTCACCGTTCAATTCATGACAATCGCTCATGTAATCTAGTTCATCTCAGAGAACCCCAGAGAAGCTGGCGGGACACTAAAGGGACATGAAGTCCGATTGCACAGTAGTATAAGCTGAGCTTTATTGCAACAACCGAATTCCCTGTGGTAGGTGCCTTCTAGCATCGCACGAACCCACTGACAGATAAGAACTTAACCATGCAGACGCTATGCTATAGTGTTAAGTTAGTGCAATTCGCTTGCATTCTGTGGCATTTACGCAGCGGCGGAATCTGTCCCTATAATATCCCGGGCGACAGAAGCAGCTAGCTGTGCAGGTCCTACTGCAAGCCTTCTGCAGTGGTGGTTTCAGGAATTCTAAGCAGGTCTTTTCTCCGCAATTGCTGCTTGCACAGGTCTTGAACTCCGACGTTGACTGGCATACTGAAAGTAAACCAAGAGTTACGGAAAAAAAAGCTTTGTGAAAATAAGGAATAACTTCGCACATTTGGTATACTAAAACGTTTAATCAAGTGCGCCGCGTCATCTTCATCTTCACGCAGGCACGTACTCAGGAATCTTTTTCGGGGGGGGGGGGGGGCGCCCACAACCTCCATCATCATCATCACCACCATGATCATCATCATCATCATCAGCCTGTTTTATGTCCACTCCAGGACGAAAGCCTCTCCCTGCGATCTCCAATTACCCCTGTCCTGCGCAAACCGATTCCAACTAGCGCCCACCAATTTCCTAATTTCATCGCTCCACCTAATGTTTTGTCGTCCTCGATTGCGTTTCCCTTCTCTTGGTACCCATTCTGTAACCCTAATGGTCGAACGCTTATCTAACCAGCGCATTACATCACCTGCCCAGCTACATTTTTTCCTCTTGATGTCAATTAGAATATCGTCTATACCCGTTCGCTCTCTGATCCAAACCGCTCTCTTTCCCTCTCTTAACGTTATGCCTAGCAATCTTCGTTCGATCGCTCTTTGCGCGGTCCTTAACTTGCTCTCAAGTCTCTGCCCCATATGTCAGCACTGGCAAAGTGCACTGATTGCACACCTTACTTTTCAATAATAATGGTAAGCTTCCAGTCAGGAGCTGGCAATGTCTGCCGTATGCGATCCAACCTATTTTTATTCTTCTGTAAATTTCCTTCTCATGATCAGGGTTCCCTGTGAATAATTGACCTAGGTAAACGTATTCCTTCGCAGTCTCTTGTGGCCGACTGGCGATTCTGATCTCTTGTGTCTTTGCCCGGCTGTTTATCATTATCTTCATCTTCTGCATATTAATATTCAACCCCACTCTTACACTCTCTCTGTTAGGTCTCCAATCATTTGTTGAAACTCGTCTGCATTGTTGTTGAATAGAACAATGCCATCGGCAAACCGAATGGTGCTGAGATATCTGCCGTTGATCTTTACTCCTAAGCCTTTCCAGTTTAATAGCTTGAATTCTTCTAAGCACGCAGTGAATAGCTTTGGAGAACTTGTCTCCCTGTCTGACCCCTTTCTCTATAGGTACCTCCCTGCTTTTCTTGTGTAGAATTAAGGTAGCTGTAGAACCTCTGTAGATATTCTTACGCGAAGGACGAGGTCAGTAAGACGAGAAACTATTTACAGAATATATTTACAACAACGGTTGCAGCGCTGACTGGTTAGATTCACAGCGCGAGCCCAGTTCGTTCTTCCTCCTCTTTAGGGGTGATGGCGCCTACGCGCCTCGTTCAAACAAACAAATACCACATGCATGTAGCAATATTTTCCCAGCTTTTTACGTAAGCGTTCTGTACTCCTTGATTACGTAGTGCCTCTATGGTTGCTGGTATCTCTACTGAATCAAATGCCTTTTGGTAATCTATATAAGCCACATAGAGAGGCTTATTGTACTCTGCAGATTTCGCGATAACCTGATTGATGACATGGATGTGACCCATTGTAAAGTATCTCTTCCTGAAGCCAGCCTGTTCCGTTGGTTGTCAAAATCTAGTGTTGCCCTTATTCTATTGGATAATATTTTGGTAAATATTTTATAAAATACTGAGAGCAAGCTAATGGTGCCATAATTTTTTCAATTCTTTAACGTCTCCTCTTTTGTGGATTAGTATAATGTCTGTATTCTTCCAGATTTCTGGGACCTTTGCAGTCGATAGACACTTCGTATAAAATCCGCCAGTTTTCCAAGCATTATGTCTTCTCCATCTTTGATTAAATTAACTGTTATTCCACCTTCTGCTCCCGCTCTTCATCGTTTCATGTCTTGCAGGGCCCTTCTGACCTCATCGCTAGTTATAGGAGTATTTCTGTATCCTGTTCACTACTGTTTCTAAGTGAAGTATCGTGACTCCTCTGGGTACTGTATACAGGTCCGCTTAGAATTTTTCCCCTGCTTTTACTATATCTTCGAGATTGCTGATGATATTATCCTTCTTATCTTTTAGTGCATACATCATGGTATGTCCTATGCCAGGTTTCTTTTCTACTGATTTCAGGCTGCGTTCATTTCTTACGCCTTCTTCAGTCTTTCTCATGTTATAGTTTCGAATATCAGTTATTTTCGCCTTGTTGATCAGTTTTGACAGTTCCGCGAATAGCGTAACGCTGTGCGGCCGCCAGTCCCATACAACTGCGTAGAGCGCAGGACTGCGATTCTAGATGTACTGCGCTCACCGAGAAAGGTTAGAAAAACACCCACATAAGCACAGCAGAGAAGTGGGTACGTGAGGCGGTTCCACCGATAACTGTAGAAGCGTCATTCAAAACAAGTAATTGTTCTCCACTTCCGGCGTCGTTTTCCCTACTTCCTTTTTAAACAAAAAGATGTTGATCCATAAATATTCTCATAAACAACGGTTAACTTTTTTATTATTCGCTTTTGCTTGCAGTTTGGTTGTTGCCTTGGCTCTCTCTCTTAGTAGATCGCTTAATTTCTCAACTCCTTGCGATTTGCGTTTCCAGTTGCCAATTTTGCACGAGAAGTGCTATAAAATTAGGGAAAAACAGACGAGGTAACGGGCGACAGCCATCTTGCTTATGGGTTTAAGGGTTATTGAGGGTTTCATGATGGACGCTCTTTCATATTATTTTATTTCCCACCTTATCTAACCCATATCACGTGTATATGGTTCCGGGCATCTGCCAGCGTCGCGGCGAGCTGTAACTCAAGGAAATAATGAAGCAAACGGATAAGTTAAACGCAATTGGCGTTTTCTCCGGCCGCAACTCGTTCCATGAGAGTACAGACCAGCTGAGTAACAGCCGCATCCCTCTCATGGTCCCAGGATCAGCCTAAACAAAGAAGGTTGAACTAACGAAAGCAACAGCTATGCGCGTGACGGTTGAATAGATGGTGACAACTGAACGCATCTCGAGTTAATCGCGCGGGTGCGGAATCTATGAGAAACCTGTCCTTCACATTACAAGAGGTGCCGATAACTACCGCCGTTAAAAGGAGTGAAAAAGGCAGCATAATGCTGACCGATGAACAGCTGTCAAGTCTCAACATTGATCTGGCGGCGCTTTAGGAATGTGTGAGGAGTGGTGGCGTGGGTGGGGGGGGGGGGAGTATGCCACTTGATTTCGGGGGGGGGGGGGCTGGGCCCCCCCGGGCCCCCCCCCCCTGGGTACGTGCCTGTCTTCACGTATCATCGCCGCGTTTCGCATGTCCAGGAGCTCACGTCACGAGAACTGAACGCATTCTCGCTCTCGACTAGGCGTGTCACCGAAGCCGCCGCTCCGCTCACCGATTTTCCTTCCCGAAAAAATGCAGGGACGACGGCATCGGTCATCGCCCGCCTTCGTATCTTCATACAATGTCGATTATATAAGAGTAATACAGCTTGTTGCTAGGGCTAGTTGGTTCGTAATGCTTAGGTGGAATAAAATACGCAATGTAGGCAAGGAGGAGAGGTCAAGAGCGCCAAGGCGTGTCCCTTGACCCCTCTTCCTCGTCCGAATTGCGCATTTTATTATTTCTAAGCATATACCACTGAACTTTGACCACCATATTAAGGTCACGTTTGTTTCTATAAGTACAAGCACGTGAAGGAATATCACAGCAGGCTCGTGTATACTTCCGCACTCGGCAGGCGTCTTCGCGGAAAATTTTAGTAGCGGAGTTTCCTTTCATTCCTGCGGCGACGGCCTGATGGAAGCTGGCGCGGGCGCACACATACTTGTGCGAACGGGGATCTCGTGTGCATGTGCTACTCGACGTGAGGCACGCCCCTTCCCGACAACGCAGAGGCAGATATCACGTGAAAAGTATGGGCGGGTTCGTTATGAAAGCCCTGCGCGAGCAAGGCAGGACTATGCGTGAAGTTGTTCACGGAGGGAAAGCGTTGCCTGGTAGAAAACAATATATCAAAGCCCCGGCGAGAGGCAGCGATGACGTCATTACATTAATTTGGCAAAATATGACATAGCAGCGAAAGTAATTCGTGTCGCACGAGTATTTTTTCAACGGCTACGGAGTCAATGACGTCCAAAAACTTCAAAATCTGTCGACTCGACAGATTGCTTCGCTACTACACGCTCGTTTCAAGTGTCCTTGAGTTGTTTTAGCAATCTGACGTCCACTACTATGGCGCCACCGTCATAAGCGGCAAAATGCATCCCCGTCAGTGACTGACCTTGAAAATGATCATAAATATTTAAAAGCGGATTTTCATTGCTTAAGTGTTCCTACATGTCATTTCAGGTTAGTTCATTGTATTTTGCTGGCTTTTAAGGACGACGCAAAAATGCTTGAGGTAATTGTTTATTTCTTGTGAAGGCGTTGTCGACACACCATGCATAAAAGTATGCTGTTAAAAGGAGACTGTGGAGATCGCACACACTGTGAGAATCGATGCCATGCGAAACGTTTTGCAGACAGCAGGCTATGCGGCATCCTTTGGAGTTTCGTTGCCATAGTGGAATTAGGGGCAGCGTTGTCGTACTTGGACACTATGTGCATCAGCACCAAGCAGGCCTGAGTGTTTGATTGAGCGGCCCAGTACGTACGAAAACAGCCGTGAGATTCCCGTACGAGCTTCGGGAGGAACGAGGAGGCGGCACATTGCTGTGCGGAGCTCGGAAGTTAACAATGCTGGGAAACTTCGTTTTCAATCCTTGTTTGAACGGATGCAACCTCCACCCGCTTGTCTGCTGCCGAGATACCGGGATCTAATTACACGTGCCCTCTGACTCGAGCTCAGGTAGATTGCGAAAGTCACAGACGAGAATCGAACTACGAAGCTTGAATGGCGATGCAGCGACCATAACAGCATCGCGAACACGTGCATCGGCACAAGTTATTAGACAATTGGTCGACAAGGTCGGCGTAAGCTTTTGACATGAAAATAACAGCGTGCCATGCATGCATATCATGAATTTAAAACATTATTGCAATCCAAGGCAATACAGTCATAGGAATCATGTAATGGCTTGACATACATACATTCATGCCATGACATGCATTCATGACAACCGTGCTACTTATGCTATTACACACATTTGTTCTTGTCCGACGTGCATGTCCTTACACGCCTACCCAGAATGTATTCAGTTAATGAAGTGCATGTCGTTAAGTCCAATAAAGGCGTGTTGATTCATGACTATATTGTCATAATATGCATGTCATGTCATCCGCGTCATGACATGATTGTCATTTGTGTCAGGTCTATTTTTAAAGTGTTGTGCATCAGAATATTCATAACATGAATGAAATGACATGACGTTCATCATATGAGCGACATATGGCGTTTATGTCATGACGTGATTGTCATGAATGAGGCAAGTGGCTTGGGGTGATGGATTCGTGATCTTATGTTTAAATGAATGATCATGATGAGGGTGAATGGCGTGCTTTTTGCGGAAGGGCCAAGTATGGCAAAAGAGCGCCAGGCCAGTTTCAATGAGTTGACAGTGGAGCTATGAATTACGATAGGCAGAGGTTACGTAGCTGTAAAGCGGCCTAAAAACAGTCGCTGTAAAGCGCGGAAAACCTATACGTAGTAAAAATATGCCAATAGTTAATGAGGTGTATTATGCACACGAAAAAATACATTGTGAAAGAATGGTGATATAGTAAAATGTGTTAGAGGTAAACGCTTGATACAAGCACAACTTCCTTAACAGCCCTTGAAACGCACGAGCCTGGATGCATGTGCTATATAGAACAGCTATCGCATCGGCATTCGCTGGAAAGCGGATGTGCTACGAATTTATGGGGATAATAACACGTAAGGCAACATCGTTCAAGAAAGCTATTATTGCTCCGATGTAAAAAAAACTGTTCAGGACCTAGAAAAATTACCGGATGAAGAAGGATGTGTTGCAGGTATGCTAAAGGAAAGTGTTTTTTTTTTAGCTTCCTCTTACTGACATTCCAGGACGACGTGGCGGACGGTCAGCCTTAGGGTTAGTAATATCGATGAATAATTTATCGATTAATCGAGTCAATGTATCCCGCAATACGATTATTCTTCATCGATGTCCATCTTTCATTAAATTGACCTAATCAATTACACCTGTTCCATTAATCGTTTTCGAGAGTTTGACAGTAGTGGCGGGAAAACTTTGAAATTGTTCTTGAATGGTGGCTCATGAGCAGTGACTGAGTGCTGTAGTAGAGCAACTGTGGGATGTTTTAGCGAATGATGCCAAGCCGAGCGTTTCCCCTCTATTTCACCACATCGCACATACCACCATGCAGGCCGGAGGCAGAAGCTCGAAATGCTCTCACAAACCAAGGCCTACTAGCAAACCCAATGAGTGGTTATTTCTCGTGAAAGCGTTCTCGACACACTAGGAATACGATTATCCTATTAAAGAAAAGCTGTGGAGATCCCACACACTGTGAGAATCGACGCCATGCGAAGCATTTTGCAGACAGCAGGCTATGCGGCATTTTTGGAGTTTTGCTGCCATAGTGGAATTCGATGCAACGTTGCCGTACTCAGACAATATGTGCACCTGGTACGAGCTGGCCTGGGTGTTTGATGAAGCGTTCCGGCACCGACGAGAACAGCCCTGAGATTCCCGTACGAGCTTCGGGAGGAACGAGGAGGCGGCGCATTGCTGTGCGGAGCTCGGAAGTTAACAAATGCTGGGAAACTTCCTTTTCGATCCTTGTTTGAACGGATGCAACCTCCACCTGCTCGTCTGCTGCCGAGATACCGCGATTTAATTACATGTGCCCTCTAACTCGAGCTCAAGTAGACTGCGAAAGTCAGAGACGAGGATCGAACTACGAAGCTTGAATGACGATGCAGCGATCATGATGTCATCGCGAACACGTGCATCGGCACAAGTTAGTACACAACTTCGTCCTCAGGGTCGGCGTAAGCTCTTGACATGAAAATAACTTCGTGCCCTGCATGCATGCATGCCATGAATTTGTAGCATTATTGTAATGTACGGCAATACAGTCATAGGAATCATGTCATGGCTTGACATACAGACATACCATGACATGCATTAATGACGTTCATGCCAATCATGCTATTAGACGCATTTCATTACATATCGTTCTTGTCCCGCGTGCACGTCATGACACGCATACCCAGAATATATGAAGTTAGAGAATGCATGTTATTCAGTCCTATAAAGTCCGGTTATTTCAATCATTACATTATTGTCATAACAAGCATGTCATGTCATCCGCGTCATGACATGATTGTCATTCGTGTAAAGTCAATTTTAAAGTGTTGTGAATGAGGATATTCATAACATGAATGAAATGACATGACAGGCATCACATGAGTGACATATGGCATCTATGCCATGACGTGACTGGCATGTATGACATAAGTGGCTTGAGGTGATGTATTTGTGATTTTATGTTCAATTGGATGACCATGATGACGGTGAATGGAATGTTTTTTGCGCAATGGCCAAGTATGGCCAAAGAGCGCCAGGCCGGTTTCAATGAGATGACAGTGGAGCTATTAATTACGAGAGGCGGACGTTACGTAGCCGTAAAGCGGCCTAAAAGCAGTCGCTGTGAAGCGCGGAAAACCTATACGTAGTAAAAATACGCAAATAGTTAATGAGGTCTATTATGCACACGAAAAAATGCATTGTGAAAGAATGGTGATATAGTAATATATGTCAAAGGTAAACGTTTATTACAAGCACAACCGCCTTAACAGCCCTTGAAACGCAAGGGAATGTAAGCATGTGCTATACAAAACTGCGATCACATCGGCATACGCTGGAAAGCGGATGTGCTATGAATTTTTGGGGATAATGACACGTTAGGCAACATCATTCAATAAAGCTAGGAATTGCTCCGATGTCACAAAATTGATCAAGAAAAATGTGTTTCCGGTATGCTACAGGAAAGTGTTTTTTTGCATTTAGGTTCTGCTTACTGATACTCCAGAACGACGTGGAGGACGGTCTGCCCTAGGGTTGGTAATATCGATGAAGAATTTATCGACTAATCGAATGAATGTATCCCGCAATACGATTAATCTTCAGCGATGACCGCCTTTCAATAAATCGACCTAGTTGATTAGACCTGTTCCATTAGTGGTTTTCGGGAGTTTAACAGTAGTGGCACGAAAATTTTGAAACCGTTCTTGAATGGTGGCGCATGAGCAGTGACTGTGCGCTTTAGTAGAGCGACAGCGGAATGTATTTACGAATGATGCCAAGCCGAGCGTTCCCCTCTATTTCACCACATCACACATGCCTTCTCGCAGCCCGAAGGCAGAGGCTCGACGTGCTCTCACAATCCAAGGCGTACTGTTGCAAACCCGCTCATTGATCAGTGTGCCACTCCCAGTCCAATAAAGACGTGGCGCAGTATTCGCACCGGTTCGCATCATGTATTTTAGATAGCGATGGAGTTCACGTCGATTCCGCCAATCTGTAGAGTCGGAGTGTCGATTCTCGCAAGAATGTTGCACGGCCGTTCGAAGAAGCCGTCGATTTCCTCCAAACATCACAGCCAATTGACATTCCTTCGTTCTGTAGAAAAGAGCATGTGGCTTAAAATCCTGATCCATCAACTCTCCTTTCCCTTGAGCATATTGCAATTTCTGACATATTTCAGTTGGACTTCACGTTTCACTTACGCCATTTTTTTTATTTCTTGTTGAACTGTATGTACGGGAATTCACTATTGCCATGTTTGTTATTTAATTCTGATCTAAGTGCCATTTTACAACATATATTGTTTACTTTTTCAAAAGCCACTAGTGCAAACTGTATTTTTGTCTTCGACAAGTTAAAGATTATACCTTATGAGACGTTTGTACACTTGCGCATCGAACTCGGTTCTACCTCTCGAACATTCACATAAGGTCCACCAACTGTGTTTCAACCTATGTAAGAGTGCACTGCAAGAATTTTAATTAATGGGTTAGTCAATCAGAAACCGTTCACCGAAAGTGATTAATCGATTGAAGGCTGAAATGATGAATTATTAATCGGTAATCAAATAAAACAATTAATCGACCATCCCTAGTCAACCTGTCGGCACATCTACCACAGGTTAATGGTTCATTACCTGACAGCAAAAATCTGTGGGTGCCGTATGTACGACCTCGTCTCACTCGACAGAATAGGATGTCAGTTCGTCGTGTTTTCGTTGTGGCGGGCCAGGAACCTAACTTTCGCTTAATCAAATGAAGCGCATTATTCGTTTCAGCGTCCCACACACATTACCAGTCGGTTCGCAGTTTCCATTGCCATAAAGGCTTGCGATCTGTGGCAGAGATAGCAGTGGTAGGATTAAAAGCGCACGATTTAACTGACGCGATCATTTGGTCTGCTAGCACATTACTCTCCATGCCTCTAGGGCCAGACACCCAACATATGATGGCATGCTGGTTATATATATACGCTGCACAGAGAACGGAACGAGCTCAGTGAGCACAGGATTTTGGTGTTTACAAAGGCACTTCAAGGCTTTAACGACGTTTCGGGTTTCTATAATGATTGAAACGGGCAGAGCTATAAGATTAAATGGGACCGTGTTTACTCTGCAGAAAACAGAAAATATGGTCGGTACAACCAGTATGGCCGAACGTTAGGTTAACCCCACTACGTCGTCTTTTTTGTCTTGTTGGTGTTCGTCGTCTTTATCCATCTCGTGGCACCGTGACATTATTATTGCTTTCTGAAGTTCTGGTTTCCTCATATGCCTCACAGTCGACAAAAGTGCGTAGGCCTCAACCATTACGATACTTGTTTCCGTGCGACGTAGACCGGATTCGGAGAAGGATTGACCGAAGAGGGCATAAAATACTAAGGCACGTGACTTAGAAGCGTCTATGTAAAAGTCTGTGCACAAGTACTTGGACTAGAGTTCCAGGAAACGCATTCTAATATATGCCCTCTGTCCTATGTTGTGTGTGTGACACGTGTGGGGCACTCTATGAGTTTGCACTGTGACGGCGGTAACAGTTTTGCTGTTGCCATGGGACAACGTTCAAGCACCGAAACACCCCTTTCCTCACTATGACTCCTTACACGCAAAGAGAACGGCTTTCTAGCTGCATGTCAGTTATGGAAGAGTGCGGCAGCGGTCTTATCGTTTATGGTAAAATACGAAGGATGTTTATTATTCGCGTGTACATTCTGAAAATATGTAAAACTGGTATATGGGCGCTGCAGATCAAATGACCATTGATTCGACTCTGCGTAGACGCTCTGGATCGCACCAGTCCTGAAAGCACCGGTCACGATACGGATGCCTAGAAATGTGGACGAGGTCTAAGATTTATAATGCGCTTGGTGTTGCGGAATGATAAAGCTCCGTAATTAAGGCATGAGCGGAAAAGAATATCCTACAAGTTCAGGAGGAGACACTTTCGATGAGAGCCCCATGTTGTGCGTGACAGAATGTTTAAAAGGTTCATTGTCATCAGGCATTTTGTCCTCAGATGCTTAAGATGAATAAATGTGAGTTTAGAATCTAAGATGATTCCTAGAAACTTATGCTCGCTGGCCACAGAGAGCTCATTTCAATTCTTGCTTCTCCCCAAGCCACATGCGTGTAGAACTGCTAGTTACAGTTCTTTTCCGATGTAACACAGGGGTATATACGCTATCGACTAAAAGTTTAGACCTCGCCCGCTACCAAGCAATTAAAATTTCGTTTCCATTCCACTTCCATTTAGTACATCTTCAGCAACATGTAATTCCTTCCATATATTACTTTAATCGGGGACGCAAGCGTAAACTGGCCATTTTACTTCAGTCGGCATACTCAGACTGCCAAGAAACTTTATTCCCAGGCATTGTTCCTCTCAGAACTATCGCTCGCGGTAATTCGGACATCACATAGTATGCGCATTACCTGTATCGCACCTAGGTAGTCGAAGATATTGCAGCTGTCGTGTGAGGAAAGTTCGAAAACTGGCCGACGGCATCTAGCCTTATCTCATTGTAGTACTAGCCGCTTTTTTTAAAAGTATATTGTTGTTATGCAAAGTTCTCAGCAGCCGCCTATTGATAGCTTCTCGGAGAGCAGACAACCAATAACCGAACAGATGACTTATGCGCAGATCAGATAACCGATGGTTCCTTAGAGAAAGAAAGTATGTGCCAAGGGAAGGGAAATGGCCTTCCGGGACGGCAGGCATCAGATAGTAGTATGAGTCTGGAAAATGTGGAGACAGATGAAGATGTCACGTGGTGCACGACAGACGCAACCTAATGTCGCTGGGAAAAGCCGTGGTCATGCAGTGTACATAAATAGATAAGCCCATGATGGTGATGAAGATAATCGTCGTGCTAGTTTCCTGACTATGGGTCCTTTGGCAGCCTGAAAATATTATTGCTTTTTGAAGTTTTGATTTCCTTATATGCTTCAGAGTGGACAATAGTGCGTAGGCCTCAACCATTAAGATACTTGTCTCCGAGTGAAGTAGAACGGATTCCGAGAAGGGCGGACCTTACTGAACGAGTACGTCTTATCTAATAACGATGCATGACAAAATTCTCGCAGAACCTATATCACAATGAGTGTAAACATTGATGCGATTAGCATTCAAGCAATAGAGCGACACACCTACTTGCTGAAGACATCTTTATTCAGAATCTGTAGTTAGCATCCCAAGCATTCCATTGCTTCGGCTATATGTGGCACATTATATGCGGGCTCGGCCCAATTTGCAGTGACACGAACTGGCCAGGATTGGCCATGACCATGATGGTACGATGACTGCATGACGAAGACGCAATTATGACGATGGAATATGAAGAACAAATGACGTCACTGCAAGGACGAAGGCAGTATGACGACAATGACATGGGCGACAATGGGATGGAGATAAGGAAATGATAACGCCGATATGACTACTACAGTGAGACGATCCCGGCATAAGGACAATTGGATCACGACGAATATACGACGACGACGGTATGACGAGAATCGGATGACGAAAGTGGAATGACGATAGAACAACCACGACAATCCCAAGCACGAGCACATACGTAGTGCCCCAAGCTAGTAGACAACGTGGGACACTGGGTCGGCGTAAGAAGCCCGATAGATAGACCCAAAGCGGTTAGGTAGACAAAGAATGCTAACCGCATTTTTCAAAATGTTAAGAACCAGACAGTCCGCGGTGGAAAGGAAAAAAAGTATTGATGCGTTGAGCATTCTGGGAATACTACCACAATTTAGTGTGCTGCTTTATAATCACTGCGTCATGACAACTTTAGTCACTGGGTATTTGCTTAGGGCATGTACAACCGGCCACAAAATATTACGGACCACGAAATTTAAGAAAAAGCTGAATATCTCCACAACCTCACAACGCAACCTGGTATTTTCATTTCGAGCATCGGCTAGAATATGTTAAGAACATTTTCGTATACAGCTCTATTGGCTACTGCTGCAGGCTGCTTGCAAATTGAACGTTTTCTGCGATGCCGTGGTCCGTAAACTTTTGTGGCCGGGTGTACGTAGCCAAATAAACAAACCGGACAGGAGCGTTCAGTGGCACAAGAACATTTACCGCAATATACAAAGAGAGTCACTTATCGTGTGTCAGTGGGTATGTGCCCATTCTTGTTTACTGCCACCGAACGGGATTACCCTGCTGGATTACTACTCGGGATTACCTGAGTAATCAAGCAGGGCAATAGGCAAGAAGTGAAGATGTCGGCAACAAAAGCAGCCGAGTATAGAAAAATAATTCAAATGAACAAACTGAGACTTCAGCGTGCACTAAGCGAGGGGCGTTGAGCTACAGAGAAACGAAGAAGTCGGAAAAAAAATTGAAGTCGGCTGTCAAGTAGTGCGTAAAAATACATTCCATTTCCGTACTTTTGCACAAACATTTCCGTCTTAACTATTTCACTTTTCTTAAAACTTGTTTTAACGCTAACGTTCGACTTCGCTTAACACTGATTCCCACATAAACGTAGGATTCGTGCAATCAATAACTATTCCAAATTAATGGGCATTTCAGGATGCCCACTACAGCTTGTAATTCAAGGCGTTTTCTGCGGTACGGTGCATCGCTACATTGCTTTAATGCTAATCGCGTTAACACCGACAATCATCGCGACAAATGTGCCTCAATGTTTGTAACGTGTACAGTTACGACAAAACCATTGCTTACATCTAAAAAGTGGGTTGATATAGTTCTGGCTGAACTTAAGAGCAAGAGATAGTGCTGGGAAGGCTGCGTAATACATACAACATATGGCCGACAACCTATAACAGAGCGAATACAAAGGCGCGCGACAGGAAGAAAAGGTAAAAACACGAATATCATTGGAGAAGAAAACGAGAACTGCGGCTTAAGGCTGAGCTCGATTTACACAGAAGAAATGCAACAAATGATCTCAAGAAAATTCTTCCTCCTGCAGTAAATAGGAGGCTGCAGGAGGTACGAGATACGACGATGCAGCTGTCTTCGTCTGTGTATCCCGGTTTATCTACTAATGCCGCTACCGCTTGCAAAGGTAGCAAAACATTATTTTTTTATTTCTGCATATAACGCTAAATCTTTCAACAGTGCTGCGCAACTTCAGCCTGCTGATTTAACCACAATTGCAGCTGCTCGACCTTCTTGCTCTTCTTTGCATACTCGAGTTTCATGTTGTCTGGTTTACGTGGTGTTACTTCTTTTATATTGGCTCTAAAAGGCATCATTCCTGTACATAATTTCCTCTTGATCGAGCTTTGCCCAGGGTACTTTAATCTTTTTCGACAGGTGCGTCAAAGAATCAAAGCCTTCTCTCTCCACGCGAATGAACAACTTGAACGTGGGTCAGAGGTCTTATGCTAGCGTGCTTAACGCGGGTACCCAAACGCGCGATTTTAAATGCGTACCTGGAAGCCCTCTGCTCTCCACTTGACCAGTGCTGCCCATGGAAGCTTCGCCAGTGGTGGGCGTCAGTACTGCGTGCCCTGTTGTGGCTAACAAAACCAAAAGTGCAGCAGTTAGAAGCATGGCGGAATATTGAGTTGAGGTACGCCGCTGCAATCACTTCTGGGCGACCGACCCATGTGCGAATCTTTTTTAGGTGGCATTTCCTGTTCCATCTTCGCTTGACTCATTACTTATGAATACGTGCTTCAGGTCGTTTTTCAAAGCCCTAGCCATTGTGTAAGGTATTCTTTGTTTAATTCGCCAGATAGGTTTCCCGTGACATTGAAAAAAACACGCGCTCATTGTTTTCTAGAGGACAGTATTGCTTTAGACTGAATCCTTGACAAGTCAAAGATAGCATACATTTTGACAGGCGTTTTTGGTGCGTCTTACCAGTGCAGAATGGGGCTCTTGCGTCGGATTGACATTACATGTAGACTACAGCTGTTCTGTCACCTGGAACGCTTTCACTCAGTTGCTTGGTTCGCTTCGTCTAGATGTAAAAGCAGACTTTTTAACTGTGAGGAATATAAAAGAATGATGGCTATTTCACGATAATATCATTTTGCCGTAGAAGTTCGATGTTCTTCTGGCGCACTGAGCCTCAAGACTCGATTAGGAAATATTTTTTGTGAATATAAACATGAACGGAGGTGATGCAGGTGGCGTTAGCTTGGCAGATAAGGCCTGCGATTGCTTTTCCCTGTCGGAAATCTCTTTCCATGTAAAATGTTTCACCATAAGATGATAAATGCAATCTGTCGAAGAAGTGTGAGTAGGATGTGCGAAACGTTCTTGTACACTATCCGCGGTCCTTTCAGAAAATCTGACTGTTATGCCCTTTCGTGAGGACACCCTCTTCTCATGATGTCTAGGAGCCTCTCTTCTCAGGGCATAAGCACTTACAGCATTATGTGAAGTGTTGCATATCGCCCACTTCTTCTATATCGTCCACAAAACATGAGATTGACAGGTAGGACAGCTGAAACCCGAGCGTCAACGCAGTAGTTCAGGCACATCATGCTTTTCCCCTGTGTGAGCAATTTGATATGACATGCTGTACGCAATACTGGGACCAATTTACGCAGTGGTAGACTAATGCGCAGCGAATGTTTGAAGTTCTGATTGTATTATAGCCAATCTGTACCCAGCACCCCAATGCCATTTCTGACTCCATTTCTTATGTGCGTCACCCCGAAATAAATTGAGCATTCATTGGTTGTGTATAGTCTTCTAAAAGGAGGCCAGTGCTAGGGAATACAGGGATTACCGCTTCGGCTCACATCCTTCATGGATGTATATCAGCCGTGTATTTTTTGAGCGACGTCATTCGAGTAGGAAGAACCCATTTAAAGTCAATCTCTCCATATTTGATCTTGAATCACAACGTTACTATAATTCCAACATTCTTGCGAAACATTTAAGATTATTTTGCATGTATTCGTCATTTTCTACAGGTTTTTGTTTTTGCGAATAAATTTACTGGAAATACAAGTGGTATTCAAAGATTATTAGCATGTCTCGAAGCCTATGTTATTTGCGAGACGCTAATGGTAGGGGAAAGCTTAGTCGATGGAGAAACACAAATCTAGCTTTCGTTCTTTCCGCCGTGCTTCTGAGTCCTTGTGCTCCGCACCCAAAAAGGTCTGCAACCGGCGGCAATATTTCTTTCCGCTAGCAGTATTGGGACAGACACTATTCCAGCGTGCACTACAGATTAGGTGCGCTCTGGGTAGAGAACTCTTGAAAAATCATGTTTTTGCCAACATCTATGAGATGTTTTATTCGTGGTGACAGGCTCGTTACTTGGGCGGACAGCTACCTGTCGTGTGACGAGAACATAAACAGGCGTAAAATGCAAGCTCGTTTATATGTTATAAACCCGGGAAACTTGTCATTTCCTTTTCCACAGAACTCTGGGTGCCTATATGTAGCTAAATCATCTATCACTTCCACTTCGTAGTTGAAGATATTCAGACATTGTCGGCTAAAAAGGTTTTGAACCTATTTGTTTCAGTATTTTCTCGTAGAAATGTTGACTGCTTGATAACTGTGTGGACATAGTAAGCATCATAATGACATGTTATTCAAACTATTTTAAGCGAAGCATGGTCACGAAGCCATGGTTCTGGCACTGATAAAAGAGTGAAATTCGACTTGATATCTTGCATCTATCAGCAACAGCCACTTGCTAGAAAACCATGTGCAGTAATAAGCCTTACGGACCCATATTGATATGACCACGTCAGGAGGTTATTGTCATGATGTAAATGTACTTTCAGCAGAGATGGTAGCCCTTGAAATGAGAAGATATCTTTATTGCTCTTGAAGGCAAATATCCCGCTGTGCATGATACTAAGAAAAACACGAGTTGTTTAAGGACCCCAATAGTTTGTGAAGGCGCTCAGCTTGCCCCTAGTATACCGTAGACACCTGTCATGGTAGAGCTTTCTTCAAGACTTCCGGCACTCAGTTGCTGTTGCGCATGTATCGTTGTGATGCCTGTAGAAGCCTTTCCGACAAAAGCAACCGGTCACGCAGTCTTTATTGCAATTGGGCTTCTTTGGCTGGGTTCCAAGCAGCTGACGGCAGCTCTCTTCGCCACAGTTGCTGCTCTCGCACTCCTTGTGTATTTCTCTTCCTCCGCATACTGAATGTAAGAGACAAGAAGAAGGCGAACGTTCAAGCAACACGGAGTGGTATAAAATTCTGAGAGCCCATAATCTCAGTGCGCTACGACGTGTCAATCGCTGCTACGAGTTTCTCTGCAACCGGTAGGAACAATAAAATTATTCTGGAAGCTCAGCTGACGCTATATAAATAGGGTCGTTCGCTTTCTATATAAACATATATATATATATATATATATATATATATATATATATATATATATATATATATATATATATGTGTGTGTGTGTGTGTCATTCCATCCCAAGTGTACTCGGTGTTTTATCGACCATCTGCGATTCTGCTGAAAAAAATCATACTGTTTTACCTCAAAGTTCGAAGTAATTATTCAAGCGATTTTTCTTGAAACAAAAATTTCTAATGCCCTGAGGACGCTTTGAAAGTTGCGCACACAAGTGAAACTATGCCAGCTAGCAAAATTTCTAGAAAGTTATTGCTTTGACCTGTTACTGCGAATATTTTTTTAAATAGTCGCCCGACGGTGCTTTTTCGTGACTATTGTCGTTTATTACTTTTTGTTTTAATTTACATAATCTTTAGCCGTAAGAAAAAGTCGACAATTGCCCCTTTTTTAATATTTTTTATAAAAGAAAGTAACGTTTCCATGAAGAATATATTCACAATAGGGGCTTGGTATGTGTGTATACTAGATGATAAAAATATGCGTATAAGAAATAAAGCCTAAACTTTTGCTTAATGTCATGGTAAATATGAAAAAAATTACGTTCTGACTCAATTTGTGGCTTCATTTTCGCAATGTAGCGTTCCAAGTAAAAATATGGCATAGTCGGCATTGCATAGTCTGCTTTGCTGTCTATCTATGTACAAAGATTTAAAAGATTAAATTTTGTTTTAAGCGAGAAAAAAAATTTTGAACTGCACAATCACAAGGTTGCGCGGAGCATCTCGTTGCTTCGCCTTCACTGCATAGCACGTCGGCCGGTGTTTCAGTCTCGCTCATTTTACGTGTTTCTTCTTTTTCTTTTTGAAGACGAGGTCGTTTTTGGCGACTTCAGGTTGATTTGCGGTTCGTGGGGTCTGAGTTTCTGGACATTGTCATCTTGTAAGATTATATAATTGCAGGCCTTCTAGTGCACGTAGGAAAAGAAATAGGCGTCTGAGTTAAGCTTGGAACGAAATAGATGCAGAAAGTTAGTGTACTTCTATATACGGAGAAGTTACAATGCCTAATGGCTAAATAACTTAACATGTGCCCGTTCGCACAGCATGCGCCTAAAACCGGAACCGGTAGTGTGGCTCTACGAAAGATATGGGCCAATCCCGGAGAGATTGCTGTCTAAAATTTTTAGCTGATCGCAAAGGCGGTACACTATAGACAACAAACCACATGGTGCCCTAATGCGCCATGGATGACACTTTCTTCGATGACCACCGCTAGATGTTGAGTCATGTTCTTTTTTTTTTACCCAGCGCTTCGTTTGCAAATATTTACGATTCCCAAAATAAAACATCACAAATAGAATATACGTTCTCATGGCGACTTTATTTCGCACGGCACTATTTCAAACTTACTTTGATATAACTTATATACCTGCCCGTCTTGTCTCCGTTCACGTGTAGCCTTCCACTGTAAGCATAGTTCACTTCGATACTCGAACTATTTCTGTGGTTGAATAGGATGTAACCCCAGCGAGAATCGAAGTCGGCGAGAAGTGCTTAAAGTGATGAAACTTCCATGTGCCTTTTATAGTAGTCACTTTGCTGAACCGCGGGGACAGCACAATTTTTCTTTTTTGAACAGTTTCCTTCGAAATCCAAAGAATAGTTATCCCTTGGATACTCTCCTTCGCCCACGTGAACAGCTGGTGTGGAGTCATGATTTGGTCATGAATTGGCCTCTGAAGACTGGCTCGGGCTGCTAGCCGTTTCACGGTGCCGCCAAGACCATCACAGGCACTCTTGCCATGAGCTGTAGCATAAAAATTCTATTCTGCGCCAATTCCGAAGTCATCGTCGTGATTGCAGAGGTTCACAAGGTTCCTTTTGTTTTTGTGCTGTGCTGGAGCTCCGTCAGAAAAGTAGAGGATTTTTCGTAGATGTGGCAACTGTTGCTTGAGTACTGTCACAACTTCTGCCTGGAACGCGGACACTGCAACGGCGTCGTGCTCTGTACAGTCAGAAATGACAACGTAATTCTTGACTACAATTTCTTCGTCAGGACAGCAATAGACTACAAATGGGTGCAGTGTTGCTTGCTCATTCACCCAGTGGTAGGCCTGCGGGGCATCTTGCGCAATGAATGTATAGTTCTCTGAAAAGTCTAGAAGAACAAGCGCTTCGGTTTTGGTAAGCTTTGACTTTGCATGACGAAGGTAGGATGCTTGTTTCTTGCTGATATAATGATGAATTTTCACTTTGGCTTGCATCTCCAAAAATTTCTCGCGAAAGTCATCCGGAGTTAGCAGAAGAGTTTCGAGTGTGCTTCGTAGGCCACCTACCCACTGCTGTACATGTATGTGGTCGACTTCTTCGTTGTTAAGTAGTGGGCTGTTACGAAGCGCCGTTTCGACGTTTTCTGTACCGGGGCAGGTCTGGCACCTCCCACGCATGCAATCTTCATTTCCTGTGTCACACAGAGTGGTTGCCAACAGTTCTTGCAGGGATTTCTTTAATCCGGAACTGTGGATCATCAACTTAAAATTTTGGTGATCCATGCAGACGCAAATGGAGTGTGTGCCACTTGCCCCTGCTACCACGCAGTTTGATGGTCGCAAACTTGCAAACATGGAAAATCCACACTTGATATTATGAGTATACTTTTCCACTCTGCATACAGCTGCTTTAAATTCAAAAGCAACAGTCGATTTTGTCGGCCTGTTATTACTTCTTCCCCGGGAGACAGTATGAAACACTATCGTCTTCATAAAAGTCCTTTATCAAAGTCTTCACGCTTTCGCTGATTGGGTAGCCCTTCTTTATTGGTGGGGTGCTGAGGATTCCATGCTCAGTTCTCAGTTTGATTGCTGCCCATACTTGTCTTTGCGAGACTCCGAAATATTCCATAATATTTTTTTTTTTGAGACCACGACACAGGAGCAAGGGTTAAGAGCTCTATTTTCCTTTCGCGTTTTGCTTCGGCGTGAAGCCTTTCTCTTACATTTTCCTTTAAAGTCACATAGTCGCTAAGCATAAAATCGATACGTTGTCTCTTTGTCCTTGCAGTCTTACTGGGTGCGGGTATGGTTCGCGCTTGTCTCTGTGCTGGGGTTCCATGGCTCAGGCCTTCGACTGTTGCACAATATGTTGGGCTTCCTTCATCGCTTGCTCTGCTGGCAGATGTCTCCACAGCAGTGGCATTCAACCCATTCACACCTCCCACATGTGCGACTACCGAAAGGGCCGGCACCTTTAGATACTGAAGTGCTTCTCGAGAAGAGCACCTCTTCTCCACTTCATAGCACCGGCGCATGCAAGCTTGGCACAATCTAGATCCTGGAATGAGATCTAAAGATGGGTGCGAATCTGACAAGGATAGTGATATCACAGATGAGCCTCGGTAATTCTTGATGTGTGATAGAAACGGATTCGAGCACCACTTGGATGCTATGTGCGATGTTTTCTTCTTTACGTAGAGGTGGTGATGATGGCCACATACTGTATCATCCAATGTGCATTTTGAACGCAGAATCAAGAGCCGGCGATCAAGTTCGCTCAGTTCATTGACACTACTGATGTACTGATTTTTCACGTAGATTGTCCTGTGGCATCCATTCGGTCCAAGTGAACAGTGCGGTAATTCTGCACCCAAAAATATATCGTAAAATTACTATTGCCAGGAACACGTGCCATTGAATTATATATTGATGCATACATGCCAGAAAGTCTGACATAAGCCACCTGTACCACGCAAAAAGAGCAAGAAACGTAATTCAACTTTACGGCCACGTTTTCTCGTCCTCCTACGAATGTAAGGCTAGAATTTTTATGTGCGTCCGGCAACACAATGGTGTTAAAATCACCCCTTGTCCTGGAGAGGAAATACGTGAACTAGAGACATCGTGTAGTTTAAACGTGCCATGAATTATTACTCAAATCCGTGTACCTGAATTCTCAGAAGCTGAAGACGCACCAAAACTGTCGTCCAGCCTGTCGACTTCATACATTTTCTTCACACCTCGATCATCGGAAAGAAACTGTAAACATGAACGCCGGTTTGCTTCTGTGACAGCTGTAGCTTTGCCTGGGATAAAGAGGAGCAGTAACAGACGAGACAACTATCGTCTGCTCGTAATGCACGCTCCTCCCGTCGTTCACCCACCGCGATGCCACCCACCGAGGCTGGGAAAGCGACGTCAACGTCGCTTTCCCAGCCTCGGTGGGTGGCATCGCGGGACGCGTTTACGATACGAATACGTGTTCCAACCACACATTTAAAGCCGCTTCGCAGACATTCTAGGTATCAAGCCGGCCAGTGGCCTTTTTCGTTGTTTTAGGTTTAGCAGAACGCCACAAATCGCCTGTTCGTTGAATAAAGCCCCAGTTCTGGTTCCTGTTCTGGCGCGTTTTTAGTGACTGGTGGCATGTGGATCGAATTTCTTTCGCCGTATTTTTAAGAATTACGCGTTATAACTTCTCCGTATATAAAAGTACACTAACTTTCTGCATCTATTTCGCTCCAAGCTTAACTCAGACGCCTATTTCTTTTCCTACGTGCACTAGAAGGCCTGCAATTATATAATCTTACAAGATGACAATGGCCAGAAACTCAGTCCCCACGAACCGCAAATCAACCTGAAGTCGCCAGAAAAGACCTCGTCTTCAAAAAGAAAAAGAAGAAACACGTAAAATGAGGGAGACTGAAACACCGGCCGACGTGCTATGCAGTGAAGGCGAAGCAACGAGATGCTCCGCGCAACCTTGTGATTGTGCAGTTCAAAATTTTTTTTCTCGCTTAAAAGAAAATTTAATCTTTTAAATCTTTGTACATAGATAGACAGCAAAGCAGACTATGCAATGCCGACTATTCCATATTTTTACTTGGAACGCTACATTGCGAAAATGAAGCCACAAATTGAGTCAGAACGTAATTTTTCTCATATTTGCCATGACATTAAGCAAAAGTTTAGGCTTTATTTCTTATACGAATATTTTTATCATCTAGTATACACACATACCAAGCCCCTATTGTGAGTGTATTCTTCATGGAAACGTTACTTTCTTTTATAAAAAAAATATTAAAAGAGAGGCAATTGTCGACTTTTTCTTACGGCTAAAGATTATGTAAATTAAAACAAAAAGTAATAAACGACAATGGTCACGAAAAAGCACCGTCTGGCGACTATTTAAAAAAATATTCGCAGTAACAGGTAAAAGCAATAACTTTCTAGAAAATTTTCTAGCTGGCATAGTTTCACTTGTGTGCGCAACCTTCAAAGCGTCCTCAGGGCATTAGAAATTTTTTTTTCAAGAAAAATCGCTTGAATAATTACTTTGCACTTTGAGGTAAAACAGTATGATTTTTTTCAGCAGAATCGCAGATGGTCGATAAAACACCGAGTACACTTGAGATGGAATGACCCATATATATATATATCTGTGTGTGTGTGTGTGTGTGTGTGTGTGTGTGTGTGTGTGTGTGTGTGTGTGTGTGTGTGTGTGTGTGTGTGTGTGTGTGTATTTGTTGAAGGATGGTGGTCAGATTGTTCTAGAGAAACTGGCCACCCTGTATACGCAATGCTTCATAACCTCGAGCGTACCGGAATCTTGGAAGAACGCTAACATAATCCTAATCTATAAGAAAGGGGATGCCAAAGACTTGAAAAATTATAGACCGATCAGCTTACTGTACCTTGCCTACAAAGTATTTACTAAGGTAATCGCAAATAGAATCAGGAACACCTTAGACTTCTGTCAACCAAAGGACCAGGCAGGATTCCGTAAAGGCTACTCAACAATAGACCATATTCACACTATCAATCAGGTGATAGAAAAATGTGCAGTATATAACCAGCCCTTATATATAGCTTTCATTGATTACTAGAAAGCGTTTGATTGAGTCGAAACCTCAGCAGTCATGGAGGCATTACGGAATCAGGGTGTAGATGAGCCATATGTAAAAATACTGGAAGATATATATAGCGGCTCCACGGCCACCGTAGTCCTCCACAAAGAAAGCAACAAAATCCCAATAAAGAAAGGCGTCAGAAAGGGAGATACGATCTCTCCAATGCTATTCACAGCATGTTTACAGGAGGTATTCAGAGACCTGGAGTAGCAAGAATGGCGGATAAAAGTTGATGGAGAATACCTTAGCAACTTGCGATTCGCTGATGATATTGCCTTGCTTAGTAACTCAGGAGACCAATTGCAATGCATGCTCACTGACCTGGAGAGGCAAAGCAGAAGGGTGGGTCTGAAAATTAACCTGCAGAAACTAAAGTAATGTTTAACAGTCTCGGAAGAGAACATCAGTTTACGATAGGTAGCGAGGCACTGGAAGTGGAAAGGGAATACATCTACTTAGGGCAGGTAGTGACCACGGATCCGGATCATGAGACTGAAATAACAAGAAGAATAAGAATGGGCTGGGGTGCGTTTGGCAGGCATTCTCAAATCATGAACAGCAGGTTGCCACTATCCCTCAAAAGGAAAGCGTATAACAGCTGTGTTTTACCAGTACTCACATATGGGGCAGAAACCTGGAGGCTTACGAAAAGGGTTTTGTTGAATTTGAGGACGGCGCAACGAGCTATGGAAAGAATAATGATCGGTGTAACGTTAAGGGATAAGAAAAGAGCAGATTGGGTGAGGCAACAAACGCGGGTAAATGACATCTTAGTTGAAACCAAGAAAAAGAAATGGGCATGGGCCGGACATGTAATGAGGAGGGAAGATAACCGATGGTCATTAAGGGTTACGGACTGGATTCCAATGAAAGGGAAGCGTAGCAGGGGGGCGGCAGAAAGTTAGGTGGGCGGATGACATTAAGACGTTTGCAGGGACAACATGGCCACAATTAGTACATGACCGGGGTAGTTGGAGAAGTATGGGAGAGGCCTTTGCCCTGCAGTGGGCGTAACTAGGATGATGATGATGATGATGATGATGTGTGTGTGTGTGTGTGTGTGTGTGTGTGTGTGTGTGTAATTTTCGAAATTCGGGAGGCGGGTAAAAATAAGACGTTCCCTTTAAGGGGGAAAATGGGTGAAATCGGGGGCTTCTTACCGCGTAGCTCAAAGTTCAGGATTTTTCTTATACTTTCTACAAACGATTAGCACAAGAAATGGTCGTCATTTTGAAGAAATATAATTAAACAAAGGAAATCGCTCACAGAAGCATGCAATGGCAAGGAGAGCGGATCACAAATCATGTAGTGAACTTACCTCTCTAAATCATTCTTGTCAAGCATTATTAGCTCTCATTAAACGAACCACGATAGGAAAAACAACAAATGAAGACTTGTTTGCCAGTCTGTTTGTTCTCTGCACTTATATACCTCAAGAAAACAGTACAAGAATGTGTGGTGATGGGCATGCATCGCAGGAGATGTGACAGTTTTCCTTAGAACAGAAACCCTTCTTGACGTGCATACTCATTAGCATTCGGGGCATTTCTGTGTCCATCCTAGGGGGCACATGTCAGGCTTGCCGTCATTGTCTGTTATCTTCGTGTTTTACTGGTTGCCAACTTATGCTCTATCAACAAAACTAATGGAATACCAGCTAGAAGAAACATCCACCCCTTGAACGTAACGCAGTTTGGTAAAGAGCCTCCCGACGTCATAGCTGCACTTTGCAATGCGAAGCAACGTCTGCGTTGGGTTAAATCGCCTCCTAGCACATTGCCACTATATACATGTATGCACTGGCCGAAACATTTTGCGAAATGCGCCAGTATGGCATTTATATAAATGCGGCTACTACAAACGCAGCAAGCTTTCATTCACTCAACGCAGGCAGGAAATTGATATAATAAATTTTTAGAAATTTCAGTTTCCACATCAGAGAACTGTTTAGTCCTGCGTTCGATGTGCATTAGCAAAAGCCTGCGCACGTAAACAAGCGCTGACGTTTCAGTAACTTTGGATTTCGGTAAATGCAATCTAACGCTCATATATGAATACATGAGATCTCACTAGTAACTGTGTCTACTGTGTCATTTAGCTACAAGGGCGAGATTGTGAAGCCAGAGGAGGAGTTCGACTCTCTAATAAGAGCGAAGCAAACAAGCTGGTATAAATTCAGTGACATTTTCCTGGCAAGCGCTGAAAAGAAAATCAAACAAGGGCAGTCCCGAAGGAACTCGCGGTACACACCTGTAAAGTGTCCGATTTTTTCTTCTGCATTTTGGTTGCAGCGGGGACGCAGGTTGACAAACACAGAAAGCCAACCACTCACTAATAATCGACACTCTTGTTTTCGTCCCTGTTTATGCTCTAAGCTAAATGCAGTATAAACAAGTCGACCAGCTGTCCGCAGTGCTAGATTTATTTGCAGATTTCATGTTCTGTCTTATATGAGACTGATAATTTTAATAAATTACTACAACGTTTTTAAAGGTATCTTTACGAAGGGAAATTCGGAGGTGGGGGACCGTACCAATGAGGTGCTGTCGTTAAAAGTCACTTATGTCAAAACGTTTGTCTCCATACATCTCTCGTTCGCGGAAATTCCGTTAGCCAAGGTATGACTTATACCAAGTCTGTTATACTACCTCTTTTGAGCGTCACATGCATCTGTTGCGAACACACCAATAATCCTGTGTCTGCCCTCAGCGCCTCAAGTCGCGAAATTTCTTTCTATTTACACACGTGCGTGTGCAGTTAACCATTCAACACTTCTGATAACTGACAAGAATTTCCAAATTTCCAGTAGTTTAGGCTCTAGCGCTATCGATTTCTGGGAAATATTCTAAATAACACGCAATGTATAGCAATGATGCGACAGGCGAACTATGCTGGGCGCTTACGTAGGAGAACTCTCTCTTCCACTTTCACTGCGTCGCGCGAGGAAATTTGAGCGTTGGCGTTTCTTGGCCAGGCATGGCACCTCGGCACCACCAGGAGCACCAGGATGGCTGCAGCTGAAATCTGGGCGAGGCTCATCTTTTCATGCACAAAAGAGAAGCCTTGTCTGACAACGTTGCTGCTATTTCGAGAGGTGCGTATATACGAATAAGCCGTGCTGCTGCCCTTTGGTTCAGTCAAATGGGGCGACTGCCGGTTAGAGGAACTGTTCCAGGGATGCCTGCTTTTCTTGACATTTCATTGTTTGCGGACAGCACCTAACAAATGAATATGTTCGAATGGTGATTTCATCTCCCCTTGCCTTGCGATATTGTCTTACCAGGTAGAACAAAGGACCGCGAACGTTGGACCAAAAGCATTCCCTCTCGCAGTCACTTCTACCGAGAGCTGTTCATTTTGGCAGGTGAGGCATGGACGCCACAAAAAGCTTTTCTTTTCGCCAGGGACACAGGTGTTTGACGACGTCGAGCATCAAACCGACGTGTTCGTAGTAGTAAATGCGAAAAGCGCGAGTTCTCGTCCAGTACTCCAATAACCACAATGCTTAGCATATATAATGTGAAATTACTGTTCTAACTAACCAGGTTACTTGCTATAATTTCTTCCTTCGCTATAATTCCCCCACATGAACTTGCCTCTTCATAGCTCACAGCATGAAAAGGCTTATTACCAGTGATAAACTCTTGTTTTTACGCGCTATTAGAAATAACTGAGTATTTCACTTTTAAAGATTTAGTATATTCAAGTCATCAATGATTTCGCGACAGACAGACAGACCAAGCTGTTTCAATATTCAAGCAATTTGTCTCTGACCTAAGACCACCCTTTTATGTTGCGCACAGTTGTCATTGATATATTCGTCTTGCAGATCATGGCCCTTAAAACGAGTACAGATCCATGGTGGTGGGGCAAAAAAATATCTTAAGCTCCGGTCTTCGAGGCATGTGCTCACGAAACCGAATGTCAGCATGTGACAAATATTTATTTATTTGTTTCAAAGTACCTTACAGGCCCCAAGGGGAGCACTGAGTAAGGGGCGCGTCGTTGAACAAATGACAAGAGAAAAATGGATATATGAGCGTTAAAAAATGTGAGAGCTAAATATTTTTATAATGATCACGTGCTTGCAAAACAGTGTTACAAATAAAAACGCTAAGTCAATACAAAGAGTTGTAGGGAAAGGAACGAAAAGTACAGTTCATGGAAACATAAAAAGCGACGTATCACTCGCGCAAACTAACCTACATA
Source organism: Dermacentor albipictus (assembly GCF_038994185.2). Taxonomy (NCBI): domain Eukaryota; kingdom Metazoa; phylum Arthropoda; class Arachnida; order Ixodida; family Ixodidae; genus Dermacentor; species Dermacentor albipictus. The sequence goes on along the minus strand of NC_091827.1, from coordinate 102,018,243 downwards.
GCGCTGGCATATGAAAGAAACAAAATTGAATCAACAACAACAGCAAAAGGAAGAAGACAACAGAAGAAGACGTGGCACATATGTGACACGTATCATATGGCATGACATGTGTACAGATGAATGTATGATTTTTTGATGAAAACTGCAGGTTCAGTTGTCTGATTTTATCATTACTCATTGTCGCGACAGCGCTGATAGGAAGGGAATTCCATTACCGAATCGCTCGTGGTAGAGTTGAGAAGTTGAATGCGTTAGTGTTGCTATAAATGCGAGTGAGGCTCAAATCATTATAAAGTCGTCGTGATGTGCAAGACGCGCGTTCCAGTGGCAACTTTGATGGCTTCATTTGGTGAAGATATCCATGGAGCAAGGACAAAAGTGCTATGTTACGTCGGCTACTCAGTGATTGAAAAGGAAGGTCGAGTTTTATTTGAGCAATGCTTGACTGGCAGCTGTAATTTCAGGAAATGAATCGACCAGCTCGGTTTTGGATGGCTTCTAACATGGGTATTAAGTATTCACGGTAGGGAGACCATATAGGCGACGCGAACTCAAGCTGGGGGCGTACAAATGATAGGAATGCTAATTTACGGATGTTAGACGGGCAGTTACTCAAGTTGCGACGAATATACCCAAGGGATTTCGGAGCGTTTGAGCATATGGTTGTGTTGTGAAAAGCCGAGGAAAAGCTCGGTGTAAGACTTACGCCTAGGTATTTATATACTGATGCCTGAGATAGTAGATTTGTATTTATATAATAGGAAAACCTATGAACTGATGTTTTTCGCGTGCATATCATTAGTTTGCCTTTAGATGAGTCAAGTTTCATTTGCCAGTCTTCACACCATTTGGTAACGAGATGAAGGTCCTCTTGAATCAAGGCTGCGAATTGGTCGATATAATAGACAGTCATCGGCAAAAACATGCATACAAGATGAAATGTTATTGGGCAGATCATTCACGTAAATAAGAAAAAGCAAGGGTCCTAGCACGCTGCTCCGCGGGGGATAGGAACTAACATATGCGAAGGGTGACGTATAATTATTAACGACTGTAAATTGCTGATGATTTGTTAGAAAGTTGCGAATTCAGGAGAGTGTTAAACAGTCTAATTTGAAAACGGATAACAAACTAAACCGCAGTGAGCTCACATGGTCGAAGGCGTTGGAGAAATCGAGAAAATGCAATCTGCTTGAAGATTACGGTCCATGTGAAAACGGAAGTCTGTAGTGAATTCTAGCAACTGCGCCTCACATGTCAAGCCTTTCCTAAACCTATGTTGGTTAATAAAGAAAAGATATTTGAGTCCAGATTATGATATATGTGAGATGCAATGATATTTTCAAGCATTTTGCAGGAAATACTTGTCAATGATATTGGACGATAGTTTTCTGGGGAATTCTTGCTGCCACTTTTGTGTACTGGTATCACTTTTGCAATTTTCCAGTCTAAAGGAAGCTGGCCTGATGATACCGACTGGCGGGAAAGAAGACATAAAAATTTGCTAGATAGTGCGACTGCATTCTATGAGATTTTTGAGTTAATATTATCAACAACCGAAGAAGTAGTCAGCCTAAGGCTATTTGTGAGACCTGTGATACCATCCTCTCTTACATCGATGGATTGCATGTACTCGTAATCTGGATCAGTGACTTGCGGCAGGATTGAATGATCTTCTACTAGGAATTTTGATGAAAAAATGCATAAAGATGACTGGGCATTCCTTGTCACTGATTAGAGCTTGGGCGCTATAACGTAAAAGTATTCCAAACTTTTCTCTTTCAATTCTGCAATCAGCCCTACACGATTGGTCAAAAATTTTTTTGGACCACCCCCACTTCCGCCAACTACCGTCAACGTGGAAATTCTGGAAGTCCCGATGGCCGAAGGTAGCGACAGATCACGACCACCGAAGAAGAGGGCAGTAGCTTGTGATCAGGAGAACGTGTCACGTTAAGTTAAATTAGAGGTGCACGAGATGTTAACCGCTCTCAGCGAAAGTGTGAAACAGTTAGGTGATTGAATCACGGAGATGCAAAGCAAGATGACGACCTTAGAAGCAAACACCGACCAACGGTTGGCCAAAATGGAATCCTTTCTCGAGTTTGTTGTGGGCCCTGCCACCGAACTCACCGATACGTCTTTCTGACCCAACAGCTCGCAACGTAGCCCCGATTCTAGCCCCACCTAGGGTCGGTGATCAGCTCGTAAGAGATGGGTCCCCCCCCTTGAGACATTCCGAATTTGGCAATGGAAATGTAGGGGCTTCTCTAGAAAGAAGGCTCCCCTACAGCGATATCTACGCAGTTCTGAAAAGATGCCCCAGGTTATATTATTACAGTAAACCCTCTCGCCTGGCATCTTGATGACTGGGTTTTGCTCGGTCTCCGTGCGGTCGGGAGGGGGGGAGAGGGGGGTATGTACTCTCGTTAGTAAGAAACTCACTCATGTGACACATGATCTCAAATTGGCTGGTAGTAATATTGAGTATATTATGGTAGAGATCATACCTGATCGGGTCAACCGAGGCAGCATATATGTTCTTAACATATATAGTAGTTCCAACGAGAAAAGGCAACGATTAAAGATTCTGTTCCGCAAGCGCGTAGACATGGCAGGCTCAAGCCCTCTTATTGCCGCAGGGGACTTTAATGCCCCGCTTCATGTCTGGGGTTATAAATATGATACCAATAAGGGTAAGCATTCTGGCAGAATGACATGGATCTGGACCTGACGCTGATCACTGACCCTAACTTTTCAACCCGAATCGGGGCATCCACGTGCCGATTCTACCCCCGATCTCATCTTCGTCAAGAACGTGACTGAGGCGAAATGGAATAACTTGGCTGAGAACCTTGGTAGTGACCGCTATATTTGTGAGGCCTAGCTTCATATCGTGGGTAAAAAACAGCGCGAAATCTCGTACACGGACTTGGATAAATTCCCCAAGCTTAGGGAGGAGAGGCCTCCCTCAGATTCCCGACCTACCATAGAGCAATGGATGGTTCAGGTCCAAGAGGACGTTCGGCGTGCAACCTCTAAGGTCTGCACCAACCTTCCTGTTGAGAAAATGGATAGCAGGTTAGCCCATCTGTTAGAGGCCAGACAGTCCATTCTCAACAGATGGAAGAGTCAACGCCATAATCGTAGGCTACGCAAAAAGATATTCAGATTCAGAAAAAGGTAATCAGATCATCCGCAGTGGAAGAGGCGCGTAGCAACCCCCACGCTTTGTTCTGTTTCTTACGAGCGATCCTACAGTCGTCGTTCCACCACGGAACACGCCGTTTGCATGCCAAGCCATTCACTTGTGATATACATTTAGATGCGGCATCTGTTATGAAGGCTATAAGATGCTTCACAGCAGCATCAATTCCTAACGAGGACATGTCTTCCCATGATATACTAGTCAGGGTTTGGAATTCCTCCCAGTCAGCTCTGTCAATCTTCCACCTAGGAGCCTGTGGGGAATATTCGTTTTCTTTAAGTGCTTGTAGCAGTATGGGGAAGTGGTCGCTTCTGTAAGGATTGTTTGTAACTTCCCATTCGAGTTCAGCCAGAATACAAGGAGAAACTATGCTGAGATCAATTGAAGAAAAGGTTTTGTTTGAAAGACAGTAGTATGTGGGATCCTTCTTATTGAGAACGCACGCACCAGAATAAAAAAGGAACTGTTCAAAAAGACGACCTCGCGCATCTATACGAGAGTCGCCCCACAGGGAGCTGTGCGCATTGAAATCGCCAAGAACAACGTTAGGTTCTGGCAATTGATCTATAAAGGATTGAAATTCATGTTTCGTTAATTTGTAATGTGGGGGTATGTAACGAGAGCTAATCGTGATGAGTTTATTTAGGAGAACAGCTCGAACCGCCACTGCTTCAAGAGGCCTTTGTAGCTGTAAAGGTTGACACGCCATACTTTTATGAGTGACAATGGCAACACCACCAGAGGATGCGGCAGCATCATCGCGATCTTTGCGAAAAGTTATATACTGTCGGAGAAAGTTTGTGTGCTTGGATTTTAAGTGTGACTCCTGTAAACACAGCACTTTTGGATTGTGTTTTTGGATGAGTTCCTGCAGATCATCAAGGTTTCTAAGAAGACCTCTGACGTTCCATTGAATTATTTGTGTATCCATATTGGAAGTCAATAGGTGATGTGTGTACAGAAACAGAAGTTTTAATTAGAGATTTCAGAGATTAGATTACAGAGCTCTTTCGAGGCCCTTTAATCGGGGTTTTGCCCTTTCTGGTGCATTCGAGGGAGCCTCGCCGCTCCTTAGGCGCTTGGCGCGCCGTGGGGATAGGTGTAGTGTCCATTGCCTCTTGTCAGGTGCCGGACACGTGCTCTTGCGAGCGAGAAGTTACCAGGGAGGGTCCCGCCTTGGAGGGCAAAACCCCTGCGCCCACCAGCCCGGAGGTCGGTGGGGCTCCTTGGGGGATTTGGCTACGCCCGCCGTTGCCAGCGCTGGAACGGACCTGGGAGGTTGAGGCAGCCTCGGCTGCTCCCACCTTCGGGATCGATGGTCCCTTCTCCTCGGTTGACGGAGCAGCGCTAGCTGCAACCGCCCCGGGGGCAGATGGCGTAGCTGCCGACTCGCTGCTTGCTGGTCGGACAGCCGCCGGAGACCGTTGTGACGCTGCCCCCTGATGCGCCACACCGGCAAAGGTTTTCTTCGGCAGGTAGGATACCCGCCTGCGTGCCTCCTTGAAACTTATATTTTCCTTTACTTTAACTGTTACGATTTCCTTTTCTTTTTTCCAGGATGGACACGACCGTGAGTACGCGGCGTGCTCTCCATAACAGTTTACACAGTGGAGAGCGTTCTTACAAGCTTCAGTGGCGTGTTCATGGGCACTGCATTACGCACATGCTTCGCGGCCCCGGCAGCTCTGCGAACTGTGGCCGAATCGCTGGCATTTGAAACATCTTAGGGGATTTGGCACATATGGTCTGATGAGAAGCTTGATGTACCCAGCCTCTACAGGCTTGGGCAGAATACTTGAACCGAATGTGAGTATTAGGTGCTTTGTTTGAATTTCTTTACTATCCCTTCTCATCTGAACTCTTCTGACATTGACAACATTCTGCTCACTGAAGCCCTTCAAGAGCTCAGCCTCTGCCAGCTGGAGCAAGTCATCATCAGAGACTACGCCGCGGGTGCTGTTCAGAGTGCGGCGTGGAGTTACTGTCAATAGAACATCCCCAAATGACACTAGACTGGGCAATTTTTCGTATTGTTTCTTATCATGCAGCTCCAAGAGATCACCACTTGCCAGCCTCGATACCTTGTAGCCTGGACCAAGGACATCAGTTAAGGACTTGGAAACTAGAAAAGGGGAGATATTTCGTACTTGTTTATCGGATTTTTCTGAGTGGATGACATGGTACCGTGGGAAGTTCGGTCTTTGACGACCAAAGAACTGAAATACATCTTCGGTGCGCCCTCTTTCTGAGGGCGATCTGGGAGGGGAGGGAAGGAGCTTGCCATAGGAGGATTTAATTTTCGGCAACAACGTCAGCCACCCACCGTGGAGCTGTACATGGGGACGCTACAGGGACTGTAAAAAAATCAGGTCCTGTAAACGCCAGCTGTACGTTGTCACTATAACGAAATATGAGATAAACTAGGTTGGCTATTCACACAAGGTTAACCCTTGCTGCCTGGAAAAATTGGAAGTAAGCGGAAGCTAGGAGAAGACAGGAAAGATGAAAAGTGAGAGAAAGACGAAGGCTGGAGGGAGAGCGAGAGACAGGAAACGGCAACTACCGATCTCCCCTGGGCGGGTCAGTCCGGGGGCGCCGTCTACGTGAAGCAGAGGCCAAAGAGGTGTGTTGCCTCCGCCGGGGGGCCTTAAAGCCCCAAATAACCGGCATTGGCTCAACCCCCAGGATCCCCTTTTCCCCGGAGACGGCTAAGCCACGCACGGTAAGACGCGGGAGAATCCAACCCTCGTGTGCTCGGGTACGTGGTGTCGCAACACACCAAACGTCTGCTTAAACAGACGCCCCTGCGGGGGCCAAGGCAATCAGGCACCACTTCATTTATTGGTTTCCGGCACATCAGGGTCAGATAAAAGGTGCTCCACCCAACCTCAACGAGTCGGCTCACGGGGCTGTGCGTGAACTTGCCCACCGCGCTACCCTAGACCAATGGGAAGCCCCAGAGAACCGGCATATGCCCTCCACCTACAACGAGATTACTAAACACTACTATCTCAGCTGTAGAACCTACTTTGTTCCTCATCCGCACCTCAATAGAGCTCAAGCATTAACGCTGTCTACTACAAACGAATACCTATCCGAATCCGTCGCTCTGACACAAAATCTATCCGGATACTTACACCAACGCTACTTGCCACGATTGTGGAGATATAGCCACGTTAGACCACATACTCTGGCGGTGTGCCCGGTCACGCTCTATCATCGCTAACAGCTCGGCCAGATGGAAGGCGGTTCTCCGCAGCCTTCTTCTAGCTGACCAACTCTGGGCTGTCCAGCAGGCCCACGATGCGGCCGAGAGGCTCGGCCTTCCGGTTCCCACGTGGGAGCGGCCCGCTTCGTGAAGACTCACGATCTGCAGGATTTCTTTAAAGTTTCACCATACCACACCTACCCCCACTTCACCTCTCTGTCACGCGACGTCACGAAAACCCCGATAGCTCCCGATCTGATATGGCGTACACACACTGATTATGCATGGTTTGACCGAACAAAAGAAAAACAGTTTTTTGATTCGGCGCGTTTTGCCATTAGCCCTCGGCTATTGGTTGAAGTTCACGGGCTTCACCCACTTCACGTCCCTGTCATGCGACATCACAAAACCGCAAGAACTCACCGCGTCAAAGTGACGTGTACGCGTTAAAGATGCATTACTATGCCGAACAAAACTGAACTTTTTTTTTTCTGAATATCCGCAGGCTGCGTCCCGTTCCGAAAGGAATAAAAGGTGGCTGCCACCGATCGCTCATGCACTGGCTACTCGCACCTGCCTGAGAGCATGGGTTTACTTGCGTATAATCAAACTTTTTGTGTGGCCGTGTAACGTTTTCGAGCACTTTCGGCACGTTTACGACCTCGTTCTGCGACTCGACAACAAAGTACTGGTTTTTATTGGGAGGACGATAACAACATCCTAACAGTAGCGTGTTCCAGTAAGTTTGGCATTCAGCCCATACCATCTCAATACTGGAATCTACATCAATAACTTGAGGTAACTCTTCCTTTGATACCAAGGAGTACGCCAACATCTTTCTTTTCAGTGCGATCACACCTTATCATGTTAAATGTGCTATAATGTGGAAATATTTCATTATCTGGTATTTCAGGGTGTAGCCATGTTTAAGTAAGAACGAGAATATCTGAACTGCAGTCATCGAGAAATGAGGCAATATCGTCGCGTTTAGGCAACAGACTTCAGATATTTGCGAAAGATATCGATAATGACGGTGCGATGACAGGTGGCTTTGACTTTCTGCAGTTCACATCATTTAGTGTGGTTTGTGGCTATTTCCCACAAGGGACAACGGTTTGCGAGCGCTATCATAAATATAAATGGCGTCCCCAATACGTAGGCGATCGGTTGATAAAGCAAAAGGCTTAGCTTCTGTTTTGGCAAGAGCAATTAGCTCCTTTCTTGCCTGCCGGGTAGCTGGCGAAATATCTTCGCGAATTTAAAAACCAGAACTTCTAAGTTTGGGTGCACAAGACCAGATACAGACTTTGTCTTTGAAAAGTGTCATTTTCGCAATAATTGGCCTCACCCTGCCTGCCTTCCGTAAACTTCCCCAATCGGTGCACCCTTTCAAACTGCGCAGTCACGCTTTTGGAGCAAAATTGTGTCACTTTTTCTTTTTCTGAAGCAGCCCAGTTTTCTTTCTCCTCATCTGCTATTCTAAAGAAGAGCAGGTTAGATCGCCGCATACGGTTTTCAGCATTTTCACATCTAGAATATATTTTATACAGCTGATTGGAAACGTCACGCAATGTTTCCAAACACGTTCCAGAATCCCCAGCTGGTTGAGGTGGCATAGATGCTTCCAACGCTAGTAGCTCTGTATTAAGCAGTTTAAATTCGTTCGCTCGTTTCAAGTCAGTGCGCAAAGCCTTCTCATTTTCTGCATGTTGGCGTACACTTTCCAAGGCAGCTGCTTGTCCCTCTAGGAAATTTTTACAATTGGCTTGCATAGCAGCCATGGCGTCTTCAAGCTTATTTATTCGTTCCAAGGCAACAGCGAAGGCATTGGCATCAACCTTCGACATTGGATCGAGATTCTGCTCGACGTCACCCACGAGTACAAGTAACAGCTCAGACAAAGTAAAGTATATTTTTTATAACAAAGTAAGCGACCACTTAAACGCGTCAGTCCACTTTGTCTATACGTGATATACACAGAGTGGACTGTCTATATCACATATACAGATAGTATATGTGATATAGACGTCTTTATCACATATATCATATAGACAGAAATATATGCGACAAAACTTGTGAATGAAGTTGGATGCCCGGTGATGTCATTCATAACTGCTCTCCAACACACAACCGAAACTTAAAAAGCGAAAGTCGTGCATTATGCCCCGTGGCCCCGTTTCTCTTTATTTCTGATTTCTTCGCAGCAACAGGACAATGACTTCAACGCTTGCGTTGTTTCCAATGATCGATGAACACCTGTTTCTGCGGCACTGTATATTGCTCAATGCCACAGTTATTTGTTCTTTTTTCGCTCTTGCGAAAAGCAAACGGGGTGGCAGAGTGTTAGTGGGCGCGTTGTCGCGGCAAGCGGCGTCTACGTCAATAAAAAAAGCAGACGCAAAGCTTTGAAGAGAGCATATAAACTTACCCTGGCGTCATGTGAAGCACTTAATTCACCAAAAGGAAACCAGTCCTTATTTTATTGTTCGTTATGGTTTAGGTTTTTTTCTTTTGCTAGTCTAAGCTGCCGCCCTGCAATTCCAACGAACGCTTTGAAACACACGTAGCTGCATCCAGCGACCAGTGTTCTTCCGCAAGCGCATCGCCACGGTGTTGCTGGTCCTGCAGAACGGTAACTGTATTTAGGGTCGCGTAAAAGGGCACTCTCAAAGTCACGTCAAAGCGTTCGCAATGGCCCCAGTCGGAGCCGCTGTGTACGGCGCCTGTGAACGGGACGGACACGACTACTGGCACTCTCAGTGGAAAGAAGGCGGCGCAACGTGGCAACAGCAAAGCGTGACAAAGTGAGCTTCGGCAGACAAGGCTGTCAATGATCAACTTGCTGCGCTCGCTGCAACTGTCTTGTCGAGCTGGTTTCCTAGTCTTTTGGACGAGTAAACTGGTCTATAGCTCCCCTTTGCGGTACCGCAGGGTGCCTTCGTGTGGGAAAACAGCCTCCAGGAAACTACAGTTTACGATACCTACGGGCAGTCGTCAAAAACTTGCCTTTCTTTGTTACCTCGACGGTCTCTAGAGACAGTAAAACCTGCCTGTATTTAATTGAGTGATTGCCGAAAAGAGTTTGCTTCTCTGGCTGGCTTTTCTTTAAATCGTCAGCGTTGCGACTTCTTGGTATTGCAAACAATAAGTGTCATTTACTGCTAGGTTTCTTCATCCAGATGCATCGTAAAGCTTCTTGGCTTCACGTTGTCTTTACTGCAGGCTCCTCAAAGACAACAAGGATGTCGTACTCGCCGGAAAGACACAGGCGCAAGTTTTCCTCCCGCTCTGTGGAAAAGCGCACGAGCTCAAGTGGTGAGTTTAGTTCAATGGTTTTGGAGCGAGCTAACAAAAATGTGTAAACGATGAACGGCGTGCCAGTGTAACGCTTGCATGTCCTGCTTCCTTGTGAATAATAAATCAACAGACAAAATGTTCACGATTTTTTTTGTTCTTGATGTGAAGCTGTGGCGCCTGAAGATAATGCATTCTTAAAAACAATGCGATTTGCACTGCTTTGATTTGTTTTAGTTGAAAACAAGAATAAATTATGCAGACCCAACACACTTGGTCACACCTATGGGAAATGAAGCTTCAGTCAAGCAGGGAAATAAATGATCTTCAACTAGCGGCAATGCACGCAAATGTGTTTAGTTTTCTTCCTATTTTGCGTGTGCTTTTCTTCAATCTACTACGAAGGTCACAACACTGTTCTCATGCAGTGTATATATTTACGCACTGCACAGATCACGAGCTGTACCGGAAGGCTACCAGCCAAATCAGGATGAGGCACAATGTGATATACATAGGCAGCAATGTCCCACGGACATAAGCGATGTGTCATGCTTGTCGAGTGAAGAACGCTGATGATTGCGCGTGCACAGGACACCACGACGTGCACCAAGCAACATTTGGGCATTCTGTACATCTTGTGTCACAGTGAGACATACCCATTCTGCAGAATTGACCAAGAGTGGGCGTACGCCCAATGGCGCATATTGAGTGGCTAAATCGAATAAAATCAAGGAAATCAAGCAATGATGTAGGGATGTCACGAAGTCTTGGGCTATGCAATATCACGGCTGGGAAGTATCGAAGACACATGTAGCTCAGGTACTATCTTAAGATACTATTTGGGCACCTTGTAGTTGTATCATGATGCATTCGGCGAGATGCGTATCAGTATCTCCCTTTTCGATGCATTATACAGCAGTCATAAGTTTCGGCGCTTCGCCAGAGTTTTGTGGGAGAAGAGAAAGAAGGGCGAACTGTCCGTTGAGGCATGGTGAAGTGGAAATGAAAAGAGAAAGGCTCAGCGACACCGCTCGCGGAATTAGAAAGAGAATCCAGTGAGGTGGAAGGTCAGTGGGTGGCTTGGCCTTGGGATAGCGCGAACGTCTCTCCAGCCGCACTCTTCAGACAGCAGCGGCTGGCTCACAATGCTGGGTCCAGTGAGGGGACTCACCGGCAACGCACCGTACCGTCGTCTCCGTTGAGTGCTGCGATGGTGCAGCGCAGTACCAGGGCAGGTTTCCGCTGCAGTTCCGGCCCCGTCCTGTGCTGCGGTGGCTGCCTATTCGTCAGGCCCCGTCCTCCAGTGCATGCGAATAGCCCGCGAACGCACGCTAAGTGCCTCGAGCGGCAAGTCGCGCGGCAATTTCGCGCGTATTCGCGGGCTTCTTTCACGCTCGGAAAAACATGTTTATGTACCGCGCACTGAGAAATAGAAAGCTCTATCGGGAGTTTTTCATGTTGCTCTACAATTTTATCATTGCCACGTTTCATCTAAGTATATTATTAGAGAAGTACAATAATTAAGTCTAATGATGTAATTAGGCGGAATGTAAAAAATAATATGAGCATCTCCAAGCGACGGCAAACAACATTACCTTGGTTCTGAACAGCTACGTGGTATTAGCATATTTTTAAAGCTTGGTGCATGATACTTGGGACACCCTGTATATATCCAGGCACACCCAAGTGTGATATCGAGAAGATCATGGCCATGCACTTTGCATGGCTTAACCGTGATGACACTATCCCTGAGACCATCGTCGGAGACTTCTATATGGACATATCAAAATCATACCAGAAATGGTTCACTCACTTCGTGCTATAAGAGCTTTGTTTGATGTGCGACACCAATCCGAGTCACTCAAGTGGTAGCGTAGTGGCTCTGCCACAATGCCACGAGTTCGTGCGATGCCTCAGTATAATGCAAATTGAAAATACCTGTAGAGCTGCGCTCAAATTTCGCATTATGGAGTATCGCAATCGTCGGTGAATTTTCTTCAATGCCCTTTTACTGTATTATATGTAATGTTCTTGATATTTGTGTCTTCATAGTGTGTGCTTAATAATGTGTATCGATGCATTATGTCTGGACATTGTCACGTATATACGCTCACTATTGTTATTTTTGTATATATTGTAAATGACGTTTTTCTAAACTATATGAGATGCAGTGTGTCAGTTCTCAGCGACAGCGGGCTGGGCTTCGCGCACTGTCGCAACACCGCAACTGCTACATCAATTTGTTAAAGAAGTGTCTCCATTCACCCGGGTCGTACGCTCACCGAGACGACCGTGACGCGCTATCACGTGCAGCTGCTTAAGCGAGTTTAACCAGGTCTTGTGCAGCGATGGCCGGGGCTCGATGGCGTGTTTGTTATAGCCAGCGCCACAATCTCCGTCGGAGTCTCGAATTTTCGCTTTCAAACGTAATTAGCAATAATCACGAAATAAAGACGTTACCCTTGCGTACATCGCAGTTGAAGCCTCTACGACTTCTTTGCGCGGCTTGTGGAGAACAGGTGAGCGTGCTTTTCTCCTCCAGCCTGGCCGTGCCTACGCTGCTTGTGCCCGGCCTTTTCACTTGCTAACGAATGTTAATGTTATCACTCGGCGCGCCCACATGTATCGGAACATTCTCGATTGTTGTCGCCGATTCCATGCGTTGTCACCCAACTCTGAATGATCAGATTGCGCACGTAACTTCAGCAGTGTTCTATATTCAAGAGCGCATGCAAGCACCAGCGATTAGGCAGGGATATACGCCGAACCATACATAGATAAACGAAGACATTTGACCTATACACCAAGGCCCGTATTCATAAAAACGTTCTTACTGTAAAAGCGTTCGCGCCAGCTAATAGTGATGTAGGATATGTTATTAGCGAAGGAGGTCAGTCATTGAAAAAGTGCATTTACGAACGAAACGCTTTGTCACTACGGCACCAGGGCCCATATTCACACAAACTTCTTTCGCTGACAACGTTTGGGCCTGCCAATAGTGATGCAGGACATATTATTAGCGAAGGCCATCAGCCAATGAAAAACAGGAGCTACGAACAAAAAACCTAGTGAATTGGGCAGCAGGGCCTGTATTCACAGAAAGTTCTTACACTAAAAGCGCTCGTGTCGGCCAATAGTGATATGACATATTATTAGCGAAGGTGATAAGCCAGTGAAAAATAGCCCGTCGTGAATTCCGCCCCAGATTTTGAAGATTGATGCATGTGCTCGTCACTGTCATTGTGCCCGAGTGTAAAGTGTTTTCTGAAGAGTTAGCTTTGTGACTCGGCGTTGTGCCACAATCTAATTCTACACCGTCACGAATGCGTAATATATTCTATGTAGGTGTTGCATCCAGTACAAATTCATGTGAGAAAGAATTCAGACGCATGTGGTGTGTATAAAATGACTGGCGGAAATAGCTTTCAAAACAGAGAGGCGGGCAACTAGCGACGCCCGTCTCGTCCATTTCCTTTCGTTCTTTGTCCGTGCGTTCACTTTTGGCAGCGCTGTCAATATGTGTGCAGCGGAAACAGATTCGCCTCTCTGCACTGAGCGAGTGGAATATCCTGCAGGTGACTATGATTATAGGTATATGGGCAGCTTGATGGAATGAGCCGGTGAACATTCGTCGCAGGAAATTCGGGGTCTGAAAGCACAAATTTCGGTCACCTCAAGGCTCCCGAGTTTCGTTTTGCGCATGTAACGCCGGAATACGTTTCATGGAATTGGTGCAGAGCAGCTGCTCTCTCACTTTGGCGTTCCGCCGCCATCAGTGAGCCATAAATGAGTGAGCTCTACAACAACAACAACAAGAACTCATTTTACGTTTAATGTAGACGTTAATGCGATTAACCTTGAACCAATGTATCGACAAACACAGTGCATTGCCTCCGCCGAAACTCGTCGTGTATGAGGCGTGTATGTCACCGGGCTCGCTTCTCGCGCTCTCGGAATGCTGCTGCTGCTGCTGATTTATTGGCATCCCGTTTGGAACGGGGCGGTGACAAATAGTCACCTAGCCTGCTTGAGTTCACCAGGCATGCTATACATGGTTTTCATCCCAGCATTTTTCTATACATCTCCTGATTCTTCTTTCTCGTCCTCAGACCTTCTCTCTCTCTAAAGTGTACCGTTACCCATGTCTGTCGCAGATCCGGTCCTGTCAATGCCTTTCTGCTTTCTTTTTCAACCAATACTCTAAATGTCTCTTGCATATCTAGACTGCTGATTGGGTTATGCTTGTGCGCAGGTTAAATACAAGCGCTTCTGGAAGGCGTACGCTCCCTGCTGGTCCCACTGGGGGAATCTCTGCGCATCCCACTAGGATGTGCTTAGTGGTCTTGGGATTTTCGCATCTTCATACGCATGCCTCATCTTGATGCGAATATTTGTTCCGGTACGTTTTTGTCCTCAGGCCATCCGCTAGAGCCTCAAATAGCAAGGCACCGCTCTTTGTGTTGTCGTACAGATTTTCCATTCTAATTTCTATCTTCTCGTTGTTGTAAATCTCCATGGTCGTTTTTGCTTGCATTCTTCGCATGCAATTCGCTGTCTGTTTCTCTCTCTTTTTGATTACTCCTTGTTGTTTCTTCACAATTTCAAGTAACCTGTACTTTGTTGCGAACTTTCCAGACTTCTTCCTCCATTTCTTGTCCACATTTTTCAGCTGCAGATACTTGTGCACTTTAGCCCACCATTTATTTTGATACATATTCCTTAGCCTTTCTTCAACATTAATTTTGCTCCGCGGTTCTCGTACTACAAAAGAGGCCAAGCCCATGTCACCGTGGATTGTCTCGTTTGTGGTTTTAGCGTGGGCTTCCAAAGTAAACTTACCTACCGATCTTTGGTTAACTTCAAACCCTTTCAATGACTCTGATTACAAGCATAGAATGCCATTTTCGACCGTTACCGCGGGCACCATTACTCCTTTCCACATTCCCCAAAGTATTCCGTGCATCGTTATTAGAGAGTTTTAGAATTGGGGCCCCAAGCGGCTTGGGGACCCAAGAAAATTGCGCGCGACAAGTGCGCATGCGCAGAACCCAAGCCAGTCTTGCGTTCTTGCGTTCGCGTTAACCCAAGACCCAAGAATCGAAAACTAGCGTGGGCCCCCAAGCCGTCTTGGGCCGCCCTCGCGGGTGACAGCGATGGCGTACAGCAGATGGTCGCAGAGCAAACTTTATTTACTTCAACTGATTTTCGCCATTTCACACGGGTGAACTCGCAGATTTTCGCAGCGCGTCACAAGAAAACACCAACTAAGAGCACTTGGCTTCGGTTGGCTTTGCTTGGCTTAGAATTGCACACTTAATTCGTAATGCTAACTGGTACTAACACAGTTTCTTACATTTTATTGTTCGTTCTTTTTGCTCAAAAATGCATTCTGTTTGTTTTCACTTGTAACAAAAGAGGTTCATTTTTTCTTTCTTTCAAGCACCTTTCTATTTTCCACACTGCGGCGCCCCGAGCGCTCAACCCAACGCTGTCTGCGTTCGACCCAATCCTCAAACTCTGCTGCTCACATAAACCCAAGAGCAACCGACGCAACGCGGCTTGGGGGCCCAGAGCCTTGCGCCCCCAATTCTAAAACTCTCTATTGCTGCATTCCACTTCCCCTTTATTTTCAGATTATCTTGGTGGATGGTTGATAAGTCTTTCCTTCATTTATGTATACGCCGAGGCATTTATATTTATTGACTATCCGTGTGACTTCCTGTTGAATTTGCTGTTGAATACGACCTCTGGACACACGACGCCACCTTTCTCCGCGAAGTCTGTCAGTGGAGCTTGTGTCAATGTATACCGGGTGTTCGAAACTAAGCTTTATAGTTTTCTTAAAGTTAGGCGCAGGGAGGTACGCGACAACCACCTGTGCATATAAATTATGTGGCCAGGGGGACACATAATGAGATGATAATTATCGCTGTGAGCAGCCCAAATAGCTAAAATTGAATAATTAAGTGTTTGTTGACTGCAGTAAGTCGATATGTTTGTATTGAAAAGTCAGAGCCAGTTGTGTTCGACAGTATCGGTTGGAAGAATTTTTCTAGCGTGTCTGTGCTCCAAGATATCTGACTCTAAATTTTAATTGTCGTTCGCATGATTACGCATGTGAGAGAACCAGGATCGGCGCAAAGCTCCTCCCTGATGTGACGCGGCTGTTGCGTACGACGTTTAATCTGACAACGAGGCGGAGGCAGAGGCAAAGGTGATAACTGTTCTTCCCCTCTCAGCTGGCGAAATAAAGATATGACAGCGCGGTGAGCCGAGCAGTTGTCATTGATTTCAATAAAACTTACAATACTTAATTGGAAATGAGCAGTCACTTTATTTGCGCAGCCCAGGCAAGAACCATGTCCACTCGTCTAGTCACCATTACGCATGCGCACTGCCCTTCAGCTTCTCCGTTCGCGCCATTATCTCGGCATGGCAGCTGCCACCATCGTTACAGGCTGCGCGGTCGCGTGTTACGACAACGGTAACCTAACTCTCTTGCATGCGCAATCATGCGAACGACAATTAAAATTTGGAGTCGGATATATCGAAGCACACATACGCTAAAAGAATTCTTCCAGCTTACCATGTGTACAAACAAGACTCCGTCTAATTTTCAATACGAACTCCCACTTACTACTGTTAACAGAAAGTTAATTATTCAATTTTAGTTCATTCAGCTGCTTACAGCGATAATTATCGTGTCACTTTGTGTCCCTCTGGTCACATGACTTATTTTTCACAGGTGGTTTTCACGTGCCCTCCCCCCCCCCCCCTCGCCTAATTTTAAGAAAACGTTAATGCTTAATTTTGAACACCCTGTATATCGAGAAAACAATGTCTGAATATATATTACGCGGATTAGACTCCGTCCAGTACCAGCTAAATCTGACAGCACTTTTTTTGTCATTGAAGAGCGGCACAAACTCAGTGGCACATACCTGATGACCCAAGTTGGCGTCAAGGAAGTTAATTAAATATCGGATCTCCTTTCGCCGAAACAGTGCGTGGTGGAGGGTCCAGGTTGGCGCACAAGGTTTGAATTGTTTCGGTACCGCGTTCATCTTCATCAGTACGAGACTTGTACACGTTACAGAAAAGAGTAACTGATTACAATTACAATTACTTCATTCAACAATGTAAATGATTACACTTAACATTACTGCCGCACGAGAGTTATTGAGGAATTACTCAAAAGTACTCGAGTACTTCTGCGAAACTGTGCTCCGAACTTTTATTATTCTACATACACACAGTAAACACAAGGAACTGACCTGGCCTATTGAGTGTGTCATCCGCAGGCCTTCATACCTTGTTTAAATATTTGTGCTAACATCATCATCACCGCATTTTATGTCCACTGCAGGACGAAGGCCACCCCCTGTGATCTCCAGTTACCCCTATGTTTTGCCAACCGATACCAACTGGGGCCCGCGAATTTCCTCACTTCATCGCCCCACCTAGTCTTCTGCCGTCCTCGACTGCGCTTCCCTTGTCTTGGCAGCCATGCTGTAACCCTAATCGTCCACCGGTTTGGAGTCGGATATCTCGGAGCATAGACACGCCAAAACAATTCTTCCAACTTATACTGTATAGAAGCACGACTGTCTCTAACTTTTCAATATAAACACACCCACTTACTGCAGTCAGCAGAAATTTAATTATTCAATTTTAGTTAACTAGGCTATGACAGCGATAGTTATCATCTAACTTTGTGTCCCCCAGGCGATATACCTTATGTTCACAGGTGGTCTTCGCGCGCCCCCCAGTGCCTAATTTTAAGAAAACCATAAAGCCTAATTTTGAACACCCTGCATATTGAGACATTGTCCGAATATATATTACGCGGATTAGACTGCGTCCAGTACCGGTTAAATCTTAAAGCACTTTTTTTGTCATTGAAGAGCGGTACAAACTCAGTGACACATACCTAATGACCTAAGTTGGCGTCAAGAAAGTTCATTAAAAAACTAACCTGCGCATGACAGAACTTGCCCAGCCCCGTTTCTTTCTCTTTATGTCAATTAGAATATCCGCTATAGCTGTTTGCTCTCTGATCCAAAGCGCTCTCTTGCTTTCTCTTAACGTTATGTCTAGTATTCGTTTCATCGCTCTTTGCGTGGTCCTTAACTTATTCTCAAGCCTCTTTGCCAGTCTCCAAGTTTCCGCCCCATATGTCATCACCGGTAAAATCCACTGATTTTACACCTTTTATTTCAATGACGATGGTAAGCGTCCAGTCAGGAGCTGACAATGTCTGCCGTATGTGCTTCAACCAATTTTTATTCTTCTGCGAATTTCCTTCTCATTGTCAGGGTTCTCTGTGAATAATTGACCTAGGTAAACAACTGCGCTAACAATTGGTTCCTTAAAAAAATTCGTCGGTCACCGTCGCTCCTTTTCGTATGGAAGCCATCAGCAGCGGCACTAAAAACTCGCTTGAGGAGCGAAAATAGAGGGAAAGACAGGATCTTAGCCACCTACTAGATGGAGCGCTGAGGGGTAGAGCGGTATCTTAAGGTATACGAATATTCCGCATCAGATTGTGATTACTCGCCATCCGGGTCCGCTTCGTTGTTGCTGGGACTTGCAGAAGAAGCTCCCGTTTAAGCCAATGAAAAACTAAAATATATCTTGCGTACGTGGTTTCGTGAGATTAACGTCCTAAGAAGCCTTCGATATCAAAAAATACCAGCAGCGGTTCAGTGAGAAAACAAATACAGGGCCCGCGGTTTTACCTTTCTGAACATGCACATTTTTGAGGCTGCTCCCTCTCATGATCACGGGCGTTCTGTTGTTTTCGCCACATTCAGGTTCTCAAAGATGCGTCGCCTGTTACAGCTCGCATCGTAAATAAAGCGACTGGTTAATTTAATTGGTTACTGAAAGAAATATTACAATTACGAAGAGCGTTTCCGAGTGAACAAAGCAATCTATACCTTACAACATTACGAAAACATGCAATTGATTACAAGTAATTGAGTATATGTACATATGTGTAGATGTACTTAAATGTACGTTATAAACAAATGTATCTTCCATTGCCGCTCTTGAGATATACAAGTGTGACTACGAAAAAATCCATTCACACGCAGCGAGTCCCCAAACTCCACGATACTTTCATTGCCGCTCTTCCCGCAACACGCCGCGTTAACATGGTCACCAAAAAGGGAAATCCTGCGACTTGATACAAGCACTGATAATTTCATGTGAATCAGACCTATTGCCTGGTCTGTCACGCCTCGAGAAGGTTGCGTCAAGAATGATACCTGTGGGCGCCGCATTGACACCAGCTGGAACCTGTGTATGGGTTCCGCACCATAGGCCTGCCTTCCCTCCTGCCCCCACCCAGCTGCGCTCGCGGATCTACCGCACCTCTTCTAGAAACGAGGCACCACTACATGTCCAAAGTGGGGCTACACCCAAACCGCCCATCTGAGTACCATCTGTAGATTATGTCCGCACCATAGATTCTTGTTAGATTTCATTAATAATAATAATATTTGGCGTTTTACGTGCCAAAACCACTTTCTTATTATGAGGCACGCCGTAGTGGAGGACTCCGGAAATTTCGACCACCTGGGGTTCTTTAACGTGCACCTAAATCTAAGTACACGGGTGTTTTCGCATTTCGCCCCCATCGAAATGCGGCCGCTGTGGCCGGGATTCGATCCCGCGACCTCGTGCTCAGCAGCCCAACACCATAGCCACTGAGCAACCACGGCGGGTTTTAGATTTCATTGAGCAGAACCAATTATACATGCATATATAAGTTGTACGCACCAAACGTTGGATGCAACTGCGCAAACTTAAGGATAAATGCTAGGGCAGAATTCATCTCACGATGACTCTCGACGGTAATGCGATTAGCAATTAAGAAACTTAGCAACACACAGTATTCCTGAAGCCACGTTTTCAGCGTGGTAGCGATCATTCTGAGACTTTCGTTACTTCGGCTATATGCGACATGCTCCGATATCGTTAGACTTTCCTATGACACTTGCTTGCCAATGTCGCCAATGAGTATGGCGGCATGAACGCGCCTATATGTCGCTGATGCAATGACGTCGATGGAATGATGGAGAAGGAATGGCATCGATGGAACGACAAATGCGGTGTAACGACGACGCTATGATGACGATGAGATGTCCTTATTTAAATCAGGATGGTGATTATATAACGACGATAGCGGGATGACGACGCTATAACGAATCCGGATGGCGAAGCTGGAATGACGACCATTGCACGACCACAACGGCATGACAACAGATTCATGATAACCACTGTCTGACGATGACACTATGACGACAGTGGCATGAGCACGATTGAATGACGAGAGCATTGCTACGATAGAATAACGAACAAGGAAAGGCGTCGATGGATCACCGAAGGTGCTATGATGATGACAGTACGATGAGAATGGGAGCGACACTGAAGCGACACGGAGACAACGACTGCATGACGAGGATCTGAAGTTGAACTCCGTATGACGACAATGAAATGGACATGTGAGCGACCATGACGCTACCTCTATGAATATATGAGAACGAATGCATGACAGCTGTATGACGACGACACAATGACGACAATGGAACGACTGCGACCGCATCACCACGAATGTATTATAACGAATGCATCACGATGCAATGACAACGATGGGATGACAACGGTATAAGGACAATGGGATGACGACCAGCGTATGTTGGAAGTGTCGTGACAACGGCTTCATCATGAAGCCCGTATGACGACGATTGCATGAGCACGGCGGCATGACCATGATTGTATGGCAACGGACGCATGATTTTGACTGTCGGAGGACGATGAAACGGCAGCATAATCACGTTTGAATGACAGCAGTACGATTGCAATAGAATGACGAAGGAATATTGGCGTCGATATTACGAATGGCGTGCATTACTGAATGGGTGACCATGGTTGAAGGACAGTGCGATAACGATGGCATAACGGCAGTGGTATGGCGACGACTGTGTGACGCTAATGGCACGACGACGATGACAATACGATATTATGATGACGAAGCTATAATGACGGCAATACAATGCCCACGGTGGCGATGTAAGGACTGCACGACGGATGTATGACGACGATGAGGGGACGATGGCAGCATGGCGATTGTCGGGCAAGAAACTTGGAATGGCGGCGGTTCAACGACCACGACGACATCATCATCACGAGCACATAGCGAGTGACCCAAAATATTAGACAACTTACGACACTGCGTTGGAGTAGAAGGCATGACGACGACGGCATGGCGAGAGTCAGCTCACGAAGCTGCAAAGACGACGACTAAAGAACCATTACGGCATCACGATGGCCGTGTGACAACGAATACATGACGACTGTATGACGGCGATGGTGTGAGGAGCATGGCATCACGAGAGTAGGAAGACAAAGCTTGAATGACGATGATACAGTGACCACGACGGCATCACACCCACGAGCCTAGTGACCCGAGCTATTAGACTACTCGGGTTACTGGGTGGGGGTAGAAGGCGTGACGATGATGGAAGAATTATAGTGATATCACGAAGCTGGAATGACGACAGTGAAACGATCGCGACGACGTCACGACCACGTACCTAGTGGCCCGAGTAGGCAGACAGCTTGCACTACTGGGTCGGCGTAAGAGGCTCGACAGACAGACAGACAGACAGACAGACAGACAGACAGACAGACAGACAGACAGACAGACAGACAGACAGACAGACAGATAGACAGATAGATAGATAGACAGACAGACAGACAGACAGACAGACAGACAGACAGACAGACAGACAGACAGATAGATAGATAGATAGATAGATAGATAGATAGATAGATAGATAGATAGATAGATAGATAGATAGATAGATAGATAGATAGATAGATAGATAGATAGATAGATAGATAGATAGATAGATAGATAGATAGATAGATAGATAGATAGATGAGGAGAAGGAAGCGACTTTGTTCAATAGAAAGTTGAGAGCTCTGTAGATGGCCGCTTGTTTGCGGTGACCTCTTTCGCCCGGAAATGATTACTTTTTGTACATTTTCTTCAGGGGACCGTATTAGGGTTTCCAATGTCGTTTCTGAAGGAGCTGGCATAAGCTATTTGCGTGGGGGAAGGCCCTCGCATTCCCAGAGGATGTGGCTTTAGTTTGCTCTAGCAACACAGCAACCTCACGAGAGCGCAGACCACTGTCCTCCGCCGAATTTAAACTACACTCTTACCACTCCTCATCGCTTGGCGATCTTCACGAATTGAGAGGTTGACCCACTATGTAAGAAAGCTGCCATAAAAACGACTAGATAGAAACGGCTGCAGTAGGCAAAGAATATTAATCGCGTTGATATAAATCGGCACATACCCAGTGACCCAGCGTAAGAGAGGCTCACTGACATGCAGCAAATACCCAGTGACCCAACTTGGCATCAAACAGGTTAACTGAAGAGCGGAACATGCACAGCGCCATGTAGTTATCGACCCTAGTTCGCCCAATGGTTCATTTCGAACACGCCTCCCTCAGCACAGCAGCCTGATGCTAGACACATTACACCGTGGGCTATCCAGTGGCGCAAGTTGACGAGAAAACAGTTACGGAGATAAAAACATTTCGGAAAGCGCGCGAAAGACCCGAAGAATGCTGATCGCAATAATATGAATATTTAATTTTTTTCGAACGAAGCTAGGTTTACGTCTCGTGAAAGCGGCTAATGGATGAGAGACGGCTACCTGTTTGGGCCCGAAGGTAGCAGCCTTCATGCCGTCATATCAGGCGATGACATATATACGGTATCGCAGCTTACATTAGCCAAGCTGCTAAACGAAAAACAATATTTCACGAACACGGGGAAAGATACGGTCTTAAAGCATACGGTGTGGCGGCCGAACACAATAGCTATATTATTTGTACTTTGCGTCTTTCTTTTCAAATGTTTGTTTTTCATTCAGCAGCTTGGCTAACGTTTGCAAGGACAGACTGTCTAGCTTCTGTTCCCACCTGGCTACAAAAATCTACGGCAGGCCTAAACATAAGCCACTTACGCAGTGGCCGGACACGGCGCTCCCCTGTAAACACGCGGGACATGTTTTTATGAATGTTGTGTGGCTCGAATGACACTTGAAAAGAGGTTTGTAAACATTGGCTGCCTTTCTAGAGCAACAACACCTGCCAGTGCAGCGTTCATCAGAACATGTGGCATTTGTATGATTTCGCCTCGCTCTACAGGCAATGCATTTTATCCTTGGCGACTTGTCGTTGAGAGGCGAGAGCCATTGCCGTCATCTTACCCCACGTTTAAGTGCCTGCCGCACATGTTAATGTGGCAGCCACTTACTATGGGGGAGGAGGAGTAGGAGCAAACATTTATTTTCGAAACAATATGCTGCGGCGAACCCGGTTCTACTCAAGGTGGGAGGTGTGCTCATATGTGGGGCAAAAAAAAAAGAGAAAATCTTTCAGCTCAGGCAGGCGTTATTGCCCCTCTACCCATTGCTTTAGAGAGTATTTTTATTGCAAATGGGCGCTCATCTTCATTGTGTTCCTCTTGCCATTGTCTGGATTCTTCGCTCTGAAGTTAGCAGCTAAGCCGGTGCCACACCTTCCTGCAATGACACAGGGGCACCAGGACTCGAGGGCACATTCAGTGGCGGGAATGATGGCAGACGTGTGGCGCATATTCTATTAGCCAATTCTTGCGCTTATTGCCAGCTGCTGAAACCATATGCACGCGAAAGGGGCTCTTCTTCATCTCCCCTATTTCCGATAACCTCTCATGCGGATTTATTGGATTACAGGGTGAGAAGAACATAGCAGCGATGTCTCAAACTGTGTGCGCACTTAGGCCTCGCTTGCAGGGTATAACATAGGTGATTGGCACACGTAGATGCTAAACTACCACAAGCAATCGCGCATGTGAACACTGGAATGTTACAGCCAATCAACACCTCATTTAGGAACGTGTTACGTGGTTTCCCTCCTGTCTTCTTCCTTTCGCGTTCATCGCTCAGAACCTTAACTACGATTAGCCAATTAACTCAAGATATGTTCTTCCGACGAAGCGGCACCTCCATCTTGCAGAACCCGTTCCAGAACCCATACATCTTGCAGAGCCCATACAGGGAACCAACGTCTCGGTTACCTGTATGTGCGGAAGGTGTACCCTCGCTGCTATTTCTTCTCAAAGTGGCCACCACCACATGCGCAGGTTCCTCGACCTGGGCCACAGCGTTGTTGGAGTGGAGTTCATCGAAGATTGCGTGAGGGAGTATTTCGCTGAGAACGGCCTTGAACTCCAAGAGTCAATCTGCACCGTCATCGGCTGCAAGGTCTTTCAGGTATGCACGCGCAGGGATGCGCTTTTTCGTAGTTATTTTGCTTTCCTTGTTGAGCCATGCACTACAGCTGTCTCGCGTAAATGTTCGAGGCGACAGCGATATTTTTTCCGGCAGGCAAGTTCTTTTTTACGTTTAAACCTGTGTGCCCTAGAAGCTCTCAATACGCTTTCAGCTTTTTAAGGTAAAGAAATTTTTGCTACAGATATAAATTTAAAAGGACACCTTCCGTGTCATGGACATTTCTCTGCTTTTATTGATAGCAGTGTGTGCTATGCAAGGTAATTATTGCTATCGAAGAACAGGTGGCGAGTCCCAACTGTGCCAGTGGAAAACCATCGGGCACTGCTGGAGATAGCGGCTGTGTAGGATTTACTTTGAAGCAAAGGTGTACGCATAACTAAATCTCAAAATCGAGCAAGAACATTTCAAAAATGTTTGAAGTCTCATATCGTGCGTTTCTTTACTCTAAGAAACGTTGCTGGCAAAAGATAACTTTAGGGCCTAATTGTTAAAAGGCCAGTGATAATCCTTAAAGCACACAATTTAATCCACAACCGAACGTCACGACAATTTTGCGGCTTCTACTGACGAACGAGGCAAGTATGACCACTCAATTATATCTGTTGGGTTGACGTTAAAGAAAACCTTTTTAATGAAGGGAAAAATCAGACATCCACCGAATCGTAGCAACTGCTACAAAAGTAACTTAACTACGATTCTGGAGGCTTTTCTTTCGAGGAACCCGTATGTGTTTCCTTTGCAGCAGGTACTACAATTGGGTGGATGTCTCATTCTTCCCTTAATTAAGTAGTTATCTCCACGTTGCGGGTTTCCGCAGAACTATTACGTCAAACTCTTGCCTTTCCTTCGAGTTGTTGACAAATTCGACTTCGCGCTGCTATCTTCTGGCCGCCTGATTAGCTCATGGCAGGGTGGCTGCCCCGGAAATGCAGTGGCCCCGGGTTCGTGTCTCAGATGAGGACGAATTTTTTTTCAACTGCGAGGCATTTCTTTCCAGGGATCCGTATGGATTTCCTTTGTAGCAGTTGCTACGATTGGGCGGACGTCTCATTTTCCCCTTAATTAAGAACTTCTCTCCTCCTTGCGGGTTTCCGCAGAACTACTACGTTAAAGAAAAGGTGCGTCCGACTAGAGAGTATGAAGAGGCTGGTCCGCTGCAGATTAAAGTAGCCGAACCGTAAAGCACCTACTCCACGGTATCTCTCAGAGATCGGTGACTATAAGCACCAACGTTCCTTCTTGCTCGTAATCGCTTGAAGAATTTTTGTTGAAATCTAGCATTGTTGAATGATTCGGATTAAGAGCAGATATTCGAAGACGCCACTTTTTCTATTGGTCTTTCTGCCGAAGTGTCCGATTATCACCGGTAACCAGTTTTCGGCATTACCAATCGCTGGCTAATTTGGAATAAATTCCTGTGGCTAACTCGAATAGAAAGACATTACATTATTTTATTTGTCGTCAGTTATTTGAAGAATAAATCACGCTTACAAAAAAGTAAGAAAGGTTGTGCCATTGATAGTTCAATCTCGAACAACTAAGGAAGGAAATATCACGAGTGCTCAATTGGGACGAAGCAGGAACAACATTATGTAGCAAATAAACTTCATTATGATAAAGAAGTAAAATACTTCTGTATAAATTTCGAGTCTAGACGGAGTTTCCATTAGAACTACACTAGCGAAAAATAATTTGGTAAGTGTTGTACGACAGTGTTAAACAATTTGACAGTTGCCAAGGAATGATCGAGAAAGCTTCACACTGTGTCCCTATCTTTGTAGTATTTGTCAAAATGATCCAAATAAACCTGCTGCAACCTCCTCTAATTCCAGCATACTGGAAGACCAGCGCCTTCACAGCTGGGCAGTTGGTTGTTTCCGTATCATTCATATCAATTGCCGGTTAAGCGGACTAGTCAAATAAGATTAAGCAGCTGAAGCCCAAATGTTGCTTACTAATTTGTTTAGATAATCGATTCACAAATCAAACATTTTACACAGCCATAGCTTACTTTTTCTTCTAATGGATTTATATTGAGTTGAGTTGAGTGAACCTCAACTTTTGTTAAGTTTTATTATGTAGAGCTTTAATCTCGCTTACGATTCTAAGTCAACTGACAATACAGGTTGCTCCTAAATTTCAGAACAGGTTTCGTATCTACCCAGCAGGGGCTTCTGGATGAGCAATCGTTTGGTGTCTTGTGACACCATGTACCCGATCACATGGGGGCCGAACCCTTGCTTGCCTAACTGTGCGCGGCTCAGCCGCCCACGGTGAAAAGGGGATCCTGAGGGTTGAGCCGATGCCGGGTATTTGGGCCTTTAAGACCCCTCGTCGGATGCAACACAGACGTTTGCCCTGGGCTTCACGTAGACGGCACCTCCAGACTGACCAACCTGGAGGAAAACGATTGTTGCCTCATCCTGTACACCTCCCGAATCTTCTTCTTTCTCTCTAACTTTTCATCTCTCCTGTCTACCTTGTGCTGCCAATTTTTCAGGCAGCAAAGGTCAACCCTGTGTAGGTAGCTTACCTTGGGTATACCATATATTGTAATAGTAGTGTTGTACAGCTGGCGTATGCAGGACCTGTCCTTTCCAGGTCCTGCAGGGTGCCTTTGTTGGGCTCCGTGGTGAGTAGCTCGCGTTACTGCCAAAACTTCACCTGTATATATAACAGGTTCATTCCCCCCACTCTTGGATCGCCCTCCTAAACGAACGAGCACAGAAGTTTTCAAATTTTCTGGCCGACATAATGACAATTTTCCACGATCTCATGTTATGCATTCAGGGAAAACAGAAAGTGCAGCAAGAGTGATCTCACCTTTTCTGGTTGTAAAAACACGGACTGAGGCTTTTGGTCCTGGTTATAGTCTCCAAGTTGGCAAGCGCTGATCTCCTTCTAGAACTCCGCGACAAGATGCAGCAACACGAAAAATTGTTTAATATAATGTCATTCGAGGATCTCCTAGGGACAGTGCCCCCGTACCGCGCTGTGAACATCATCCATGGAGTCGTTTCCCAAGCTGACCTTATGGAGCTGACTGAGGCTGAACTAATAGAGTGATCACAATGTGATGAATGCCAAGAGATATAATATGAGGCGTCATAGCAAAGAGATCGAAACAAAGCGCTTAATTCTATCTTTCGGACCAAGTATGCTGCCTGAAACCATTGAGACATGGTACATAAAGATCCGGGTCAGGGCGTCGCGCCCAATACTCTTTGATGCTTTAACTGCTAAAAATTTACCCACAGTTGATAGAACTGCCGAAGTCGCAAGACGTGCTAAATGTAGTACAAGTGCCAAAGAACAACAATCTCACAATTGCGAGAACGCCCCACAGCGCGTCAACTGTAACGGGGAGCACGCCACATACTGGCGGTGCTGCCCATCCTGCAAAAGGGGAAAATAGTAACAAAGTGAAGGAAAACATACCATTCATGACGCACACAGGTGGGTGGCATACCTGCCAAAGAACCGCTTTGCCAAACTGGTGCGTCGGAACGAAAGCCACTTGGTAATTTGAAAGTAGCGACACTCCGCCATCCCCACCCCCACCCCTCGCAGCACTTTCCTCCTCAATTCTCCTCACGCGTCAGCGGTGCGCGCTGCGAACGGCACGCTCTTTCTTATTGGCTTCCGCGGACGGGTCGCGGTTTTCGATGAAGGCGCATGATTTCGGACCGGTTGCGCGTCCCAGTAGTGCAGAAAATTTTGAAAAATGGTGATAACTGCAGCGAGAATGCTGAAGGTAACGTTGACGAAGGGCTTGGTTTCTTCTTAAAGCTGTAGGAATGGGCCAAACTGATGTAAAAGCAGCTTTGAGGCGAGTTCTTTCAGTGTGAGCATTGAAGTTGATGATGTGCGAGATGAGTTCGAGCAGGATGTTCAGTATACTAAGGACACCCCGACATTTATGCAATGTACAAATTGTCCCAGCCAAAACGCTCATGAGCCGGCCGTACGAATGACAAAAAAATGAAGCATTAGGGGATGCTTTGATACGAGCAATAAGAAAGGCCCCTTATCTTGCAACCAACACTGCTCTTTGTCGGAACAATTTTTTTTGCCAGTTTCGTGCAGCCACTGCTTCTTGCACAAGCCTTCACGCTTTCCTTGTGGTATCATAAAAACAGCATTACCATCTTCAGGCTCCTTGCTGCAGTTACATGCGCTACAGCACGGCATAGCGCTAGCGCACCATAGGAAACACAGCGCGCAACATTCCCCGCAGGGGCGTCTGCGTGAGCAGGCGTTTGGTGTGTTGCGACACCACGTACCCGAGCACACGAGGGTTGGACCCTCCCGCGTGTAGCCGTGCCCGGCTTAGCCGTGTCTGGGGAAAAGGGGATCCTGGAGGTTGAGCTGATGCTGGGTGTTTGGACCTTTAAGGCCCCCCGGCGGAGGCAACACACCTCTTCGGCCTCGGCTTCACATAGACGGCACCTCCAGGCTGACCCACCTGGAGGAAATCGGCAGTCACCTTTTCCTGTCCTCCTCTTCAATCTTCGTCTTTCTCTCTCACTTTCAATCTTTCCTGTCTTCTCTTCGCTTCTTCTTACTTCCAGACTTCCAGGTGGCGAGGGTTAACCTGGTGTA
The DNA here is from genome assembly GCF_038994185.2 of Dermacentor albipictus. NCBI lineage: Eukaryota > Metazoa > Arthropoda > Arachnida > Ixodida > Ixodidae > Dermacentor > Dermacentor albipictus. The sequence continues at coordinate 101,989,569 of NC_091827.1, read as the reverse complement.
GTTATCCAACCTTGGGTATCGTATATTAGGTTATAGCGGCGATGCATGGCTGGCGTCTGCAGGCATTTTCCCGACCTTGTAGCGTCCCCTTGTTGGGCTCGGTGGTGGGTGGCCACCATCGCCGCCGAATTTTCCAATTTTTTATGGCTGAAGCTTTTCCCCTATTACCTGATCGCTCCCTGAAGAGGGGGCGCACCGATGAACCTTTCAGCTTTTTTATGCAACCAAAAGAGTCCTTTCCGAAATATCACGTTGTTCACAGCCAACACGAAACTAAGACGGTCCGAATGATATCACCTTTTCTTGTAGCCAAATCCCTCACAGAAGCAATAGGCCCAGGTTACAAAGTAACAAAGATGGGAAGCGGTGATCTTCTTCTTGAAGTTCGCGACAAGCCACAATACGACAGACTTTCGAAACTTGTAGCCTTTGGGGACATTCCTGTCTCAGTAGGCCCACACAGGACGATGAATACAGTGCGCGGGGTCATCTCGGAAGATGACCTTCTCGAACTTAGTGAAAGTAAATTACTTGAAGGATGGCAAGCACAGAACGTTGTCAAAGTGCAAAGGATTAAAATAAGACGAGATGACAAAGAAATACCAACGAGGCATATAATCATGACTTTTGGAACCAGCATTCTCCCTGAATCAATCGAGACCGGTTACTGCAAGCTCCGTGTCAGGCCATACATTCCAAACCCGCGTCGATGTTTTAAGTGTCAACGTTTTGGGCACGGATCCCAAACCTGCAGAGGGCGTGCTACTTGTGCCAAGTGTAGCTCCATTGAACACACTTCTGACGTTTGCAGTTCAGCAACCCACTGTGCCAACTGTGAAGGAGACCACCCTGCTTACTCGCGATCCTGCCCTTCGTGGAAAAAAGAAAAACAAATAATAGAACTCAAGGTGAAACTAAATCTGACTTTCCCAGAGGCACGCAAGCGTTTCTATACCAACAATCAGACCAGTCCTTCTTACACCGATGTGGCGCGCCAGGGGGCAGCACCACATCGTTCGGCTCCCGCCCAAGTCACTCGGAGAGTGACGACGGTCACGCCATCCGCCCCCCTGACTGGGACAGCCAGCGCTGTTCCGTCGCCCGCAAATGAGGGCCAGCAGACCTCCGGGCCTGTTGTACCGAGGGCCACTGCTCGTACAGATCGGCCCACCACTCTCGCGAAAGTGCCTGCCCCGCGGGCATTATCCACCACCTCAGACGAGGTGATGGATACAAGCACAAACCCGGCGTCTCAGACGCCCAAGGAACGGCGCAGCTCCCTCGAGCGCGCCGGGAAGAAAGAGAGAGCTCGTATCAAGGGGCCTGAAAAGGTCTCGTGAGCTTATATAATCTATATTTCTTAGACACACAGCACAAAACACATACAATATGGATACGCAGATAATACAATGGAACGTCAGGGGTTTACTCCACAACCTAGACGACATTAAGGAACTGCTAAATAACTATAATCCAAAGATGCTGTGTGTCCAAGAAACACATCTTAATCCTTCACACACGAACTTTCTCCGGCAGTATGCCATGTACCGAAAAGACCGCAACGACGCTCATGCCTCGTCTGGCGGTGTGGCAATAATTGTAGATAAGGGTGTTGCTTGCCGGCAATTACAACTTAGAACACCCCTAGAGGCAGTTGCAGTTCGTACGATACTGTTTAATAAACTAGTAACAGTTTCCTCAGTATACATCCTTCCGAACTGCCATCTTTCAAAAACGGAATTCCAAAGCTTCATTAATGAACTGGTCGAACCTTATATTGTCGTCGGAGATTTCAATGCACACAACACCCTTTGGGGAGGTTGTCGTTGTGATGCCAGGGGACGCCTAGTAGAAAGCCTCCTCTTCACTACAGGTGCATGTTTGCTAAATAATAAAGAGCCTACATTCTATAGCGTGGCAAACAAAACATTTTCATCGATCGATTTGAGCATTGCATCTGGTACACTCGTTCCGTATCTAGAGTGGAACGTGCTTAAAAACCCATATGGGAGCGACCATTTTCCAATTATCATAAAATCAACAAAACATGATCAATGCTCTCCATGCGTCCCCCACTGGATAGTCGAGTCAGCCGACTGGAAACGTTATAAAGAACTTACCCGCATGACCTGGGAAGACATCTCTGCACTTTCTATTGATGACGCCGTGGCATATCTGACAGCATTTATAGTTGATGCGGCGTCACTGTGTATCCCTGAATCAAATGGTTCGCCCACTAGGCGACGTGTTCCCTGGTGGAATGCGGAGTGCAAAGAAGCTCGTAAAAATCAAAATAAGGCTTGGAGCCACCTTCGCCAATCCCCAACTACCGAAAATCTTATCAATTTCAAGAAAATAAAGTCACTAGGTAGAAGAACACGCCGCCGGGCCAAACGGGAAAGTTGGCAAAAATACATCAATAGCATCAGTTCATATACAGACGAACGGAAAGCCTGGAATAGGGTCAACAAAATAAAAGGCCGTGAAACTCACCCTCTACCTTTAGTAAACACACAAGGAGACACTATTGAGGACCAAGCTGATTCGCTAGGGGCACATTTCCAGTACATCTCCAGCTCATCCCATTACTCAGATACATTTCTAAGATATCAGCGACAAGCGGAACGACAGCCTCTGAACCGGAAAGGAAATAAAAATGAACCTTACAACCGACCATTTAACATGGTGGAATTTCAGTCTGCATTGAACTGTTGCAATAAATCAGCTCCTGGAGGTGATCGAATAGTTTATGAGATGATAGAACACCTACACGCCGAAACACACAAAACACTACTATCACTCTTTAATTCCATATTCTCTGCCAGTTACATTCCATCTGCCTGGAAGCAAGCAGTCGTCATTCCTATTCTCAAAGAGGGCAAGGATCCAACTTCGGTCTGCAGCTACAGGCCTATAGCCCTGACAAGCTGCCTATGCAAACTATTTGAGAAAATTGTAAACAGACGTCTAATTCATTATCTTGAGAGCAACAAAATACTAGACCCCATGCAGTGTAGTTTTAGGGAGGGTAGATGTACGACAGATCACCTTGTCCGCATGGAGGCGAATATCCGAGATGCATTCGTGCATAAGCAGTTTTTATTAGCCGTATTTTTAGATATGGAAAAGGCATACGACACAACCTGGCGTTTTGGAATTCTTCGTGATCTGGCTTGTATGGGTGTCAGAGGCAATCTCTTGAAACTTATTCAAAGCTACCTCTCTAATCGTACGTTCCGTGTGAGGGTTGGTAAAGTACTATCTCGTCAATTTACGCAGGAAACAGGTGTGCCACAAGGTGGTGTACTGAGCTGCACGCTCTTCATCGTAAAAATGGATTCCCTCTATAGCGTCATACCACGAACAATGTTTTATTCAGTGTATGTGGATGACGTACAGATAGGATTTAAATCATGCAATATTTCTATCTGTGAGCGACATATACAGCTTGGCCTAAACAAAATATCTAAGTAGGCTGACGAGAATGGATTCAAGTTAAACCCCCAAAAAAGCACATGCGTTCTATTCTCTAAAAAGAGAGGTATGTTACCTGACTCTGTTGTCCATCTTAACGGACAACCGCTATCTGTCAGCCACGAACATAAATTTTTAGGAATCATCTTAAACTCTAAACTAACATTTGTCCCTCACCTTAAATATCTGAGAGCGAGATGTCTGAAGACAATGAATTTACTAAAGCTCTTGTCCCGCACATCTTGGGGAAGTGATAGGAAATGCCTTTTGAGCCTATACAAAAGTCTTATACGGTCCCGCCTCGACTATGGAGCAATAGTATACAGCTCTGCTGCGCCTAGTGCTTTAAAGATGCTAGATCCCATTCACCACTTGGGTATACGCCTGGCTACAGGCGCTTTTAGGACAAGTCCCGTAGAAAGCCTGTATGTGGAGAGTAATGAATGGTCATTACATCTCCAAAGGACATATTTAACTTTTTCCTATGCTCTCAAGGTCAAATCAGATGTTCAGCATCCATGTCACTCATCTATTCATGAAGATTCTACAGCCAGATTATTTCGTAACCACCCAGCTATTAGACCTCCGTTGAGCCTTCGTTTGACAACACTGGCAGAAGAAACAGGTATCTCAGTCCCAGAGAATGTCCTAATGACACCCACTCGCCTGCTCCCACCATGGGAATGGCAGACCATTGAATGCGACGTCTCTTTCGTAGAAATATCTAAGAGGGCACCAGAAGCACATATAGAATCCCATTTTCGTGAACTTCAGGAGAAGTACTCCTGTATAGAATATTATACAGACGCTTCCAAGTCCTCTAAAGGTGTTTCCTACGCAGCTCTGGGACCTTCATTTTCAGTATCCGGAACACTTAATCCACACACAAGTATATTTGCAGCTGAAGCCTACGCTATACTCTCGGCTGTTCAAAACATTAGGCTCACAAAACTTGCGAGGGCTATTGTATTTACAGACTCATTAAGCGTAGTCAGAGCCCTACTTAGACCAAGAAAATATAAAAACTCAGTTTTTAGTGAGCTGTACAGTCTGTTGTGCTCCCTATATATGTGCAATCAAGTGATTGTGATATGCTGGGTACCTGGTCACAAAGGTATAAAAGGCAACGAAGCTGGTGACGAAAGCGCTGGGTCAGTAACTTTTAGCGATGCAGATTCAAATATCCCCATCCCTGCCACAGACCTAAAGCCTTTTCTACGCAGTAAATTGCGGAATCATTGGCAAGGCGAATGGGATAAACAAGCAATAAATAAGCTTCACATGATAAAACCAAAACTGGGGAACTGGATAAATGGGAAAATAGCAAGGTACAAGGAAGTACTCCTTTGCCGATTAAGGATAGGCCACACATACGGAACCCACTCTCATCTCTTGACTGGGGACGATCGTCCAACTTGTGTTAAGTGCGGCAATAATCTCACTGTCCTCCATGCTCTTATTCAGTGCCCTGCATTAGAAACAGAGAGGAAAAAGTATTTCCCTGCTGCATATCGCGAGAATTTACCCCTTCACCCTGCATTTTTTCTTAACGATGAACCTCTTTTTATACTGCAAACAGTTTTAGAGTTTTTAGCCGAAACAGACACCCTGAAGATCATCTGGCCAGGCAACTTTTAAGCACACGACTAACAGCCCTGCATTCAAGGGCTCTCTTGAAACTCTGGTGTCAGTGTTATGGTTTCATTGCATCATATTTTAACAAAACCCATTGCCATAGACCACATCACATCGTAGTCACCGTCATTATTTTACCACCTATATATTCCACTCCATTTACAGCGCAAGTTTTTTAGGCCCTTTTACAGCCATATCACATCTGCCATGATGAGTTCATTGTGCATGTCATCCACAATACATCGTCAACATTACCACATGTCATGGCGCTCTTTGGTCAAACCTGGCCCTTGCGCCATAAAACACCACACATCATCATCACAGCGCGCAACATTCGCTGCAACGAGCCAGCTCCGAGCTAAGGAGAAAAATGCCGGTAGCAAAAACGAAAGACAAGCAAAACGCAAGATGGGCTCGTTTGCAGGGGCAATGGCAAGGAGACCAATCGTGCAGAAAAACGGGGGGGGGGGAGAATGGTTCCCACGGGGGGACGTGCAAGGGGGGAGGAGGAGGCAGGAGGTCGCGTGGCGGCGGCAGAGTTCAAAGAGTGGCGGTACTTTCAAATTATCAAGGGATGGATGGATGGATGGATGGATGGATGGATGTTATGAGCGTCTCCTTTGGAACGGGGCGGCGGGTTGCATCACCAACCTCTTGCTATTATACTGCCTAATGTCCTACCTAAGTTAAACAATAAAAAAGAAAACAAAAACACTATGAACTACCCCAGCCAAATTTTCTGATCCCATATTTCGAACTGTGCTTTTGTACGTCTCCGTTTTTTATCGTTTCCCTACTTTTCTTCAACCAATCCTCCAATCGCCTCTTACTAATCTCTATTGCGGACATGTTTACTTTTCCACTGCTCTCGCTGAACCCAAGTGCTTCAAGGAGGCCAGTGGCGCCTAAATCGACCGCTGAATAGACATCTTCACATTCTAATAAAACATGCTCCATAGTCTCCCTAGCTTTACTGCAGCAAGCACATGCTTCTTCTTCCGACTTATATCTCGCTTTATACGTGCATGTTCTAAGACATCCCGATCTCGCTTCGAAAAGTAATGAGCTTCCCTTTGAGTTATAATAAATTGTTTCTTTCCTGATTTCGTTATTTCCTTTTAAGTAGTTACTCATGGCAGGTTCCTTTTGCATGACCGCCACCCATGAGATTATTTCAGCCTCTCTGACTTTCCGCTTGACCTTCTTGCTGTGTTGCCCACCGTACAGGCCGCATACTTGCTGGTTAGCTTCCTAGTTCTTTTCCTCCACTGTGAATCAATGTTTTTCCTGTACAGATACCTGCACACTCTCCCAGCCCATTTACTTTCTTCCATATTCCTCAGCCCCTCTTCATACTCAATTTTACTGCGAGCTTCCCTCACTTCAAAACTAGTCCAGCCCATATCACCCTGCGCGGCTTCATTTGTAGTCTTCCCGTGAGCGCCCAATGCGAGGCGACCCACTGACCTTTGGTTCCCGTCGAATGTTGATTGTACCCCTGATTTAAAGCAAAGAACCGCTTTTCCAAAAGTATGTCCTGGAACCATTACACCTTTTCACATATTTTGGAGGACCTCGTACCTATTGTATCCCCATAGCTCTCAGTGCTTGACTATGGCTGCATTTCTCTTCCCCTTCACTATTATTGTTTTTTTCCTGTGTTTCGAAATATCCATTGTCTTTGTTTATTGACATACCAACATATTTATATTCTGTTACCTGAGGTATTTCCTGGCCCTGTATCTCCACTGTCTGTTCAGTTTTCATTGAATACCATAACACCTGATTTGCTAACACTAAATTTCAAACCTAAATTTAGTAACCTGACACCTACTTACAGAAAATGGTACCAATATACCCAGGGTCAACGTGATCAGGGTACTAGGCTTTTTCTTTGACGCTAACGGTGGAAACCACACGGAGCTCACGAAAATCACCCTTAAAACGGATAATGCGTACAGGATAATCAGACGCCTGGCAGAAAGACACAAGGGAATGAAAGAAGATGACCTCATCAGGTTAATCAACTCTTTCGTGCTCTGTCATTTTTTCCTCCTCATCGAGTCTGTTTTATGTCATGAAGGTAATGCACCGAATCACCTCACGTTATATAGACGCGGCTTGCCGCTCAACCAGCAGACAGGCGCCAAGGCTGTACCCAACGAAGTCGTCGGGTAACCGGCGTTGTTCCGAACAACCCGAGGCACACCTCAAGGATGACAGGTCGCGTTTCGGGGTTGTTTCAGGTAAGCAAGGAAACCTTTCGCCCTGCAAACGTGTGCAGGCAAGCAAGCCACACTTCCGACGGGGATTCGTCGCGTCTGAGCACGTCTTTTGAGAAACAAAGACGCCATTCGTCACCCCACCCCCCCCCCCCCCCCCCCAACATGTGCAGGCAATCAAGCGAGCGTCCAGGCTCCGCAGTGACTGCTTTCCCGTGAGAGAAATATTCTGTTCTTCTTGTGCCCAAGGATGGATTGGAGAGCCGGTGACCCCAAACATATTTAAGGCCCTGCCGGCCCATTGTCAATGCAGACGGTCCCGTTTGACGCTGTCGTTCTGCGACGAGAACTGAACAGGCGCGTCTCTCAACAGCCTAACGACGTCGCATCACACAATCTTAAATACAATCCACGTAAATCTGAAGAAAAGACGAGGACTTCGGCGTTTAGAGTGCAGAATAATGCTATTTATTTCTATCACAATGAAAGACAGACGGCCGAACCTCTTACCCAGCGAAAACACGAAAAAAAAAATGCCCCGCAAAACATATCGTCTCTTCCCATACAGGTGAAAGACAGCGGGACAAAAATTCCTTAGCAAATACGCACTGCAGTTTAAGGTGCCCACGAGCGGGTTTGACGAAACAATAGTCCACGCTCCGGCACTCTCAACGGGTTTCGAGGCGAGAGCGAGGGCAAATTCACTAACCGCGGTGGTAATAAGCGTAAGTGACGCTTTGAACATTCTGTCGTCATGAGTCAGGCGCCCCAGTCTTTATCCGCGTTTCAAGGCAACGCATTTAAAGCGAAGAAGGATGCAAGCTGTAGCAGAAAAATGCCCGTTACACTTCCTACGTGCCTCCATGCCTGCGACGGCAGGCGCCACCAACAGATACCACGTACCAAACAACATAGAATGACCCGGCAACCATGTGGGTCGAATCCTACCCAAAAGGCACCGCGCGCAATGCCCCGGAGTGCCGGAGGGACGACGTCAGAGGAGGTTGGCTTGCCGAAGCTGGCGGAGTCACGCGACGTTCCTTTGCAGTTTTATTGCGATAAAAATTATATGGACACTCTAGGTGCATTTGTCGTCGGCGTCGCCGTGGCCGTGATGTTCCGTGTAAAGTTAAAGGGCAATAACAGTGTCGCAGCGCACCGTCTGCTGTATGTTCCAGTGAAAGCACGCAAGGAGAGCCGATGATCGCCGCTCAATGTGGCGCACGCCGGAAGAAAGCGAAGAACGTTTGCGAGCGCTGCAATCACCACGCACAAGCGGGCATTTCACGTCGTATATTTCTGCATTTCGCGGGCATCTGCAGTAAGCGGGAAAACACCAATACCCAACAGATAGAAAGTTAGAAACCGTTTAATGGGACGTTTTGCAAACCACTCTACAACTTCCTAATTGGAATTTTTTGCCTAGCTTTGTTGCTTCCGAGGTTGGTTAATTATTCTTGACTAATTACACAATTAGGCAGGATACAAAAAATAGTGTGAGTAAGTCAATACAATAGTCAGCAACATGCTGTTGGTCGCGTCGTGTTAGAGTGCATGGGCATATTTTTAAACTGTGGCTAAAGTTAGCTAGGACACCTTGTACATAAGCTTCACATATTTGCTCAAAGTCCACTCTCATCCTGAAGAGCCATTTTATCAAAGTGATAATGATGTGACGTCTACCACACTAGTTCCAAACCGATCTTCAATGAGAAAGCCTTTCTCATTACACGTTAGCAAGCTGAGAGAAGAAGTGAATGTCCCACTACATGTACATCCACTGACACCTTCAATAAGGCTGTCGCCACCGTGACTGTGACAACTGCAAGAATGCGACACGTCATGTGTCAAAGTTACAAAACACGCCATAGGGATGCACATCCGTATGCACTGTCTGGAACAGCATTCGAAGTACTCCTGTGAAGAATTTTATAGCGACGCATGTCACCAAATGACGTATACCATGCGGCAGTAGGGCCATCCTTCTCGGAATGCAGTGTTCTGCACGCAAAGACGAGCATCTTCACGACAGAGGCCTATGCGTTACTCTCGAATGTAAAACATATGAAGACATTAAAACTACAAAAAGCTGTCATACTTGCAGACTCTCCAAGCGTAGCAAGAGCTTTAGTGTCTCTGTGGAAATATAATAATCCAGTAGTCAATGAGCTCTACTCATCTCTATATACTATCTATGCATACAACCAGCATATCGTAATTTGTTGGGTGCCAGGGAACACAGTCATATGCTTGTAGATGAACTTCCTACATCCATAACAACAGCCTGTAACTCTACCTACCATAGCTATCCCTCCCATGGTTAAGCCTCTTTCGCGCAAAAAAGCTGAGAAACTTTTGGCAATCCGTCTGGGACCGTGAAACCTGAAATATATTTCATTTAATTAGGCCCCACTTATGAAACTGCCTTTCGTTAACGAAAGCGTGACAGACTGATGTCATGTTCTGTCGACTGTGAATAGGACACGCATACGGTACTCATGCCTACCTGCTGACTAGTGGTGAACCTCCCCTCTGAGGTAGGCGTAGTAAGAGGCTGGCCGTTGTCGACGTCCTGGTGGAGTGTCGCGAAGCAGAGGCTGAACAAAAGAAAAGCACTTTCTTCTAGCACACCAATGCCACATTCCCCTTCATCCGGTTTCTTGGAGCAGAACCAATTTTTGACCATAATTCAGTTTAAAATTTTTGTACAATATGTAGATTTATTGCGTGTTATAAAACCACGAGACTCGCAGCACATCCTCTCCCCAGAGGTTGCTGCGGCAATAATAGTGACCTGTATGGCACGCGCCTCCAGCCTCTTCTGCCTAAGTGCACTAGTGAGGCAGCAGTGCTACTTCTAGGCAAGTATTTTGGTATATCATCTCTTCGTAATACGTCGTTTCTGCATAGTATGCCATGTATCATTATCAAGTTATGATGTGTATATATTTACACCTTTTTCAACTAATATTTTTTTGAGGCCTTTATACAGCCGTGTTACACCCACGTATCGATATTCATTATTCAAATACGAATGACAGCCTATCACTACGCCGTGGGCGCTATTTGGCCACATCTCACCCTTGTGCCGGCAAAGTCCAATAATAATAATAATAATAATAATAATAATAATAATAATAATAATAATAATAATAATAATAATAATAATAATTCGTTCAGATCTTCAGAAAATTACAGTTCTGGTGAATTATGGCGTTTGAAATTTAACTCGATATATATTGAGGTTTCGTGTGGTAGCATCTCGAGGTAAGCAACCGAGTCAAAAGCTCGCCAACCAGTTTTTCTTCGTTTGGTCGAGTGCTTTCAAAAGATACTGAACAAAACGATGACAAGAACGACAGAAGCATCGAAATTCAACTCGGAATACGCGAATGTTCCGATATGCAGCGCTTATTTTACATATTTTTAAACGGACGGCTGTATTTTTGGAGAATTGTGCATGCGCGGCGGCGGCAAGCGGGCATGCGTGGGGCTGCGCGCCCACCGCCGTGACGCCATGTATAGCGGCTTGCAGCAGCAGCACGAGCAACCATGGGGTTTCCTACAATAATTACAAGACGAAACTCTGGGGTGACAATCGTTAGCCAGCATGGGAATGATTATAACTACATGAATTTGTCTCATCTTGGTGCTTGTGGATTCAGACGTTCTTTTGGCTTGGTTTATTATGCTTCTTATGCCTTCATTGTCCTATATTTATACGGAACAGCCGCCACAGTGTGGCTGCACTGAGGAGGAAGAAGACGGCGTGTGCCCGCTGGCTATAGCGTCGCCATTTTGGCCTCCGTTAGCTACCCTGTAAATAAATTGTAAATAGCATTGGGAATCAGCTACACGTACCAATATCTCAGAGAAATCTATATTTTTGGAAGTTCAGAAGGACGCTGCGAACGCACACAATGGTTACCAATTGCGACGATTCAGCTGGTCGAAGTGGCCAAATCGAAACGCGCCAAGCGTTTCAAGGCATTGGTTTGCCAGCGATAAATTCATAAGGGTGTTTCGTGTCGCTTGTCGATGCATGCGTCCGTGGCGTAATGGCTTCAATATCGGGCCTCCGCGTTAGAGTCCCTGTGTTCGAATCCTGCCATTCGGCAATTTTACGAATGATTATTTAATTATTAATTGCTCACTACTTTGTTGAAAATGGCGAGTTTACATAATCACGAAGCGCCCTTGAAGCCAGAAGGACGAGGTTTAGGCAAATCGATGTACATCCTATGATTCCCACGCTGGCCGTAGCGCCCCCATTGCAGCTCCCGTAGACACTAGCGCCAGAGTTCTCTCTAGTAATCATAGTCCGAAACTCCATGGGCATCTAGTGCTTGCCTGGCGTCCGCGTGCCTTGCTCTTCGCGCCCATGTTGACTGCGATGGGCGCGCAGCGCAAATCCATATCCTCTGAAGCTTCGTCTCTGCCGGAATGGTATGACACGGCCTGTCCAAAGAGGTTGTATCTCGCCCGACAATACTTTTCGCACACCCTAGCGCGCGCAGCAGCGGAAAGGCATTCCTCCTGCTTTGTGCTAGGTGCCTCATTGATCACCTTGCAAAGCAGCACACAACACGAACGGTGATTCTGAAGTCATCGGTACATACTTCGAGCGCTGTCCATGCGCATGGGGAGTTTGTGCCTGAGAACAAGGTTGTGTCAAAAAATTTCAGTACCCCAGCTTTCATTTAGGTTGAATACCTCGGCGGTGGAAGTTTTGATCAGTATCCGTTTAATGCCCAAAGCGCCCATCATTTCCCTGAATGACTTCTCGAACATGGTCCTATCTGGTTAAGAACAGTCACAGCTTTGTGCGTGCGTGCGTGCGTGAGTGGGTGTGTGTGTTTCTGTGAAAACAAATTAGGTTGTAATATATTGTAGTCATGTAGTGGTACAGTGATGAACTGAAATTATAAGCGCATCCAACCTAGACTGTTCTGTTTGCATGTATTAGTTGCACTCTGTCTCTATGTTCCGGCAAACACGGAAAAGGCTTTCGGCGATGAAGAGTCCGTTAGCGTTATGAGCTCTCTTCAGCTGCTCTGTTCTGTAAGCAACGCGGTATCACTGTGATATTTGATACACATACATATATCTTATGAGTCTCGTCAGGTTTTATTTGAAATGCGCCTTTAAGGCAGTAAGAATAGATGGAAGCTTCTTGTTATTTATTTTATTTAAATTTTTTTTTCATCGTCGTTCAAACAAGACAGTCACGATATTTTGCTTCCTTATAGCTTCTACGCGGCTGAATTGCTAATATAAGACACATTTTCTCCACCCAGCGCAGCTTAGCAAACTGTTGACTCATCTGATTGTTCTCCCTGTATTTCGTCTCTCTCTCTCTCTTCTGACGCGAAACTGGCTTTCATAGGCCCAGCTTTTCGACTTAGAGTACAAGAAACGTTTTCCTTTTTTTTCACAGACACCTGACAGAAGGCTACGAGTGTTCATTTGCAGTATTTTTGACTTCAGAAGGTAAGAATTCATTACAACGGTGATCAATCCTTTGAATATCGGTTTGTTATGCTGCTCTTATTTTCAACGACGTGTCTAAATATATGTCGCACGTCCACGGTAGCATATATTTAAAATCTATCTTGAGATACGGTGGATCCATAGGGAGAAACCTCTTCCACAATGCCGCACTTTCGAGGCTTCACACTATCTTCAGAGTGGTTAAATACGTACAGATCAGCGCATCATACGCGCATAACTTGTGTGATGACATGTGCAAAGTGCGATTATGCACACAATGAACTGCCGTCCGGCCGTGTCTAACTCCTTTTCCGTGTGTGCGCCTCATTTGTGTTTCGCTGGTACCCGCTTTTTTCAAGTTCATCATGCACCAACTGGCTCAAGAGCTTGCGCTAATTAGCGACAATCTACGTGCACTTGCTCACTTCAAAGGCAGTCAGTGTCAACCCTGCCGAGAGCTCACTTGCGAGACAGGCGTCAAGAAAAGGCTGTAGGCGTTAACTATGTCATAGATCAAAGGTCTAGACTATAATTAAGACTGTTGAGATATGTGCTTCATGATTTTTGTTAATTTTGGCATTCCCGTAGTCCAATTCCTGTTCAGTTTGCGTACTGTATATCCTATACTCTAACCTTTCATCTATAACGTAGCGAACCCTGTTGGGAACCTGGTTCTGGGTTCATGGTTTGGAGGCGAGCATCACTCAGGCGGTTGCTTGCCTATGCTGCCGGAGTGCCTAAAACGGGCTTTACCTAAAATGAAATAGCTCACCTGCGCTATAGGAGTCCGTCTTTTTCGAAGCTTCTGAGCCTTTTTTGGTCACCTAGTGGTGTAAATTTGATATCATCGGATCCGTGAAGAAGAGAAGATTCAGCGGATACCTGATTTTGAGGTGGGCCACCCCTTTTTTGGACTTCGTTGGAACTTTTGTGCTCATGCCACGCTGGCCGAGAGCTAGTGTCTGGTAGACCTAGCGCGGCATGGCAGCAATGCATGTTGAAGGGGACGTGCTCCCGGTGGAGGACTTTACTGAAGACCTGGGATGGCGGACAGTGTCCAACCGAAAATCTAGAACTACGACGAGGCATGGAGATGGATTGGACGAGGCATGAACGACGGGGCGCAGGTGAACGGCGCGGAGGCTCGGCAATCAAGAATCGCATTGTGAAGGCGTCGCGCATGCCACCGATGCCACAAGAACACATCAAAATAGTCATTCGCCCACGGGGTGGACTGAATTTGGAGAAAGTTAGCTCTACAGCGGTGGGCAAGGCAATCGTAGAGGCGGCAGGCCTCGGTATTGAACAGGTTCGGGAAGATGTTATCTGCCCGAACTTTATGCAAAATATCTTGGTGGCTAGTACGCCAGAAAGGAGCAACGCTGAACGATATGTGAGACTCAGGTCAATCAGAGTGGCAGACAAGGATTTTGAAGTCAGTGCGTACGAGACGGCCCCACACACTACGTGTAAGGGGGTCATTCGCAATTTAGACATTATGGATGGCCCCGCGACGCTTGAGCGGAACATTGTTAACGATCGCAATCCGCTGGCTATGGCGGTCAAACGAATCAAAAACACAGGATCAGTCATCATTGTTTTCGACGGGTTAAAGGTGCCCAATTTCGTCAGATATGGGCCAACTCTGGTACGGTGCTTCCTGTATCGAAAGCAGTTGGACGTATGTTATGTGTGTGGCAAGCTTGGACATCGGGCGGATGTCTGCCCAGCCCCCGATTGTTTTGAATGCCGAGGATGCGGGGCTCGGAACCCTGAAGAGGATCACAACTGTGTGCCTTGTTGCAAGCTTTGTGGCGGACGACACCTGACCGCGGATAAACAATGCAGACAACGATACCAGCTTCCCTACGTCGTGCGTGTTCGACGACAGGAGAGAGCCAGGGCGGAGCTAACGGCGGAACAGGAGGCAGCCGAGATGGTGCAGCTGGTGAGCGCCCGCCAACGCTCTAAGGGACGCTCGCGCTCTAGGAGCCGCTCCAGGTCGAGGCAGCGGCCATCTTCTGGGACTCGTACGACCAGGAGCCGATCCGTTTCTATGGAGGCGCGGGTGCGCTTTCCTGCAGCTGGTGGCGGCGGCGGCGCAGCTGGGAGCCAGACCACCTGGGCTGACAAGGTCAAGGGTGGCATCAGCGCCGGCCGAGCGCGCGAGCAGCGCCAGGAGCATGTGGATGGTAATAAGGATAGGGATAGGATTGCGCAATTGGAGAGACAGAATCGTAGTTTAAAAGCAGCCATTGACGGGCTTATCAAAGAGATAGCTGAACTTAGGAACGGCTTACCTTCCGGAAACAGCGATAGCTTAAGACAGACTAGGAAACATGATGACTCGGTTGAGGTACCCAGGTCTGTGGAGGTCGCGGAACAGAACATGGCGGACGAAGAGACGCCTGCTCCGAAAAAGAGGGCCTTATCCTCGACCGTGCGGATTCAGGGCAAAGTCGGTTCCGAGCTTAAATCAATGATGGCGACATTGCAAGAAAGTGTAAATCAGATCATTAGTAGACTGGAGCGGATAGAAGAACGGGAAAATATCACGGATCAGAGATTAGGCAAAATTGAAATATATCTAAACGAGACAGTAGTCCCTGTTATGGAGCGGGAGTGCACTCGGCCGCTAGCCCAGCAGGGTAAGTCGCCGAGTGGACTTGAGCTCAAAACTAGTTCACCGAATTTCCATGGTCAAGATGGCTCTATTAAATAGTTCATTTAGTATTTGGCAGTGGAATTGTAGGGGGTTCAATCACAAGAAGGCGTCTCTGCAGCAGTTTGTTAGAACGCATGGTGTCAAGCCTCAAGTTATCATGTTACAGGAAACACTGACGTCTAACGTGACCTTATCGAATTTCAAAGCGGAAGTTAAGGATAATGAACAGGGCAGAGGACTCGCTACTCTCATTAATAGGAGGTTGGCGTATATTAGACATGATCTTCACATGGCAGATTGCAAGATTGAATATATTATGGTGGAAGTAATCTTAGGTCGGCAAAGGTCATGTCAGAGGAGCGTTTACCTGCTAAACCTGTACAGTAGCCCCCGGGACACGAAGCAGAGTTTCAAATCTCTCTTGACCAAGGCAACCAATCTGGCTAAGGATGCACCGTTGCTTATTGGAGGGGACTTCAATGCACCATATCATGTGTGGAAGTATGCTTATAGCACTATTAAGGGGCAGAGACTATGGCAGCAGGCACTAGACTTGAATTTAACTCTGATTACAGACCCCTCGTATCCCACCAGATGTGGCACGTCGACATGTAGAGATTCGACACCTGATCTCACTTTTGTTCGGGGGGTGGTGGATTCGTCCTGGTCCAATTCTAATATAGATTTTGGTAGCGATCATTACATACTTATGATTACTTTGGTAGTGGCTAATAAAAAAGAGCGCACATTCAGGATGGTTGACTGGGATGCATTTAGGAAAAGAAGAGCGCAGAGAATCGATGATGAGGGAAATGAGTTGACCTTGGAACAGTGGACTAGTCAGCTTAAAAGTGACGTTGAGGCGTCCACTAAAGAGGTTCAGACCGATATTGACACGGAACACATGGATAGTCGCCTGGCACATTTGTTGGAAGCAAAGCAGTCGATGTTAGCGAGGTCAGAGATTAAATAGAAGGCTTAGAAAGCGTATCGCAGTGGTTAATCAGGAAATTGAAGACCATTGTCGGGTACTGTGCAAGCAGCAATGGGATGAAGTGTGCAATTCTATTGATGGTCGCATTAAGAGGGGAGGCGCCTGGAGTTTGCTCAGACATTTACTAGATGAGACCAACACTAAGTCTAATCAGAGGACTGTGATAGGTAAGCTGGTCCATCAGGCGTGTCGGGACTCCACGGAGCAGGAGTTGCTAAAGGATTTGGCTCAGAGATACCTTCCGTTGGAGACCTGGCACGATACACCTGTTGTGGTTTTGGAATATAGTGGAGACGAAAATGCAGCTATGGACGCGGAATTTACTGAAAGTGATATAAGGATGGCGCTGCAGAATCTTAATGGTCGATCGGCATCAGGGCCGGATGGCATTACGAATAAAATGCTACGGAATTTAGACGATGGGTCAATTGAGTTCCTCACGCGGCAGATCAATTGCCTATGGAAGGAAGGCTCTTTCCCGGAAGAGTGGAAACTGGCAACTACTGTTCTGATACCCAAACTGGGGAAGGCCATAGGGCTTGAAAATCTCAGACCCATTTCCCTGACGTCGTGTTTGGGAAAAGTCGCTGAGCATGCCATTTTAAATAGGCTAACGCGTTATGTTGAGGGCAATGGGGTCTTTCCGCACTCGATGATAGGATTTCGGCCCGGCCTCTCGACTCAAGATGCTATGATCAGGATTAAGCATCAGATCCTTGACCGGCGAACAAGGGATACTAAGGCACTAATTGGACTTGATGTGGAAAAAGCTTTCGATAAAATCCGACATTCTTTCATTCTACGGGTGCTATCGGACTTGAATTTGGGGCAGCGGCTTTTCAATTTTGTCAAGGCTTTCCTTACGGATAGAAAGACATGTCTCAGGTTTGGGGAGATCAAATCGGAAGTCGTTAAATTGGGTTGCTGTGGTACTCCGCAGGGATCCGTACTCTCGCCTATGTTATTCAATCTGGCGATGTCGAAGTTGGCTAATAGACTGGACACTGTCCAGGATATTGGCTATTCTATCTACGCGGATGACATTACTATATGGAGTGTCGGTGGTAGTGATGGAGAGCTTGAGGCTAGGCTGCAGCAGGTGGTAACGCTTACGGAGGGGTATCTGGGTCTCATGGGGCTCAAGTGCTCCTCTAAAAAGTCGGAGTTGTTGATCTTCAAATCTAAGAAGCTAGGTCGTAGGCCGAGGGGTTGGGTACCGGAAGTTGAGCCTTGCATTACAATTCATACTAGGGAAGGGTCGGTGATACCCAAAGTTGAAGCAATCAGGGTCCTGGGTTTTGTACTTGAAGCGAACGGATCGAACATTAGAACCATTCAGCATATTACCAAGAAAACGGAGGAGGCCATAAGACTTATAAGAAGGATCTCTAATAGGCATAGGGGTTTAGGAGAAGAAGGTGCGATGCGCTTAGTTCACGCATTTATTATGTGTCATTTCTCGTATGTGGCAGCTATGCTAAATTGGAATAGGGGGGAGAAAAATAAATTGGAAGCATTAATCAGAAAAGCCATCAAGGCTGCGCTTGGTCTGCCTATGACTACATCAAACGATATGTTGTTACGACTGGGTTTGCATAACACTTTAGATGAAATTGCTGAGGCTCAACGTACCGCACAGAGGGAGCGGTTGCTAGGTACACCACCGGGTAGGTATATATTAGAGTCAATTGAAGAATCGGTGGCTGTGTCGCACGATAGGGCGCCCCTACACGAGTTGAACGTGAACCTTAAGGCAAATATCATGGTTCGTCCATTTCCGCGGAATGTGCACCCCGTGCACAATGTAGGGAGGCGGGTCGCCAGAGCTAGGGCTTTGTTGCGAGAGGCAAAGGATCAGGAGGAGGAGTCTGCGTTTGTTGACGCCGCATGGATTAATGGTAAAAATGCTTATTCGGTGGTGGTAGTAGATGGCAAAGGGAGCGTTAGAAATGCTGCTTCCATTTATACCAAAGATCCGGGGGTTGCTGAACAGGTGGCTATTGCTCTAGCACTAATTGATTCTAGAAGTGTTTTGGTGTTTAGCGACTCGCGATCTGCGATTACAGCCTTCTCGAGAGGACTTGTTGCGGAACCGGCTAACAGACTGCTGCAGGGTAGGGATATCACTTCGCATACCGTTACTTGGTTCCCGGCGCACATGGGGACAGTGGAGGGAGCCCCGCGTAACCTCAACGAGGTGGCGCACAGGGAGGCACGAGGATTAGTGTGCCGTGTACTCCCTGAAGGGGCTGAATCTCCCGCTCCTGAGTACAGGGACCAACTGTTAACCTACAACGAAATCACCAAGCACTATTGCTTAGGGCGCAGGGCATTCCCGTTGCCACATCCTAAATTAAATAGGCCGCAAGCGGTTACATCAAGGCTTCTGCAGACACGGACGTACCCTAACCCTGTCATCATGAATAAAATTAATCCGGACTGCGGGGTTTCAGTCTATTGTAGTAAGTTTGGGGGTTTGCTCGATTTACAACACATGCTGTGGCGCTGCTTGGCGTTGGCCGGTGATGGTTCTCGAGGTGAACAGTGGTGGCAGCGAATGTTGCACAGTGAAGTGCTGGCGGACCACCTCAGGGCTGTCCAGAGGGCCCGTGTGATAGCAGAGGGGCTCGGCCTCTCTGTACCGACGTGGGAGTGGCCCGCATCAGTCCCAGACTGATCCCTCAGGACCTAAATAAAGTTTTTCATACCATACCTGCGCTATACCGGGACGTCGGACTAAGCAGACTAGGCGAACCGAAACCGTCATCCGTCGCTGCCACCAAGTTTCTTGTTGGTGAGGAGATCAGGTGGGGAGGTGGAAGGAAACGAAGAACGGGTTGTTTCCCCATATTTACAACTCGTACTTGTTTCCGTGGATGTGGGAGCACACAGCATGTCTGAGCAGTTTACATGTCTAAGCTCACACCTGCCACAACACCCAAGATCCGCTTATTATGTCGTCATTTTCTCTACGTCACTAGACAAGGGTGGCTTCATACCACCTAATCGGAGTGGTGGAACTTGTCGCAGCACCTCGCGCTTGACGTCACACCATTTCGCCGAATTCCGCATCTGATGTTGCGCCCTCACTCCCGCGTACGACGCAAAGACGTGACAATCGGGAAGCACCCTTCAACGCCGTTCTCACAGTCGGACGTTGGCTGCTTCCAGCGATAAGCTGGCTTCCTGTGAGGGTCAGCTTCAGCTGCTTGTGGCGATTGCGGTTCCCCACGAATATCGCCACACGACAGCTCTTTGAGAAATCCATACCCTTCGGCACACGAGTTCCACAATAACAGCGACGCCGAGCTGCTTGAATAGTGGTTCTTGACCGCTTCGCTAAGCTAAGGCACCCTCCCACTGGAATGCTGCTTGGCTTGTCAGTAGATCAATGATTCCCGCGAGCAGCCGTCTACAGCCCCTTCTACACGTGTTTCGCTAGAAACCGAGCCCTCTGTCGTGCTGGCACTGATTGCCATCGAAGTGAGCTAGTGCTCGCAGATTGTTGGCGCAGAATGGCACCTACAGCAATCACTATACTTTAAACCGATGACGGAGCATCAAACTATAAGTGTGTACGGAAACGGCCGAATAGGCTTATAAAAGTGCGCAGAACACGACGTCCCGTACGACAGCGAAGTTCTCAGTGTTTATTATTGGTCGGCATAGGGATGTGATTAAAGCACAGTTTTCTGTAAAAGCAGCAAGGAGGAACTGCTTGTGAGCGAGAAAGCAAACAATATGACAAACGTCACTAGCACCTGTTCGAGAACGAAAACTGAAGGCGACTTCGAAGTGCGATCAGTGAAGCTTCTAACTACTCACTGAAAACTCGGGCTTCGCTACTTCGTGTTAGTTTACAATTGCCTTAACTTGAGTATCGCAGTTTAGACTGCGACATGTTGGAAATTGCCAATTATGCAATCAACAGCTGCAAGACGGACGCATTTCCATCAATCACTCAAGCGGATCTGTAGCAGAAC
Organism: Dermacentor albipictus; assembly: GCF_038994185.2. Taxonomy (NCBI): domain Eukaryota; kingdom Metazoa; phylum Arthropoda; class Arachnida; order Ixodida; family Ixodidae; genus Dermacentor; species Dermacentor albipictus. The sequence goes on along the minus strand of NC_091827.1, from coordinate 101,969,106 downwards.
GCAATTGCATCATAGGTCTGTTTGCAAGCCACACAAGTTGTTATAGTATCGCATCGAGATGTCGTCAATGAAATGAGTTGTTTCTTTCTGTGAAGAGCACCCACCAACGCTGTGAAAGAAGAAACGGCTGTTGTTGCATCAGTGCTGAACGTGCTGACGCGCGCCGGCTGCCTTTACTCAGGTGCGCTTCAGTGTGTCACACACATCAGAGACGTTGATGCGAGGGAAGCGCGTATTTAACGGTATCGGGCGCATACGCAGGACTTATTTTGACCTGAAACATGCCGATACCAACTATATACCTTTGATGTACTTGTGTTTACTTTGACGCACATTGTGTCAGAAGTATTAAACTTGGATTATGGGGCTCCAAAATCATGCTCGGATTAATTTGACAAACCACACCTGGATTAATTTTTAAACCGTGATGTTCTTTAACGTGTCCCAAAATCTAAGTGCACGTGCGTTTTCTATTTCGCCCCTGTCGAAATGCGGCTGCCGCGATTGGGATCAAATCCTCGACGTCTAGCAATGCCATAGCCGCAAAGCTAACGCGGTGGGCACAAAACTGTTGATTTGATCATCGACCGCTTCCGTAGTGTCTCCTGGAGCCTGCGGTGCACATTAATTATTGCGGCTCTGCTTCTGCACGCCCTGCATAAGTTGCCCGCTTGACATATTTGCATGGCGCTTATTTTTCAGAAATAGCAGCAACGTACGTGTACCGTACCTTGAACTTAAGATTATCCTGTTTCCCTGTAGCCGCTGTCGTGTAGTAGTGGGGTTTTCTTGCCTTCTCTAAGCCTTTTCACGTCACCTTCCCCCTCTCTTATATGGGAAATGCCCCTTCTCCTAGCTCTTCTTCATCTCCTCTCTACAGTTCTACCTGCGACCTCTCTGGCCTCGCACGTTGGTAGAAAGGGAAGCGCTGCGGGTTTCTGCAATGCTTCTGAGGGGAGTCACGGATAATAAAGCTGTCAAGTGGCTAATGTGGCCACGGCCAGGGAGCTCCAAAAGGCGTTGTGCACATTAGGCGCGGTGGAGTGAAAACGAGTTTCTCCCGTCGCGTTTCCTCTCTTACTCGCGCCTGTCATCTATATACACGCTCTCAACCACCCCCCCCCCCTACGCGGTGTGCGCGACAGCAGCAGCCATAGCAGGAGCAGCAGCAGCAGCAGTGGGACAGTCGAAGGAAGAGGTAAAGAAAGTTAAAGAACCTTGAAGGGATACGCCGGACACTCCTCTAGCCACAGACTATGTTAAACCGTGCCCTGCCATGCACCAAACGTGCACGCCGGACAACCTCATTTTGTTATGAGCGCTGCATTGTCGCCGCTGTCGGGTGAGTACGTTCCATCATGCGCTACATGCACCTGCGAGCAAATTGCGATTGCTGGTAAAAGCAGCCACCATGACGAATCGGTTTCCGCCGCATTTCCGTCGTGTCATCACGCAGTGTAGGCCCGTGCATTTCAGGCAACTCAACAGACCGCTGTTTCCGCTGACCAAACGCATTCGCCGAATTCATCACTTCGATGCCTATGACACCAGGAAGGTATGAACTCACGAACAAGTTGCTTCGTGGCCAAGCCGATGACCCTTTGGAAGTCCTACTCGCATTCTTCAACGAGCACTGTGAAGAAGGCGCCCTGTCTCAAGAGTGGGAGCATTGGAACATAACTCTCATCCCTAAGGCAGGCAAGACTCCGTCCTGTTTGGGCAAGCTGTCGTGCTCAACCGACTCCAGTCCTATCTAGAATCTCGCCATTTATTCCTCGATTCCGTGTTATGGTTCCGCCCACACATTGGAACGCAGGACATTCTGTTCTAGCAAAAAGAGGAGGTGCTAAAACACATCGCCTCTAATAGTACTAGTGCCGTACTGGCCTTAGACATTAAAGGGGCCTTTGATAACGTCTGCCATGAAGCCATCCTCACCAATAGCAACGCTATGAACTGCGAAAGGCACATGTACAACTATACCCGCACTTCCCTCACAGATCGCACTGTCACTGTACGAATCACGTGCGCACCCATACAGTCCAGATATTCAACCACGGCTCGCTACCGGGCTCAGTGTTATCCTCCGTACTTTTCAACATTGCTAAGGTGCAACTTCCCCGCAAGCTCTGCACCATAGCTGAATTACACCATACCATTTATGTCAACGATGTCAGCTTGTCACCTTCTGGACCACCCAGAAGTCGGTCGGCTTCGAGCAAGATGTCCTTCAAAAGCTGTGGATGTAGTGCAGAGTTATGCCTGCCTATGCGGTATGCAATGTTCAGTGGAAAAATCAGAATTACTTGTCCTCCACTGAAAATCCTGATCAAGCACCTACGAGGGCCTACCCCAAATAAAGCGAACCCTCAACGGCCATACCATCCCAAAAGCTAATCAACTTCGCGTCCTTGGCCTTCATCATCAACGTGATGGTGGCGGTGCCCTGACCCTCCGACGCCTCATCCAGAAGGTCTCTGACGATATGAGAATTATCGGCGGGATCACGTGAAGGAGGCCTTAAAGAAGGCGATACCTTTCGGCCAGTGAAAGTTCTCGTCAACAGCCGAGTCAACTACGCTACTCCGTATCTCCTCCTCACACCCGTGCAATTCGACAAGATTGACATTCAGCTCAGAAGGGCTACAAACAGGCACTGGACCTTCCACCGGGTAGTAATTTTTCACCTGGAGTCCCTCGGAGTGCAAACACAGCACGAGAGATCATTGAGGCCCACTGGACCACCCAACGAGAGTGCCTGGCTCTCACGTCTCCAGGTCACAAAGTCTTCATCAACTTGGCTAACCTGTCACTAACACATATCCACCTATACACCTACACATATCCTCGCATTTCAAAGTGCACATAAAAATCGCTCCCTTTCCGTGGAATATACACCCACAATTCCATGCCGACCGTTGCCGCGTTCGCATGCTTCTGGACAGATGCGCTGACCTACCCAGCTCAGTACACGGACGCCGCCACCCACGCGCATCAGCACGCACAGACAGCGAGCATGATCGACTCCAACGTTCGGGAGATAAGTTCTGCTTCGTTTGCTCATATCACCGTCAGGGAGGCTGAGAAAGCTGCCATTGCTCTAGCCATTGTTCACCGCCTCAACCACAACTACACCACCATCATCTCTAATTCGCAGGCTGCCTGCCGCAACTTCCTCAGAGGTCGCATCAGTGCCACTGCCCACTACATGCCATGCTTCCTCACTTTCCATTGAAATAGGCTTGGTCTGGGATCCTTGTCACAAGCATCTTCGAGGCATCCGGCGTGACGTGGCTATCGGGGTGGCGGAGCGCAACCTCTCTAGGGAAATGCTGGTTCACCAAGTCAAATAAGTTGACACCCGTCGACAACGGGCTCGACGGGTGGCGTGCGAGCACGGCCAGGTCGTCCGCTGCCTTGTTTCCCGCGATGCCGACATGGGAGGGGACCAACTGCAGTCGCAGGTCACACCCGCGCCGTTCCAAAGCATAGAGTCGACAGGCGACCCGCTGAGCAAGCAGCGGGGCGCGTTCGTCGAGAATGAGCTGCCGTAGCGCCGGTCGTGAGTCGCAGAAAATCGCCGCGCTCGTGATGCATGGCGGTTCCTCGAAGATTTCGGCAGCCAGGTGTATCCCCACGAGGTCCACGGTTGGGGAGGAGGCGCAGAACATGAGGCGGCAGTGTCTCTCGATGCCGAGGTGCGGTGCAATGCAGGCTTAGAACACTGAGGATCACTGATTAAGGGAGAGACGCGGGAGAGCAGAAGGCGTAGTGCAGTATATGCCTTTTGTCTTTCCTCTCTGCTTCATCGTTCGATGTTTCCATCAGCTTTCCTAGGCGCAATGGCAATCTGATGTCTTCTGGTTAACTGCGATGTATTTCCTTATTACTGTTCTATCTTACCCATTACCGAACAAAGTTTCTGCACCTTTGTGTGTAACTCGCAGTAGAGCCACAGCGATAGCTGAAGCGCATCTTCGATGAGCTATTCTTGCGGTGGAGTCGCCAGGCCTCGTTGTCACGACCAGGTGCCTCGACGTTGTCACCACAACGATGGCGAGTTTCTGCGTTCAATGTTTAGTGTTCTGGCGTCCCTGATGAACTACCTCTGCAGCCGCACGTTTTGTTTTCCGTTTTAATCCTTCTGTCGCGGCGCGCACCTTCTGTGGAGCAGCCGTCGCTAGCTGAGATTGATAGCTCGGCGGACACACATTGCCGGTCAACTACTGCCCAAATGCAGAAGAAGCGTTTCCGCTAATTCATGGCGAAGCTCGTTGAGCGCTTCATATGTGCGGATAGCTGTTTGTTTGCGTTGTGTTTGGCCGCGCCGTGTGCATGGTTGCGGTGCTGCCAGCGGTATAGATTGTTGTGCAATAATAAGATGGCTCCACGAGCACACGATCGTGCAAGCGCACGCCCACCAGTTCGCGTAGCCAAATGCATGGGCGGCAATAAGGAATGTATTTTAAAGCAAAATGGCATAGTTGTTCTACGACCAATTCAATCATTGAACGTCGTTATGAGTCACAATTAGAAAGCACTTCAATAGCGTTGCTTGTCGCAGAGCAACCACGGCGTTATGGCAACGTAAGGGGCTGTTCGTGAGGGCCAGGATCAAATTTCGAGAATTCGAGCGTCAGGTCATTGCTTTTCCAAACGCCGGGAGGTATCCGCTACTGACGGAATTGCCCTTTTGAGTAATGCAAAGTGTACTAACCGTTGTTGCTTTGAATATTCATACCATGGCTGTGTGGCATCAAAGCTGAAGCAGTACCAACAAATCAACCCTTGATAGAAGCAACATCTGAAATGTCGTGCCTACTCAAGTCCGAAAATAGGACCTTCTCTAAACCCATAGTCAGAGACGTTGTTTTAAAGTCGGCAATCTATTATAAACCTAAGGAGGTCGCCTCGAATAGTGTCGGTTCATAATGGCAACAGCGCGAACAAAACGACGACGGAGTGAAAGGACACAAGACCTTTCTTGCACTCCGTCGTCTGTGTCTTCGCATTGTTACTATTATGAATGCATACCAACTCGACCAACTTTCCACTTTCATAGAGTGTCTGTCCTTGAAGACAAGAAGTGAACACAGTCATGAGAAGGTTCTCAGGAATGTGTGACTGCGCGTCTGTGGAAGATTTCCACGTCTCCATGCGAGGACCTTGCATGAGCCGCTAACAACTAGACAGCATGACGCTGATGCTGCGAACGCGCCTTGAGCGTCCGGTTTATGTTTATGTATTCTACGCACATGTAATTATCTGTATTTTTACTAATGAATAAATTATGAATTAAATGAAATATGAAATTGCTACTGCATTGCAATGAAAAAGAAGCGCACCATGATGGGCATACCTGCAATTAGCTTGTTTGTTTCCATTTTCATTATTTCGTGGAAACTCAGCATTTCTCCCATAAGTTGCCAAATCCGTTTTCAATGTATGCACGTCAATGTAATTAGAGATAACGGCCTACAATTTCACATTTTGCCACACAAATCTGGTCGCCGATTGCATGTCATCCTCTTCATTTGTGATGATAAACCGATGGTCAGAAAATAAATTTTATTTCTAATTCTTCGACATTGAGCCCAGTGAATGATTTATTGTGCCACTTGACGCTTTATGCCAGAGAGTGTGCCGGTCTCATGGACATCGTGTGGGATAGATCCGGATTCTCGGCCATAACTGAAGAAGACAGATCCAGGTGCGTGCCTTTTTCATCTTTATACTTCCGGAATTTTTGAACCAGCGCTAACTGAAATGCCACCACTATTTGTTCGGAAGCCTTCATGTAATGTAGAAGGACCTCTTGGCCTTATTTGTTATAGAACTTACCCGAGAGTGAATATGTTGTGGCACACTCATCGTATGTTTTCCGTATAGAGTAGCGAAGATGTAAACTGACGTCAGGTGGAATCAGTAGCTGCGCCATTGCAAGCGCCATGACGGCTTCTAAACACGTAGATTTCATAAGACAGTCTCATGCTTCTGACGAAACCTCGCAGGTAAGCTTAGGGGCTACTCACATACCTGTCGAGAGAGTGAAATATAGCTCCTAATAATATTTGGCCCAGCTTTAGAAGTATCAGATTAGGGAATCATTCACCTTAGGTACATCCATGTGGCTTTTAAACTGCTGCTTTTAAACATATATATATATATATATATATATATATATATATATATATATATATATATATATGCGTTGCGGGAAGGTAAAGTAATAGTTTGGTTTGTGTCAAGTGAGAGAACGAAGTCAGGAAAATAATGATCAACGGCTAAACAGATCGGGCGATATTAATTTTTGACGAGGACTCTTGCCTAGTGCATTCCCACCTTATTTGGTGCTTCAGCACAGCAGCAGCTCTTAGGCTAACTTTAATGCGAACTGCATAGCTGCACAGAAAAAAAATGAGTAAGGAAATCTACGCTAAGCCGAAGCGTTTTCCACGTGTAGACCGTCGAAAATCGGCTCCGTGTCGCTAGAAACTAAGCAAAATATTGTTTTGTGGATAAGTATGTATCCATATGATTCACCATATTGGTATGAACTCTTACAGGGTGCAGAGCGAGACATACTGATGCCTTAATCGTCTTTTATTGATTGATTCCAGTTAGCTTGTACGTTGAGCCGGTAAACGAGCGGAGAGTGGTCTTAAGGCCTTATAAACGCCGTACGTAGGCAATCGCTCAAATGAAAAAGAGACGCGTTTCCTCACAAGCATAGCCTTTTTCAACGCGCGAATTCAGGGGAATCAGGTTTGTTCAAATGCCAGAGATTGAGAAATTGCCTTCATTTGAATTAACAGGAATGTTGATGGTGAGAGTATATGGTTGCTCTATTCTTTTTCTCCAGATACAGTGCAGTGCTGAAGTCGCTGCTGGCGCCTGGCTGCTCGTATGGCATGTGGACGATTTGTTACGACGCACCGTGGTACAAACGTACGTGTGCCCCTCAGTGACTTGATCTTATGTTCTCTCGTTACGTCTTGCTGAAATCATTTGAGCAGCTTCATTGCATTACTATTTAGACGGCTTTCTTTGGCCAGATCCCTACACGATATGACAGCATTGCGGGTGTAATGAAGTGTGGCACTTAAGCCGGCCGCGCTGTGCGCAATTGTAAAAGAAAAGAAAGCAATTAATTCAAACCGTTGAGCTTCAGGGATTTCTCACGGTCAGAAAAAATTTCATACTTCCGTCTGGTCGCTCGGTCCCCACAAGTCAATTTTATTTATTTATTTATTTATTTGTTTATTTTACCCTCAAGGTTTGCACATTACAGAGGGGAGCGGCATATTGCAGACCAAAATTGGAAAAAAAATACAGTTGATACAATAAATATAAGGAGCCGGAACAGTCGACAAATTAATACAATATATGTACAGCTGCAACTAAGAAAAAGCAGGAACATTTCAAGATTTAAATATAAAACAACAAGCTAAACAGAAAGACCAAATTGTGTGCAAATTATCAGGCAATGTTAAGCATGTTATTCAAGCAACTCTTACAGCGCGATGTCATGCCACGGTCCTACCACTGTACAAATAACCTATTACATAGATTCGATAGCAATCTTAAAAGCATCAGAATAAAGGTTGTATAATGCTTGTTGCTTAACCACTCATTATCTTAAGCAGCGTGCATTCGCTAATGTGTGATATGCATTCACTGGTTATCAGTCACAAGCTAATTAGTCATGAACCTGTTGGGAGAAACACCACTTGGTCCTATTGGTTCTTATTCACTTCTCACTGCCCCCCGTTGCACCTTAGGTTGAGACTCCCTATGAACGGTGGGTGTCGGTTGTGTTCCGTACTAATTATATAGCTTGTTTGTTCCTTGTTCTTCGACCATTCCTTTTTTCTAAAAAGTAAGAAGCCTAGAACATTTACTCAAACAACGTCAGAACGTATGGCGGACGTCATTTACAAGACACATCAAAGCAACCAATTAACAAATAAACTAATTACAGTTATTAACTTCTTAGAAACTTTACGGCACGTGTTCATACTGCAAGTTGACAAGAGTCGTCATAACAGTGTAGTTCCATGTTTCCACATTTCAAAATGGCCATGTATACACCAATATCACTAGCGTTAAATTATTCGTTCGATGTACCTGATTACGTACGTGGAACCTCGAAGCGCAGCTTGCGGTGTAAGTTCCCTCTGAGGTAGTAGAGCGGCGCAAAATAAAGCTCCTTGCGCAAACCGCTAACCAGGATCAGCTCATGGGAATTATAAGAAGCGTGACGACAGCGTCACATCAAGCTATGCTTTTGCGTCACACGGGGGTTGGACGGAGTCGTGTTTCGCGGTGCCAGCGGGTGTAATCAGACAAATTGAACGAATGATTTGATGCCGTTTATTTCGACCTACAGGATCACTTTGAAATGCAGAAATTCCCGGCTAGACTTTTATGTTGATTTCCTTGGACTTTCTAATATAAACGCGTGCCGTGAAGTTTGTAAATAAGAGGGTGTTTATTGTAATTCGTTTCTTAGTGAATGGATGGATTTGGTTTCTCTTACATATAGTGTCCGCCTGCGCAGATAGCTGATCGTAGTGACGATCTGTAGGCTTCTTTTAAGTTTTCGAAATAAAAAATAACATTATAATTTCAATATGGCACACAGGTTAAATAGCAATTATAGAGTTTTGTCACTACCTAAGGGTTGTATACAATGCAGCACTCATGGACTAGCACTATTTCATTCCTTTCTCTTACGTACAATGTTCCAATTTCATTTAGTCATATTTACTAATATGGTTGCGTTATCGGCTGTCAAAGGAGTACCAGAAGCCCTCTTGGGTTTTCTGAAAGTAGTTGGAACGATTTATATTGCGAAGTTCCTATTTGGCCTGAAATTCATCTTAACTGCCTGCTTCGAAGCTATCTCCGATGCTCTGGTGGAAGTGCTCTTTCATGTGCAATTACTCTAGCTGGTCGTGCGATGCGGGTCCAGCGCATGGACATTTCTCCTATAAAAACAAGATCGCTTTGTTTAAAACTACATTAAGCACAACAGAGCAATGAATTCGGCTAATTGGTGGCTGTTTATAATGATTTTTTGTGGGAACATGTTGCTGAAAGGTCTTGTGTGGCATCCCCCTACCTTGCGGCAAACAGTACATCTTTTAGACGGGACGCTGCACGAACGAACGTCTCTGCGAACACCGACACAGATGCTGTTACGATCGGCCTCCGGGGGTAGTGTCCTTCGAACCTCTCCCAGCCCGCTGCGATGAATTGCTGCGTGAAGTCAACAATGCGCAGAGAGTCAAGCCACCTTCGGACAGCCCAACGGCGACAGCAAGGCTAGCCACGTCTGACGGACCGAGTAATGTTAGTTGGCTCGCTGTCGCCTTCACGATTTAATTGGAGCAAGAGAACTCTTGGAAAAGGGTGTTTTACGTCGTTTTCTCACGGGTCCCAGTAATCGTCACAGTCGTTTGACAGACGCGATGAATAACTATAGAGTCAGCTCTGGAATCAAGAGGCGCCAGCTTGAGTCAGGCGTAACAACCCTTGTCTACAAGGGCCCTCTCCGCTCGGTGTGTTCAGGGAAACAAAAGCGCGGGAATGAGTGTGTGATCTCTTGCGCTCAAAGGCGGGTTGACTACGACTACGACGACTTTGGACGGTCCGAATGGACGAAGGTTGGGCAGCAGTTTTCCCTCACCTAGGGATCTAGGGATGATATAGGGTTTTTAAGCAGCCGTTTACGGCTGCTCGGTGTGCTTCTTTTTCAGTCACGCTAGCCTGATGAAATGTAACGTTCTCCTGTCTTCATGTAGGTATTGTAAATGAATCCCGTACGCCTAGTTCTTGATGAGAGCAAGTTTGTCTCTTCAACAACGTCCCAAGAGTGGATGGGTTAGATGACGGCATGAGCGCCACTACCACATCTTTATATGCCCGACTACAACTCGTAGAATGCCAACAACTGCAGGGAGCAGGCCATCTTGCTGCACATTGCAAGCGATGCTCATGTGCACCAGTTTTCCGTGAAACTCAGTTGCTTGCTCGCGGTGGCAACAAGGATATCAGGGAGATCAAAGAGACATATCTCATTATCTCCGAAAAAGACGTATGTATCAGCGCTCCCTCATTACATTTCGCGCAACCAGAAATCGCATTCCTACACCGCATCTATTCTAATCTGAATTCTGTATAACTGACCCACTGAGGCATCAGCTGTTGCGGTTTATCTTGATTTCCTTGAATTTTTTTGTTGCTTTATTTCTTGTTTTCCCGCCTTTCCCATTCCATTTGCCTAAACTTGACCTCTATACGACACGTCACAAGACATGAATAAAGCAGTTGTGAGTTTGCGCACCTTTGTTCCCGTCCTTGTCATAAGTACACAGCTCAAGAATACATTTAAGCTGAAGTTAGAAGAGAAGTTAGAAGCTTCAATGATATGCTGGATATTTTAGTCTGGCTGTTTGCCTCACATGCTACTCTATGTGTTGTGTGATGATTATGATATACAAAGTGATAAACACTTAACAGCACGTACAGTCACACATACTCATACACACTGCAGAGATTTTTACAAAGTTTCGTTAAGGGGCGCTATAACGTAAAACTATTCCAAACTTTTCTATTCCAATTCTGCTATCAGCACTCCACGATTGGTCAAAAACTTTTTTCGACCGCGCCCATTTCACTTGTCTGTCACGCGACGTCACGAAAACCACAATACCTCCCCATCTGGTATGATTTGTACACACTGATTATGCATGATTTGACCGAAAAACGAAAAACAGTTATTTCTGATTCGACCCTCTTTCGCCATTAGCCCTTGGCTATTGGGAAAATGTTTTCGGGCTGAACCCACTTCACCTGCCTGTCACGCGACGTCACAAAACCGCACAAACTCACCGCGTCAAATTGACGTGTACGCGATAAAGATGCAATATTATGCCGAACGAAACTGAATTTTCTTCGGAATAGCCGCAGGCTGCCCCGTTCCGAAAGGAATAAAAGATGGCTGCCGCCGATCGCTGAGACTCTGGCTACTCGCACCTGCCGGAGAGCATGGGTGTATTTGCGTACAATAAAACTTCTTGCGTGGCCGTGTAACGTTTTCAAGCCCTTTCATCACGTTTACCACCTCATTCTGCCAACTCTTCTTTGCTGAGGGTCAGTTTTAGCGTCATTCTTAAGCTTCCGTTGCATGCCGCCGTGATTTTCGACCAGCCACCACAAGCAAAGTAAGGGAAAGCCGACCAATCGCAGATGCCGGCACCACCTTCTTCATCCGGTTATCGATTTTCAGTGCACAGGCTCTGCCCCAGTGAATCCCTCTCCACTTGAGCGTTCTCCTCGCCTCTTGTCAGCCAATTAGATACGATAAGCCGCTCAGTGTAGGCAATGTTATTCGTTTTTCAAGCAAACAAAAGTGACCTCCTATGAACGAGGAGAGCGTTTGATTGGCCTGTTCAGACAACCCTGCGGGTGACCGCCCAGTGCTTACGTCGGTGGTTACGCAAATTTGACGTCAGGAGATTGGAATAGAAACATATTGGAATAGTTTTACGTTATAGGGCCCAAGGCCCGTGGCCCACAAGAACGTCAGCAGCGCTTTCGTGGCGCGTAATGCGCAGCTGCAAGGTGCTTTGCCATGGGTCGAAAACGTGCTGCAGTTCCAATCTCGAGTCCCGTTGCCTGTGTGCCGCCTTCAAAGGCTGTCTGTCTGACGCCCAGCGGCAGCAGTCGCACAAAACATGTTGCAGGTCTTCAGGGGCGTTACATAAATACTGCATTGGCAAGTCCGTCAGTCGGATCTTGCTGCTGAAGTAGCTAGTGTAGGTCACATTGAGTCTGATGTGGTGTAGGCGTGCTTGGTCTTGTCTATTGAGGCATCGCGGCACGTAAAAGTCACGCGATGGATCAATTTTGTATAGGGGTCCATCTGACGGCTTGCATGTCCAGAGGGATCGCTGGAAAGGCCAAGCGTGTGCCGATACCAGTTTCGCCGCGCCTTTTCTCGAGGAAGGTATCTGGACCGGTTCTCTCAAAGTGCCGTGTCCAGCTTTGCCACCACGGTCAGCCTGGACGTTGCCTTGTATTCCGAAGTTGGCTGGTAACCACTGCAGCACAACGATGTGATGCAGTTCGCAGGCTTTGATGCATAGTCGTCTGATGCCCATGACGAGTTGTTCTTGTGTGCGTAGCGACTTCAAGGACTGAAGGGGCGCCCTTGTGTCGGTGAAGATGATCCAAGGCTCAGCAGTCTGGTGTGTCATATAAATAAAAATCCAGCAGCCGAATAGCCCCTCTTAGTGCGCCAATACTAAACGCAGAATCCACGCGCTCGCGACCAACGTGCACCAGCCGCGTACTTTTCTTGTTCTGTATCCTGTCTTTCACCTCTACGTGTTTCATCGTCGCGGTCTCTCAACCTCGTCACGTTGCTCATGTTTCTACTGAGTGAACATTTATCACCGTAAACATCGTATTTATCGATGCCTTTCGACGTCTCAAGGAAGCTCACGTCTGCCCGCTCGTCCTTAAAAGTGTGCAGCCAGGCGGTTGATTTCCTGTTACTGCTGTTCTTTCGCGGTGTGGAGGAGACTAGAACCAATCTGTTTGCCCGTGACCGTGTGCGCTCTGGGGCGGTTTTCCCGAGCGATCACTTTAGGAGATAGTTTCACTCTCGCGAGATTTTGGGAGACTCAGCGCTCTACCTGTCGAAGTATACAGCCTAGCACAGTGCGATGAATCTTGGCACAGTGCGAAGAATGCGAGGGTCGCAGAGCGTCAGTGACGCTGTCGCCCGTATGCGCGGACGCGTCCGGTGGCGAGTCACGCGAAATTTCGTAGTAGTGAGACGTACCTCCAAAAATGATCGCCTGAGAATACGACCCCTGATCGCGCGAACCCCTCCTGGTATTACCACTATGCTTACCTACTCACCCATCACTGCCCTCATTCCCTGCCACGACGAGGTGGCCCGTGCCATAGACGTCTGAATTTTTCACTAAGTTCGCTGTCAGAGTTTCATCGAATGAGCATCAACTTGAATAACTATAGGTGGTTGTCACCACTAGAACTGTGGCTGGTGGCATGAACCGCTTCGAGAGTTTAGAGACATTTCCTTTGAGATGTGCCTACGCCTATCTTCCTAACTCTTTCGTGGGTTTCCTCCCGAAAAACCAGGGGATTAAACTTCAACAAAGCATCATTTTTTCACCGGATTTCCGTTGTATTACGGAGGTTTTGTACGTTGTTGCTCAAACTATGTTGTCATCCGGGATCGAGTCCTCAGGAACAGCCTTTCAGTTGACAAGCGTATAGCGCTTTCGTTTTTTCTAAACACAAATTACGTGTTTTCTCGCAAGCCTAGATATTCGAGCAAGCGCGTCTTTCGAACGCTTGCTTATGCGCCTATTCCGAGGAGCATTCGTGTTAAATGATATTTATAGCTTACCCCGACATCGCTGCTAGTTGAACCCGTTGCTGCTTATAATGAGTAGTAGAAAGAGGAGTAGCTATAAGAAACGCGTGTTGTGTAAATATACGAAGAAGACGGAAATTCACAGGAAGATGGATGCTCGAAGTGACGAGCAGCGCATGGTGGAACAAGATATGTCACTGGGGGGGTGTCAACGTTACCACAAGGGAACATGTGTTCGGCAGGGACGAGTTCCCTTGCCGAAACGTTGGCTCCGGCGACATTCCTGGATTGACCACTCCTCATTTCTGCGTATGTGGTAGCGTGCACTGAAACGTCATCACTGCGTTTGGGTGCTCGTTATTATCGCGCTTGTAGTGCACGACAGCGATTCATTATGTAAAAATGCCGAAATTATCATAGTAATGTCTTTGGCATGAGTTAACGGCAGTCAGCTACGAGATTTCGTTGTGCATCTAAGCAGATTGTATTCCTTAACCCGTAGTGGCGGCTTAGCGGTGTTGCGTGTGCCGAGGTATGCGTGGCCGGCAGGAGGTCAGGACCCCACTTCACGCAGAGTCAGAGTCGAGGAGAGCTTTCTCGGCGAAGAATTCTTTATACAGTATGTACAAGTTGGCGTGGATATCAGGAGAGACCAACCGAGCAGCTCCAAGCTGCTTAAATAACACTTCCCGTCCCCAGATTCCCCAGATAGTCCCTAAGGACGAACAAGTTCGAGAGAGAGAGGGTCCGGGCAGCCTCCGTGGTCCCAACGCCGCTTTCAGTGGCCGGCGCCTCCGGGCACTGCGCTGCGCCGTCAGGCTAATCTGGCGGTCGGTCGGTATGGGGCGCCGGGCAAGTTCAATGGCCCGGCATACGACAAAGGGAACGAACGACCTGCAAGGCAAGGTGTCGAAACATAGTCCTTGGGTGGTCGGTAAAAGGGTTGCCCCTGGCGCCGCTGCACGAAGGAAGGGGTGGGGTGCACTGCTGTCCGCACGAGGAGGGGCCGAAAAGCAGTCGGTGGGCCGACGGCCGCTTCCGTCGTTGACGCCGTGCAGCCGCGAGGACACCCGCGTCGTCACGTGCCCGCAGCGGGCACCATGTGGGGATTAACGCTACCTCCATGGTCGACACACCACAGCACTGGCCTCCCGTCAGGCAAATCCCAAGGCACAAACATAACAGCGGCTATGGCATTGCGCTGCTGAGCACGATACCACGGGATCAAATCCCGGACGAGGCGGCCGCATTTCAATGGGGGCGAAATGCAACAACGCCCATGTGCTGTGCATTCGGTGCACTTTAAGCGAGTCCAGGTGGTGAAATTTAATACGGAGTATTAATTTTGACCACCTGCAACGCAATTTTGACCACGCAACGGGCGTGCCTCATAATCATATCATAGATTTGGGACGTTAAACCCCAAAATGTAATTTATATAACTGAACAAAACTTAGTGCATTAAAACCAGACATAAGAAAGGTGCCCAAAGACAAGCGTTTCTCTTTGTCTACCTTTCTTTTGTATGTGGTCTTTATTGCGCTAAGTTACTTTTTTGGTTATGGAAAGTCACCTAGCCCAACAATAAATTTTAATTTATTTGATTCCTAGAGCAAAGCCTCTCTGTCTATTTCAAGCAGCACAGCTTTGCCATTTGCTGTGTATTTCTGTTTCAAGGGAACATTTAAGACAACAACTCGTCCTAAATTACCATAATGTGCCACATCTTCGTAGAACAAATTTCTTTTGAACTGGGATGGGAGTACAGTGCATGAGAGTCCATTGGCACTACACTGATGCAAAAAAAGCAGCCAGCACGTCGTGACGAACCGAATGTATCATCACGGTAATTTGAATTTCTGTGTCATTCATTTGACAGTGCGAAATGAAGAACAGTAATGTGCCCTTGCCACAAGCTTCATTCTTCCGTCCAAGTAAAAGCAATCACCATTGCTTAGATCTACAATAATGCATTCTTTGTTTTTAGTTTGATTATTCCCAATTGTAGTTACTCATGACATTGGCTATTATACCGTTTCTCTTATATTTTTATTTCCGCTTTGATCTACAGTCCAGCTGTTGGCTTGTTGTAATATTGACCTATTTTCTTCTATTTCTCTCTCCGTAGTGAACCCCCGAAGCGTCACTGCGGCAGCGCTGTTGGAGCACTACGGTAATTTCCATCTGCGTTTTCATTCCACCTGCTCGTCACCTGGACGTTGACGCATTACACTGTTAAGCAAAATTACACCCTTTGGGTTGTATCTTGCAACACAACAATAATCGTCATCTGCCTTGATGGCGTTTCATCGCTTGAAAACGCTGCGCCCGCTACTTTCCTGTCGAGGATGCTCTGTCATGGTGATGACGTGCATGCCGTTCGTGACTTGGAAGTGCCGGGCTCGCAGCGTTAAAGAAAGGAAATGCAGACAAGACAGATTACGATTATTATTTTGTGGCACGATAGCATCCAAAGGGTGAAATTTTGCTTAATAGTGTACGTTCATGAATCACCTGTTGGAATATGAATTAGAAATTGTAGTAGTGTAGACCTCCCAGAATCAGTGAGAGGCTGTTACTTATGTAAATATTGCGTTTGACCAATTTCTCTCGCTACCTAATTAACTACCAAAAATATCTATTTTGTTCTTTGGCGTTTCACATAAGGTAGAATTGAAATGCATACGAACCTCAAGGAGCCGCCAGCCCTTCTGATAATTTTAGTAAGACATGCCCAATGAAAAATACGAGAGTGGGCGAATGATCCAGTTGAAAAAAAAAATGAATAAATGAGTTGTTGCTTTTCACTATGAGTTGACATTCGAAATTTCCGAGTATGTCTTTGGCATGATATAGGGTATAGTATGATTACCCTAGCCTTCACTAAGCAAATACCCGTGCAAATAGTGTGTGTTTATTGATGGGCCTGCTCTCTTCTGTTAAGCGAGCTTGGCGAGAAATACTTGGTTATTGCTGCAGTGGCTGTTCTGATCGAAGCCTTACGTTCTCAAGCCGGCAATTTTGTTTCCTATCAAGAAGGCACTCATTCAGCGAACATGTGAAGAGCAAACTTCTTTCAGGTTATCTTGCAGAGGCTTAGTAAGTACGCGATTCCTGACTGCACTTAATTTTTGGGGATAATTTTCACTGTCTTTTAAGAATCCACCCATTCCGCGTCTTTAATAAAATAGCTTGTATCGGGAAATTCCACCTCGTTTGTTTAAGCTGCAGTTACTGCATGATAAATACACTTTGACCAATGAATATGCTTAATACGTGCGTCTGGCGATGCGATCCTACGGCTTTGCATCACCTTTCTTCTCTTGTTTATACGCATAATGCCTAAATACTTCACCGGTTGCGCAGCTGGTAGTACAAGTTGATTTACCTTCAACTGTGAACAGTAGAAAATGCAGTGGAAAGTATTTGTTTTATTCAGCTTCTTTGTCGTCTCCCTTTCCTATTTTCGTATGTAGAGAAATAGTCGCATTTTTCAGAAAATTCTATACGCATCTCGTGCAGACATTCGTGCAATACTTTCACGGGAATGCTGGAACCGGTAAATGGTGGAATGTTCGCACAACCTCTCAGAAATGTTAATAATAATCTGCTGAAGAGGCAATCAATTTCATAAAACTTTTTGCGGCCGGGAAGCGAACGAACGTCTCCTTTGATATGCTTTATTTCTTATTTTTTTTAGTGGTCGATTGGAAAACGAAGGTTGCTGTTCTTCTTTTTTACCAGCACTACAACTGGTGTTCATGGGCCCACCAAAAGTGAAATAATGTCGTGATTCAGCGTTTGTTGCGTGCGAACAACGTCGGGCACTGCCATACGGTAGGCGTTTAGTTGCGCAGGTTATTCAGGGGGTGCCGGTTGGTATACTGTGCTTCCTAATAGATATCCGTCTGATTGCTGAGCTGGACGCATTGCATTCTGTTTAGTAATGCTAAGTGCCAGCGCTCTTCCTCTCTCTTCGGCACATACGAGAGCTACGAATTGCCGTAGACTATCTGCGCCATTGCTCCTCTGCTAGCTCGATGGATACTTTTGCGATTGCCAAGTTGACATCACAGCCATGAATTCCGATGTCCGATAACTAACACATTACGAAAATAATAATATTATTCTATTATTCAGTGCAGTTCCGACTGTAGCGTAACTGGAGCTTCTGCATTTAAACACCGTTACTAATTCATATCTGCAATGCAGCCAATGTTATTTGTTTTTACCGCAGAAGTGATTATTCTCGACCTGACCCGCAGACTTTCGTTTCACGAAAATTACGCCACCGTCCGACATAGCTCATATCATGAAAGCACATTCATGTACGTATAACACGAATAGCGTATACGTATAGCCATCTGACATTACCGCCACTGATGCACCGGTCTGCAACTGTGTTCTCTACAGAATTACGTGACATAACAACAAACGCTACCTAAATATCCACACAACCACCATTTTAGGTGGTGGCGCGGAGCAGAGGTTGAACACCGGGCTTATAATCTGAAGGCCGTACGTTCAAATCCTCCTACATTCTTCAAGTCCACTACATTTTCACCCTTGAAGTGGCTCCTGACAACGATAAAGGAATATTGCCGAGATCCAGTGGGGCTGTACTAAACGAAGTGCAACCAAGTTAGAAAAGGCGACTAAGTTTCAGTTGGGATACTCCCTTACCAGAACAGAAATTGGCCTCCCTCGTGAACCATTCAGCCACTAGCTCCATCATGACTCATGCAATTAACAAATGGCCCTCTGTGCTCCAGCGGCTGCGAAGCATCTCACCAGGGCAGTAGTCAGACCTGCGACGCGGCAGAGGGTGCGAAGGATCTCTGGACGCGACAGGTCGCCACTAGAAGCTGAACCTGGCAACGTTTAACACGTGAATCCTGTCGAGTGAGGCTACCTCAGCAGCTCTCTTTGAGGAATCATCAGGCATTGCCCGGAATATCATTAGCCTCAGTGAGGTTAGAATAGCTGGGGAGGCTTATACAGTACTCACTAATGGCCACGTGCTGTGCTACAGAGGTCTTCCAGATAGGAGACAATACGGTGCGGGATCTATAATCCATAATGGCATAGCGGGCAGCATTGATGAACTGTACAGCATTAACGAGAGGGTAGTAAGTCGTCATAAATCTGAATAGGAGGTATAGAATATATCGCACGATATCTATATCGGTGCGTCTTGAAAACAACTTAATACCAATATCTGTTAGCGCTAAGTTTCTTGGCGTAGTTTTAGACAGGCATCTGAAATTCAATCTTCATGCGCAGTCACTTGTCCGTAAGATATCGTTTGGAATACGCGCCATAATCAAAACCCGCTCGTACTTTCAGCCACACATTATCCATTCCCTTTATCATGCACACATTCACAGCCATTTATCTTACTGCATATCAGCCTGGGGAAACACATACCTCGCTCACCTCAGCCAACTTCAACGCATGCAGAATCAGGCGATTCGCCTCATGACTTTCAGCCATTTCCTATCGAATGCAACGCCACTTTATTGCAGTTTAAACATTCATCCTCTTCATCAGCTCTTTCAATTAAAGTTAACAATCGTGATCTATAAGTTATTTCGTAATATTGCACACATAGATGGCTTTGTTACTGAAACTTTTGTAAATACTAACACTACTAGGTTCTCTGAACTCGATAATCGTCTTTTGCCTAAAGTGCGCACAAACTATGGTAAGTTCACTACCACATTTGCGGGAATAAAACTATGGAATTCTATTCCACATACCATAAAATCATCCCCCACAGAGCACATATTCAAGAATCAGGTTAAGAAATACTTTATGCAGCAACTGTCTTCATCCTAACCACTGCCTTTGTGATTGTAATCATAATTGGCTTAGCTATTGTACTACACGTTTATTACTCATATTTTTATTGCATTTTTCATTTGCATTGCTTGTTCACTACAGAAGTCTTCTTCGCAATTTTTTGCCTTACTAAACAGTTTTGAGTTCTTCTTTTTTCGCGCTGTTTCATATTTAGTCTGTAATGCCACCGTAACCAATGTTTGATCTGTATTGTCTTTTTTATTTTTTCATGTATGGGAGTCCCCCTGACAGTTTGTAACTTTGGGACTCCCTGTGTAGTGCTCATTTTGCATACAATTCTTGTAAATCTGACATCATTGATGAATAAACTTGAACTTGAACTTGAACTTGAATAAAGGGAGTACAGGCCTATGGTCCAACCTCCAGTCACGGTGATGAAGAAATAGAACAGTTTTATGAAGATGTTGACTTAGCGATGAGAAAAGTGCAAACTCGATATACTATAGTAATGTACGACTTCAATGCAAGACTGGAAAAAAGCAGGCTGGTAAACAAGCAAATGGCAGCTACGCCATCGATTCTAGGAACAATAGAAGAGGGGTGTTGGCAGAATTCGTGGAACGGCATAAGCTCCAAGTAATGAATATCTTCTTCAGGAAGCGTAGCACCAGGAAGTGGACCTGGAAAAGCCCTAATGGACAAACAAGAAATTAAATAGATTCCATATTCTCTTGATAATCCAGCCTAGTGCAGGAGGTAGAAGTGTTAGGTAGTGTAAAGTGCAGTGGTGAGAGGTTAGTGAGGTCTGGGATTGACCTTAGTATGAAGAAAAGGTAAAATTTCTCAAGAAGACACAGGCCGACATAGGTGCAGTAAGGGTAAATTCAGGCTGGTGCTTGCAATCAAACATTCAGCCTTAGAACAGAGGGATTAAGATGACATGTAGGTAATGAACTAAACTTGGCTCTCTCCAGAAGCAGCAATTAAAGTGGGAGTTAAGGCACCAAGGTAACCAGTAGGTAAGCGCTCCTAAGTAACACAGTACCCGATAAATAAACGACAAATCATGGAAGTGTCTAACTCAAAAGATCAGATAGATTCACTGAACTGTCAAGTATGATATACAAGAATAAAGTACGGTATATTCAAAATTAGAGCGTCGGAAAGATTTAGGAAGCATTAAAAAGCAGCCACGGCCTGAAATCAGCGAGATAAAAACTTCGCATAGGACAACGCAAGATATATGCAACAAAAGATAGGCAAGGTCTTGTCATCAGCAATTTTGTTGATATAGTAAAAGCAGCAGAATTCTATACTGATTTGTACAATACCCAGAGCAGCCACGCCACCTTCATTCTAGTGATAATCAGTATACAGATAGCTAGCGATGAAGTTAGAAAGGCATTGCAAGACATCGCTCGGGAATAGAAGATATAACAACAGTCGATTAAATCAAAGATGGTGGGCATATCATGCTTGAAATGCTCGTGGTCCTTTTTACGGAATGCCTCACTACTTCAAGTGTGCCATGAAGCTAGACGAATGCCAACATTGTAGTAATTCATAAGAAAGAGACGTTAAAGGAATTGAAGAACTGTATGCCCGTTATCCTGCTTTCAGTATTGTATAAAATATCCAGCAAGGTAATTCCCAATATAATCTGGGCAACACTACAATCAGCCCGGACAACAGGCTGACTTTAGGAAGGCATATTCTACAATGGATCATATCAATGTCATCAATCAGGAAATTGGGATATCTGCGGAGTGCAATCAACTTCTTTATATGACTTTCATAGATTACGAAAAGAAATTTGATCCACTAGAGATACCAGCATTCATAGAAGCATTGCGTAATCAAGGACTGAAGGAGGCATACGTGAATATCTTGGAAATTATCTACAAAGATTGCGTAGCTACCTTGGCTCTCCACAAGAAAAGTAGAAAGGTACTTATCAAGAAAGTGGGCACGCAAGACACAATCTCTCTAATGCTATTCACTGCATGCTTAGAAGAAGTATTCAAACCATTAGACTGGGAAGGATTAGGAGCAGGGTGGCGGAACGAAACGTTTTTGCTTTGGTTTTAATTTCGTTCCACTGAAAAATGTTCCGTTCGGGTTCTGCTCCGGAACGAAAAGAAAATGATCCGCAACAATTCATAACGGTTCTTGTTCAGATGCAAAAATTTTCGAAGCCATTTAACGATAAAAACATAGTTAATAATAGGGAAATGAGAAATCCACGCTATCGTAGCAAAGGCTACAAAAGAAATGCAAGCTGGTTCTTCGAAAGAAAAGCCACGCACTTCAAGCATTTTTTTTTCCTACTTCGGGACTTGAATGCGAGACCACCGCCTTTGCGGGGCAGCCACTCTACCATCTGAGTTAACCAGGCGGCTAGAAATTGGCAGAGTGAAGGATTTCTCATTAAGTGAAATATAAATTCAGAGATCATGCTCAGTGCTTTCAGTCAAGGCACTGAGCATGATTTCAGAGGTAAAGCGTCTGCCGGTGTATTGGCAGAAATGCGACACAGCTGTTCCGACTAAGCGAACTTAAACGAACATAAACGAACGACAATACTTCGGTAGCAAAGCGTTGTGCCCGTATAAAACGAAACTATAAGCTCTTCAGCGCGCAAGTTTTTGACTTTGCTACGATGATGATCTGATGGTGCACCGAGTGGCACCGAGTGGAGAGTCTTGCTGGTTAGCTCGGCCGGCTGTCGCTCGCACTATGCCTGCCTGAAATACACTATAATTCTGACGTTGCCTGACGTCGGTTGTTTCGGATTGCCGGCTTTCCCTTGAAGCGAAAACCGATCAAAATATTTCGGACTCACTTTGAAACTACGTAAAAAATAACGTTTCGATTACACTTACGTTCTAGCCAAAAACATGGTTTTGTTTCAGTTTTCGTATCTGTTTTCGTTCCGTTCCGGCACACTGGTTAGAGTGAGGATCAACAGCGAGTATCCCAGCAACCTTCGGTTTGCAGATGGCATTGTCTTGTTCAGCAACACTGGGGAGGAATTACAACAAACTATTGAGGACAGTAACAGAGAAAGTGTAAGAGTCGGATTGAAGATTAATATGCAGAAGACAAGGATAGTGTTCAATAGGTGGGCAAGGCAACAAGAATTAAGGATCGCCACCCAGCCCCTAGAGCCTGCGCAGGAGTATATTTATCTAGTTACTCAAAGGAAACCCTGATCATGAGAAGGAGATATACAGAAGAATAAAAATGGGCTGGAGTGCAAACAGCAGACATTGCCGAATCCTGACTGGAAGCTTACCACTATCATTGAAAAGTGTGCAATCACTGCATTCTACCAGTGCTAACATAGGTGTTAACACAAAGGTTACCTTGGAGGATAACAAGAAAGTTCGAGAAGAAGGACCGCGCAAAGGAGCGATGGAACGAAGTTTGTTAGGCGTAACTTTAAGTGACAGGCAGAGAGTGGTGTGGATGAGACAGCAAACGGGGATAGTCGGTATTCTAGTTCACATTAGGAGAAATAAATGGAGCTGGGCAGAACATGTAATGCGTTGGGTAGATAATCGGTGGACCAGTTAATAACAGAATGGGTGCGAAGGGAAGGAAAGCGCAGTCGATGGCGGCAGAAAACTAGGTGGGGTGATAAAATCAGTAAATTTGCATGCGCAAGTTCCCTACAGTTTTCGTTTTTTCGCTCTTTTGCCCGTCTCTGTACTCTCGAAGGGTATTTGCTCTCGCGGAACCTAGTTGCGCGTACATCGGCGAACGCCAGCTATAATTTTGAAACGTACGTGCCCTCGAGCGAGCGCTTTGTGACGTCCAAAGGTTCACAGTGTGTGGTGAGGGGGTAGCGCTGTGTCGCATTTCTGCGCCGCTTGGGCTGACGGTTGGGAGCCGAGTTTGTCGCCGAAATCCGCTGCGCGCTTCTTGTAGAACTGTGCTGAAATGTACCCTTTTTCAATGAGTATCAAACACTTCAACGTTATATACTTGCAAGCCTATTTGCAACTTCTTTCACTGCTTCTACATGGCATACAGCGGCCACAGCTTCTGCGGCAAACTAATTTGGTAGAGAAATCAACTCGCCCTTGTTATTTATTTCTGTCTGGCTTCGTACTCTGTGCAGGAGACATCGCGAAGCCCCTCTTGATCGACAGCTACGTCGTGGACCATGAAGAATTCATCAATGGGGCTGGACCAGTCACCTACTCTCTCTGGTACATGAGCACGTGACAAGCCTCTTCAGAGCCCAATGTCCGTGGCGCCATATTTCAGACCCTTATCGCACGAGTTAGTCCAAATAAAGGTCATCTCTTTTACACCAATGAATTCTTTTTTCTCTCGTTCATGTTTACGTGCAGATTGAGGCTACGGTGGCAGCTGAATGAAAGTGCTTGCAAGCTACGTAGGCGCACTTTCAAGTTTTCAATGGTGAATTCTAACGAACTTCAGGCAAACCGGTTGTTTAATATTCACCTGGACAAACAGTCTCGGAAAACACCGTTCTTTTCGGTGATATGGCATGTGCAGGCCTCACGCACGAGGCCGGCAAATGAGGCTCCATTTGCGTGTCCACACAGAGGCACTCTGTGTTTTGCTTACGTCGTTCAAACAGGCCCCGTAAAATTTTTTTAGCGCAGTGGTGTCAGTGCACTGTCTTTCAATAAATACGAGGTCTTTTGCTAGATGATACAGCATTTTTTTAGATCGCCTGCAGTAGATAGCGTAATAGCTAGTCATTGAGCTGTATCCTTCGAAGCGGCGGACATTACTCGCACGAGATATCGAAATGCATAATTGACTGACCAAATTTTATTGCGATAGCAAATATAGGAACAGTCCGAGCGCACTACTGCCATCGGCGTCGCCGTCACCGTGGGGTTCCGAATTAAGTCCAAGGGCGATAACACTGTTGCCACGCGGCCTATGCGTTATACGTGCGAGCGTTTCAAAGCGTGCGAAGGGAGACGACGATCCCGGCTCAATCTCGCCCTCGCGAAAGGGGCGGAATGAAACAGAAAGCGCGCCATCTTCCGTGGCGCGCTAGGCACGCGCCAACGTTGCACTGGGAGGAGGAGAAAGAGCGGGTGGGGGCGTGTTTCTCCGGCTGCAACTGCGCATGTAGGTGTTGGGCACGGTCATGCGGCCATATAGTGAGAGCGATCTGCGTCGGCGGCTCGTAGGTTTGTGCGTGCTGTGTTCTCGGCGCTCACTTTGCGTTAAAGCGATAGAAAGCACGAAGATCACTCCTCTCGCTGCTACTGGCGCGTTTCCTTAAGCCTGTTTCACATGCAAGCGAAAATGCTCGCGAATCCTGCCGCCGCGCCGCAGAAATCTGTTTCGAGCGGCGGCGGCGGCGGCACCAGCGGCGGGAGCGGCGAGGTTCGGACAAGTTGGAATTTCGTCGCAGCGGCAGAGCGGCAGCACCGCTTCCGAACGGCCCGTCTCGACACGTGACCAGTGGAGGACTAGTGCGGGAAAGCCAGCGCATAGGAGGATTTTTGTTTACTTGCTACACGTGGTACGGGCGACATTCCAAGAGAGCTTTTCAACGAATTGATAATTGCTAAGCGCAGGATATGTATTTATAAAATAAAGATTTGAGCGGCAGGGACAAAGCCATACTTATATTGGTAGTCGCAAACTACCGAAACTGGCTGAAAGTGCCGTCTTTTTTGCCAGGAACAGTGATATTCGCAGCGGCGGAAAACGCGCGGCGGCAATGCATGTGAGACGAAACCTCGCGAAAAGCTTCGCAGCGCCGCGCCGCTGTTCGCTCCATTCGCTCAATCGCTTGCATGTGAAACATGCTTTATATGGTAGTGTTTTGACAGCGAACGGTCGCGGTCATCATGTGTTCATGTTTGCTACGCGCACTCACACCATGCTTGATAATTTAGCTAGCAAGCGAATGTTTACAAGTTGACGCTGTCGTTAAAAGTGCTTCTTCGATAAAAGTACGCTTACTTCTTATGGCTGTCTGCTAATATCCTATAGCAATCAATGTGTCGCCTGTCAGGAGAAACTGCGACTTTTTTTTGTTTTGACAGACTGTTTATTATCACACCTAATCTGAAGCTTCTTTTAGCGTTTTGCAAACCCCCCGCGGTGGCTTATCGGCTATGGTGTTGCGCTAGTAAGCGCGAAGTCGTGGGACCGAATCTCGGCCATGAAGTTCCCATTTCTTTGGGGGCGAAATGCAAAGCTGCCAGTGTACCATGCATTGAGGGCGCGTTAAAGATCCCCGGTGGTCAAAATCATTCGGAGTCCCTCACTATGGCGTTCCCCACGATCCGGATAATCGTAGTTTTTGCGCATAAAAGCCAAGAGTTCAATTCATTTTGCTTTCTTCAAGTACTTGGCTGGCATACGCATACGTGGCATAAGTACATGACGTTAGCAGGAAGGTGTTAAGCACCACCTGCCCAAGGGGCCACGCATTCGCAACACAACAGATGCAGCGTGTAGTACAAATAAGCGTTGGTCTGTCAGAGCAACAGAATAGGTCTGAGGGGAATGGAGCCCTCGTCGAGAACGGCAAGAGGACGGCGACGAATCAGGTGTGGTGGCAAAATAAGCAAAGTTGCAGGCTATGGGTGTCGGCTGAGCAACAACATAAAAAAACAAACAAAAGAAACGGGTAGTTGGAGGTCACTGGGAAAGGTGTTTTCTCTGTAGTGCACATAAAATCGGCTGTGACTGGTGATATTATGTTTCGCACACGTACTCCTAAACTTGTTGGCGCACTGTGAGTCAACATCGCGCCAACTGATGGGGTGACGCTAAAAAGCACGTTCTTGTCGCTCCACCACCTGTCCTTGGACCGACTCATAAATCTGCCCTTTACAGTACACTGGCATTCTGCTTTCTGCTCGTGGAAGTGCGGTGCTCGTAGCGACGGCTCCATGCGGTGTCCTTGTACTCAGAGAAAGAAAGTTGTAGCCACTACGGTGTTTGACATGTGAGCTCGATTCGCCCACTAGCGCAAAGTAAACACGCGCAGAGAGAGAATAAACACATTTATTTACAGGTTGAACATTGTTTCAGAGGTATAAGCACGAGTCCTGAGAAATAATGGGCCGCGGAGTAAGTGAGAGCGGACACGTCGGGTGAATATAGGAATACTAATACGACGCCAGCGACAGTTTAAAACAAAAGTGTCAAACGAATGGTATGTGGTTGTCTCGCGTGTTTATAACTCGGCTGTGCCTCAGCCCTAAATTATTTGTAATGTATACGAGCTCGTGAAGTAGGTAGTGATACGTTAGGTTTACCTCCCTGGCGTAAAGCTAATAAACTGTAAACTTTGTCGTTACTGGTATTTAAAGTGAGCTTGAGACTACGACATAAACGTTAGCGACTAGTAAGACTAGTAGGTTGTAATACGAGTTCATCTAATGCGTCTATAGCTATCACACATCCCTCTACTGCACACCAGCTCGAAGTTATGGCATTTGCTACAACTTGTCTTGTTTGCAGCCAGGATACTGATACTGGACAGGTCTGTGAAGCTTCAATACCTTGCCAAGATTGCTGACCTTGGCCGCCTCTAGCGAAAGCTGCCGTCGAGCCGTTGCGTTCGTGTAGGGGCTTAATTCAAAGTCCGGCCACGGAGGTGCTTCTGTTCCGTCACGCCTTGGTGAATGGGCGTAAGTGGAATGCTTCACGACGAGTCTCAGTACAGGCACCTCCTGGCTGTCAGACCTGCGGCATGAGAGTTTTGGACCTGTAAGAGCTTGTTCAATAATCACTGAAACGTTCAGCATTGCTATCCACACCAGAGTACGCCAAGTTAGTCGTCCTGGTTCGATCGCGGCACCGGGACGAGTTTCTGTAAATTATGAAACTCTCTGTGTGAGAAACCCGTATTGACTTCTCGTGCAGATTCGTGTCACCCTCAAGTGGGTGTAAGGAAAATTAGCCTTTCGTGAAACCTCTTCCACCTCACTAACATTCGCAAAACTAATTTGTCAATGCCATACGTTGCGGCGATAAGGGTTTCACGTATTGGCCGATCTATCAGCTTCACCGTTTCGTGTTTACACTAAACTTTCGCTTGGAACTGGAAATTTCTGGCACCCTTCCTTAACACCATGCTGGCATGGAGCGCTTCCTGTTGCTGACAGAATAAATTTTGGCACATGAGTATACAGAATGAATTATGAGAGATAGAAACGATGGCGCCTTTTGTTTTTGAAGTTGGAAACGGCGGCTACGGATACACCGTAATAGGAAGCAGTTTGACTCTCGCTATTACAGTAAGCGCCATTCCTGCTTTGGCAAAAAAAAAGAGAAAACGTTCCTTTTTGGCTGAGGATCAGTCAAGCACTTATGTCTTATTGTTCTTGAAACTATCAATCAGTTTCCAACTATGCTATTAATAAAAATGTGCTAACTGACGTTGTGTTTATTTCCGAAAGTTCACCGGGAAGACATTTATCTCCAACAGCAAGGGCCATATTTTTTAACGCTTCACTTCATGTCTCGTCGTTCTGGTCTTTTGACATTGGCCAGGACGTGAGTCGGACGCCGCCGCACTGCCGATATCACCACAAAATGAAAAGAACAGGCTACAATATCACCAGACTACAAGAAAAGAACAGAGAATAAAACAAACATTGTAGAACAGAGGCTCAGTTCACATTGGCCTCCGTTATCGAAGCAGCAATGCGTACAGACCACATAATACGAGTTAAACGGGCTAACCCGACATCTAGGGAGACTCAGGAGAAGAATTTGAATAAGTTAGAAAATTTAATAACTACATTAATTTACCGATTCCTAAACATTTTTTTGCAAATTTGAGAGTAAGTAAATTCTGCTTCTCAAATAACAAAAAAAGCCACTCCTGTCATGTGTAGATGCTCGCTAAGGCAGAACAAACGCAAAAACGAAAGTCGGCTGGAGGTGCCACTTTTAATTTCCCGCGCCAACTAAGCGTGACGTCGTGGAATTTGAAGGCTTTTCCACGACCCTTGTTAATTTCTGATCGGTAAGGATGGACTACACTCTGATACAAAAGAGCCAAACACTGAGCGTAAGAAGTTTTGAGGACATTACCGAGGCAAAATTGGCCCATATACGAAAGTACGCAACGAAATGCGTGACGTCACACTGACGCACCGGCACCGGAGTTCAAAAATACGAAAATTGGAAGTTTGACCGTCACTTTTCTCGTCTAATAACCAACTTTTTGCCGCGAAATTAATGATAGTAAAGTTGAAACAATACGCCATCAGTGTGAACTGACAAGTTTTTTTTTTCTCGTCAGTGTCGCCTTAGAGGAATCTCGGGTCAATACGGTTTCGGTGGATATATATACATAGAAATAGTACAGTATGGCCGCATCCATTACACTGATGGTTACGCGATGACCGACACACTTTACGTGATGCTCACCCTGCCGTGCTCCAAGCCTCTGTGGCCAACCGTGTCCGCAGTGGTTCTCTCATCACCAGCCGTAGGCAGCATGCACGCCTCCGTGCCATCCTCCGTGCCATCCTCCTGCGGGCCAGGCGGGAGCTGCGGGCCAGGCGGGAGCTGCGGGCCAGGCGGGAGGTGCGGGCCAGGCGGGAGCTGCGGGCCAGGCGGGAGCAGGGTGGTGCCCGTGGTGGTGGTGGTGGCTGAAAACGAGCGACAGGCGTTCTTTCTGCGGGCTAACGAGAATGAATCGTCTTGACTGGGCAGCGGCTTGGCTGTTTCCGTTAACATTTGATGCACTTCACCCGAGCAGGGGCGTTTTCGTACAAAGGCGCTTCGCGTTTTGATTTGCATTGCTCTGAAATACATCAGCGAGACCCGGTTACCGAAAGACGAGATGATTTGCATTGATGTTCTTCGCAGAGACGCGTGAAGGAGGTGCCGCCGTGAATTTCGCTCGGTCGTATCGGTAGCGGAAGGACGGTTTTGTTTCGTTGAATTCATCGAAGCTAAGCAAGCACTGCTCTGTGGTTCGTACTGGTGAGGAAGTCCACCTAGAAACAGCCGCTTCTTCCCTTTCGCCTCGGTTCGGTTCAAGTGTACGCCTTGAGAGTGAGATAATTATGGCGTTCGAGAACAGAAATGTTCCCTTACTGACAACGTCTACGAGCACATATTCCTAAGCCGCATAAGTAGCGGCGCTCTCGCTTAGCAGCTTATACAAGTGAGCCGTAAAAGCACACAGCTTTCAATTCATTTCAGGTGGGGCAGAATCGACAGGATGAAGGCACCCGGAGGGTTCAAACACCATATGACTTCCGAAGTGAGCCAGTGTGCAGTTTAAGTGTATGCTGAAGCTAGCAGTGACGTAGCTCTATTTACTTGCGGCCGGCACCACTACTTTATATGACGCGGCAGCACCTGAAGAATGCAGCTGCGATATCTCGGCGTTGGATAATTTACGAAAGGCTAAACTTCGCGCCCACCTTCTTCACTTCTGTAAGATTTGTTAGGGGAGAGATCGTTTTACTTTTTTGGGTGAATACAGGAATTATAGCTTATCTGTGGCTTAGTGGCGAATCGGAACAAACCTATTTGTCAAGGTGCGAAGCGTCTTACTGCGCGGACATTCACGTCCAGCAGCAATACCAGAATTTTTTTTTCGGAGTTCTTGCTGCCGGTGCTCACTGTTCCACAGAAATCTCGCTTGTCACTTTTACGTGAGATGGCTCAAGAGCTATATCGTTCTCAGATAGATATCAAATCACGAGTTTAGCTTTGTGACCGCGCTGACAGCATTTCGATAGAGTAAAGTTGCGGAGACTTTCTGGTACAGCGCTATCATACACTAAAAATACACTTACTTCATAAACAATGTTTGTAATCGGCGATGTGCAAACCAACAATTAAATGAAACTGCAGCTCTTTAAGTAAACCGATTGCCAGAATTGCGTAAATTACACCTCACCATGCGTTCAAATAGCACATAAAAAATAAATTGGTGGGTATTACGTGCCGCACCTACTACCTCGTTGTGGAGTCACCCCGTAGTGCGGTGCAACGGAATAATTCGGACCGCCAGCAGTGTTCTTTGACGTGCACACAATGAACGGTACACGATCATTTTTTTTTTTGCATACCGCCTGTACCGGAATGCGGCCGCCGCGGCAAGGATTGAACCCATGACTTCGAGTTCAGCGGCGGAACAGCATAGCCACTGAGGAAACTCGGCGAGTCAAACAGAACACAAGAAGAGTAATGGTCGAAGAAGAGACCAGTGTTTCCTTAAACTTATCTTATGTATGTGGTATGTTCTGGATTTCAAAGTATAAGAGCTCAATATTATCCCATTTATAAGCTGTAAATGACACAAACCACAAGTTTTCAATTTCCCTCCTACCATAGAGAACTTTGTATTTCTAAACATACCAAAAGATTGTTGCCAAACTTCGTAGTTCCTTTCACATACTTCACAAATATCCAGATCACGTAATAAAAAGGTTTGCTTGCTGACATCAACATAATTTCACATTGTGTTGAACTGGAACACTACATTTTTCATCAGCGGTTACCAATGCTCCTCACGCAGTTGAATAGGTAAGCCACGCTTCGATTAGAACTGTTTCTACTCTCAAGAATAATTCCCTCAACTCGAGTATGTCTTTCGGCCGCGCCGCGTTACTGGCTGCAAAGTGGATTTGTAAAACGCACTGTTTCACTCACCCGACTGGGAAAGGAACAGGGACCACCCTTGGGGCCAGGGCGGCGCTGATGATAGCGTACTTTGCCAGCTTCTTGAGCTTGGTTGCGTGCGCCTGCTGTGTCACGACTGCTAGCACCAAGGCCACGCAGAGGACAGTGAATGCGACTCGGCGGCTGCACATCTTGAAGGGAAGGGGTGGCACGGCTCCGGCGGTGGCTGCACGAAAATTCCCATATACCTAGGTCAAAGTGGTCAAAACGCTTTGTTGAGCTAAGTGGTGCGATGTGCTTTGCATGTGTGGCTACAGAAGGGATCAAATACCATCTACCGTGCATTCACTGTCTTTGTACACTCTAGCTGCTCTCCCTTTTGTTAGAACATTCTCTTCAGTTATATGAAGAATGCATAGCGTCTATCCACGACATTTGTTAGGCGCTATACTCGCTTTGGTCTATTGTGGTTATAGACTTACGAAACGGACGATTAGAAAAAATAAATCGTGAGCTGAAGTCAAGAAAAAGATCATAGCTTTCAGTCGAAAGGCTATTTGTAGGCATTTCGCAATCGAAACAGTGATACTAACTTCCCTGGACGTTCCACACATTGCCGAACTAAAACTTCGTGAGGCTGTAATGTGCCAGCACGAGTCTCCTTGATGGGTTGACGCCTCCTGGCCTGCCGGGTGTCCTGCACGCACCAGGAGTAGCGGCTACACCTTTACCAATGCCCCGTGAGACAGCGGCCCATTCAGAGCCCCGCACTCAGGCTTGGAACGCGCAGAGGCGCTCACATCTTCTACCTGGCAGCGCAGTGCAAGTCCAGTCCAATTCCGACCACCTAGCTCCTTTTTTGATTACTCTGAAACCTGCTGAGCGTTCGACCGGGGCACGTTTTTCGCTGGGTCCGCTCTAGGGAAAGATCCAAATGGCTGCGACCCCAGTCGTTGCGCGGTGTGAACCAGTCGAACCAGTTAAAGAGTCGCATTTGCGTACTCTAAGACGCGGCATGCCCTGCCAAGCTGTCCTACATCGTCGTCAGTTGCGTCGATGCTAGCGGCGGGGTGGCCTTTGCTGCGGTTCCGCGAACTGCAAACCGAGCAGCTTACAACTCACCGGTCTTGGAGACGGGCTGCTTCGCTGGCGCCGGGCGACTGTGTGCGTGCGTGTGTGCCGCGCTGCCGGATCGCAACCGCCCCTATATCGGCGCCCAGCGACGGGGAGGGGTGCACCCGACCCAAGCGTCATGGCGGAAAATAAACCGATTCGGCACTTTTTTTTCCGATCACTTACGCAAATAAGTTTCCAAACTGCATTTCACTTTCGGCAGCAGCCAAGCACGGGCGTCAACCGCCAGGAGCCTCCGTCCGTCTTCCGCAGGGGGCACCGCATCAGGTCCCCCTCCGCGGAAGCGATGCTCACACGGAGGGGAGGAAGACTCTCGGCGCCGTCGCGCGCCCCCCTTAAAACAAGGAAAAGAAGCCCCCGCGTCACCCGCAGCCGTGACGGGCACGTGGCTCGCGAAGTGCAGTCGGGGGCAGTTCCTCGTGACACGCCCGACACGCTACTTTCGCGCTTTCCCCATCTCGAGGCTTACGCACCGTGGGTCTTGCATCACATGGCACTCTGTGCGAACCAGACGGTGAGCTTAGCCGGATGCCAAAATAAATGCAACCCTCAGTATCACGCACCTTCAAGTGTCGTGTATCAGAGATCGCTTTGTTCGCAGTGCTGACCAAAAATTGAATGCACCGCCGGACGCACGAAGCGGTATATATAATTGTGCTTACTAGATAAAAAAACGCTTAGGAGGAAACGTTTTCTCCGGACCGACTCCGTTTTAGATGCGATGCGGGCGAAAGGCGGAAAACTTCTCGTCAGGCAACCGTACGACTTGCTTAAAAAAATTTGTTGCACTTCAAGTTAAAAAAAAAAGTCCACTAAATCCAGTCCGTGAAACTGCATAACCAAGCCATCCACTAACATGGTGCATATTTACCGAAGCTGACAAAAAAAGAAAGATTGCAACAAACTGAAACCTGCAGCTTGCGACTCCTGAATGCAGCCTAAAAAGGAAAACATTGATAAATTGACAAGTTTTAATGTGTCAGATGAACTCACTCGCTAGCTGAAAACCGTAGTGATGGACGTCGAATTCACATTGACCAGCTGGACTTATTTGGTATGAACCCAAAATATGGTATCTGAAAGCTTGTGCATTCCGGGCACACGTTTTCAGATTCTGTATTCCACGCGTTAGATTCCACGCGGCTGTAGCCTCAGCCGCGTGGAATCAAACGCTGGTCCTTTTTCATGCGCAGCGCATCGTCAAAGCCACTGAGCTGCGGCGGCGAATATAAACTAAGGTTGCCGCAATTCTCTCACGTCAGCTGACATGTTGACATACCGTACTTCTCGTTGAACCGTACCGGTTCTTCAGGAACAAAATGCTTCTTAAACCTCCCGTAAGCGAAATAAGGAAAGCACGTAATCTGAAACAAGTCATGTTGCAATAACAAGCCATGCCTGCAATAAGCACTGCTTTGAATGGGCAGAAAAGGATAATCTAACCATTTATGCCGAACTCTCGTTGATCGAGTCCTACGGGAGCGAAAATTCAGAGTGCAACTTTCTAAACAACACAGACAGACAGACAACGAACTTTATTTAGTCCTGAGGAGCTACTTTCAGGACCTCCTAACGGGAGGCCATTGTAGCCGCTGGCCGCGCCCACGTAAAGGACAGAACGCCGTGACGCTCCGCTCTTTCCTGGGCCCTCTGGATAGCCTGAGTTTGCTTTCGGAGTACCGTGCTTCTGATGGCCTCCTCCCATTCGGCTTCGCTGGAGAGGAAGTCGTTAGGCAACGCGGGACATCGCCAGAGCATGTGAGCCATTGAGCAAAAGGTTCAATGGCTCACAATTTTCATTTTTATGAGCCTGAAGCCCCACCTATGGAAGCAATTCAAAACATCAGCAGAAAACATCTTTAGACACACTCAATAGTGGCAGCACATTACTGCTGCACTGCGTTTGAGTGGCATCGGCTGCTAATGCATTTTCGTCAGAGTAAAAAGCGGGACCTATCTGTCCCGTTATACCACAAAAGGCTAGTCTGTTCGAAGCCGAGAGGAGCATCCAGGGATAAACCCTACGCAACGAATGGCCCAGTGCTCTCACACCGTAGCACCACATGTTCGATGTTTTCGTCCTCCTTTCCGACATCGCACATCACTCACATCATTGCTTGTGCTTTTAAGGCGCACAAGTGTAGGGAAAGCACGAGCTTTGCTTCAAAGAGCAGCCTACTCCCGAGAGAATTGTCGTAAAGGTGCATCATGCCCATATGTTCTGATGATATCGGTACACAGCTAATGTCGACTTCGCTGTCGTATATCGCATCCAACGTGCTTCTTCATCCCGCACTCCTTCCCGTGCCTGTTTTACGCAATCTGTCAGTGAGTTTGCACTGATAGGGGAGCGAAACAAACCGTATTTGCTTTGTATGCGGTGTAAGCGCCTCACCCATGGTGTGCGCATGTATGTCGCTCACAAGTAATCAAATACACGCCGCGCCCACCGCTCTCGAAGCATGTGGAGCAGGCGGCCACTGTATGCGATTTTGCTCACCGCCTCCCGAGCCTCAAAGCTCGACCATCCTAGGTCACCCTATGTAACGTCGTTGGCCGGCGCACCATGGCAGCCGAGAGCTATCCGGCCAACCTCTCGCTGACGCCGGTACAGCCACTCTCGCGTGGGCGCAGAGAGGCAGAGCAGAGCATTTGCGAACGTCAGCGCCTGCACGTGAATGACTTTCCATAGTTCGCGAACCATCACAAACCAGTTGCATGCCCACAGATATCGGCGACGAAGGATGCACTACGCCCGAAGTGCTTTCTGGCGGAGACGTCCTCTTGTTGGCCACAGAGCTCCGGTCCACTTGATATTTGAACCCCCAAGTACGTGTATGCCGAGCACAACATCAGAACCTCGTATCCTGGCCTTGTATCGCCCTCAACCATGCCAGGGCCCGTGACGGGGACTATTGCAGATGTTTTCCTGGTAAAGCGGAACCCAAGGCGAGTTATCTCTGCCTGATAGATGTTAATGAGCGCCTGTAGATCCTGAGGGCACCCTGCCATCAATACAAAATAGCCAGCAAAGGCGAGGCCAGGTAATCTACACCTCTCATCCACGCCCACTGTACTAAGCTTTTCCTGGAAACCGAGACCAGTATATACACATATGTATACTAATTAGTCTGTGCTCTATGTTGGCCACCAACAGAACTGGGCACAGAGGGCATCCCTGCTGCGGCTCCCTAGCAGACTTGACAGGTGTGGATAGTACGCGTGTGTCTTAATGTCGTACAAAAATCTCTCACGTGACCTGATCCTAGGTTCCTAGGGACAGGATCGCTAAGGGACTTTTGAGAAGGTGCACTGGAGGCGCCAAGTGACGTCGTGGTGCGCTCACTCACTGCCCCACGCCGACAGCATGAGCTGACCGCTGGTTGTGAGACGTGTGATGTCTCCGCAGTGGGGTCATTGTTTGTTGGCGAAAAGTCTTGCAGCAGTAGAGGTGCGACATGTCAGAGCTTGTTCTAGGTGAACTATAGTAGTGTGAGACCCATCTTTCTGAAGAATTCCGTGGTGTTGATAATTAAAACAGTTAGTTAGTTAGTTAAATGGGGTTTAATGACGCAAAAGCAGCTAAGGCTATGCTGCGCCAAACACGAGGTGTTTTAAAATCCAGTTTATGAAGGAAAAAACTGTGTTAGTAATCTATATTTTATGTAAAAATCCAGTGTCGTCGAGAAATTTACGGACGTCACATGATGGGACTAGCGGATCATCACCTAAAATTAGAGCAGGGTGTAAAGGTATGTGTAGTTGATATAATTTCTGCAAAAGTGTTCGTCTGTGTGTTTCAGTCTGCGTACATGTGAGTAATATGTGCCGAACTGTTAGTGGCTGTTGACATTTCTCGCATGTTGGTGTGTCTTCTTTCTTAAGTAATTGTGTGTGAGGTGTGTGCGCCCAATGCGTAGTCGGCATAAAACTACTTCAATGAACCGCTC
Organism: Dermacentor albipictus; assembly: GCF_038994185.2. Taxonomy (NCBI): domain Eukaryota; kingdom Metazoa; phylum Arthropoda; class Arachnida; order Ixodida; family Ixodidae; genus Dermacentor; species Dermacentor albipictus. Next base: position 101,933,196 of record NC_091827.1, on the reverse strand, counting down.
CTGATGATAGCATGACTTCCACTCGCCAACTACGGGTTTCGTGAGATGTAGCTTGTTGTCGGCACAACGATCCCATTGGCGTTGCCATTTTACCGTGAAGGCTTTTCTAATTGCACGGATGCTATCATTATATGCGAGTGTTGTGTTTATAATGTCTTTGCACGCTGCCATCAATGCATATGTATCAGCTGCTTCGTTACCCGGTATCCCAACATGGCTTGGGACCCAGCAGAAACGAATTGACCTCCCGTATTCGTTAAAAGCCACCATGTTTAAAATGTCTCCAATCAGAGGTTCACACTCAGATTCCAGATGTAGAGCCTTTAGTGTGCTTAAAGAATCTGTGCATATGACTGCATTTTGGTGTTTATCAGCGACGATCTTTTTAACAACAACCCATAAAGCGAAAACTTCGGCCGTGAAAATAGAGGCGTGTTGTGGCAATCGAATACTTTTTTTCCCAATTTTCCGTTACGACCCCCACACCTACGTGTTCTTTCTTTTTAGAGCCATCAGTGTAATATTGCATGTTATTTTGATATTTGACCTGAGGTGCACGGAATTCTTGTGTAATGTGTTCACGTGGGGTGTCTTTCTTCTTTAAATGTGTCAATGTCCAGTCATATAACGGTTCAACCTCGTACCACGGCGGCAAGCGCTGTGGCTTTCTGGCAACCTGGAGGACTTCGCAAGGAATGTCATAATCCCGAACCTATTCCTCATATCGCAGGACAAGCGGTTTAATCATGTTTGGTTTATTTGTATAGTGTAGGCGTGAGTTGCATTGCGTGAGGATGTTGTAGCATATGTGTTGCGGTGATGACTGAATTCTTAGTACGTAGGAAAAAGTGAGGAATGATCTGCGCTGCTGTAAGGAGGGTTCATTACACTCGACGTATAAACTTTGAATAGGTGAAGTTCTGTAGGCACTACTTGCCAGTCGCAGTCCAAGATTATGTACTGGATGAAGTCGTTGGATGTAGGACCGTCTGGCTGAGCTGTAAACAATGGAGCTGTAGCCTAAAGGGCTACGAACAAGAGACCGGTAAATACGTAAAAGACACGTTCGGTCAGAACCCCAGTGCTTATGAGATAAAACGTTCAGGATATTCAATGCTTTATTTGCCTTAATATTCAGTGTTTTATTGTGGGCTAGGAAGTTTAGTTTTTCGTCAAAGGTTACTGCCAAGAATTTATATTCTTGTTTTACCGGCAGCGCGACATCATTCAATTTTACATCCGGGCACGGAGCAAGAAATATAGGAGTGGAAACTCCGCTGTTTGCGGCGACCAGAAAAGGTCACAAGCCCGCGGATAGATTTTCATGCTGGCGGCACCTGGCGGCATGGGAAGAAATTACCGCTGTTTCAGTTGCCAGGGCAACCGGTCGAGTGTTGCTCCCCACGGAGGAAGGAAACTAAGGAGAGGCCCTACCCCCTCCGCGCGCTAGGAGAAAAGTGTGGCGGACATGACGTAGTAGGTTCTCATTTTTTTGCTGCTGTTTTATTTTTTTGCTGTATGGCCACGCCTTTTGGGCCACAATGGCGGCGTTGTAATGGTTTTGAGCGCTAGCTCACACGTGTTGCTCTGGTAGGTTTCGTGCCGTGGCAAAGGCGCTGTGTGGGCGGGTTTGCGTTAGTCACCGTGCGAAACCACGCGCAGCGCGGCGTGGTTTCGCGAAAGATGTAAACAAGAGAGTCTTGTTGCGCTGTGTTACCTGCGCCGTGCTCTGCCGGATGTTGCTCGAGCGCGCGCGCTCCGCGCGCGAAACCACGCGCAGCGCGGCGTGGTTTCGCGAAAGATGTAAACAAGAGAGGAGGGTGGCACAAAAGGCGGAGCATCACCATGAGCAACGCCAACTTCCGGCTTCACTTTTGCTTCACAAAGAGTGACGTCAGGGCCTCTCCTTAGTTTCCTTCCTCCGTGGTTGCTCCCGTTCGGCCGCGCGCGCCTGACTTCTACTGAGGGCACTCTCGCGCGCTTCTTTGCCGCTTGTAGCCCGAAGAGCAACTGCTGCTACGCTTCAGCCATTTGAGCACAGTAAAAAAACGCGTTTTCCATGACAGCTATAAGATGATACGTAGCTTCTGGTTGTAGCCAGGGCTATCTTGCTCCGTGGCGGGCGGTTTTCGGCTTTTTGCGCTTGCGAAACTGATGGCTATCTCGTTCCTAATCGCTCATAGGGCGACCGCTTCTTTCTCGCTCTAGTGCTCACAGGGGTGCGCTTAGGAAGGATGCCGCCGTGCATGTGTTTCCGTTCCTTTTCTTTTTTATAAGACTCGCGAAAACTAGTTGCCCTAGCTGCTTGGCGATAAGAGGAAGATTAGCGGAAGTTTGCCACACGTGTTGCTTTTTTTGATGGGCACACAACAAAACAGTTTTCTTGAGTGCGCGCACCTACGCAGTTCAGTTACGGCGTGCCCGCTGAAGCTAACACCCGTGTCGTCTGCTTGTCGTCTGCTTTGAGCGGGTGCCGCCGGAGTGAGCGCCGGGCGCTGCTTTTTTTTTTCCGCTGCTGCTTCTACGACGCGCCGCATGGTGCCGCCACTGCATAGGGTAGCGTCGGCGTATGCAACAATTGTGACTTTATCTGGTCGCCCGCGCTCGCTCGCGCTGACGGGAGTTTCACCTCCTATATGTCTTACTCCGTGCATCCGGGTCTAAGTACAACCCTCATTTTTGCGAAAAAAGCACTGTAACAGTTTTCTGAGTAGAGAAGCAGAAGCCATTTTTCTCAGCCCACTCCATTAGTTATCTGCATCTGCCTTTAACATGTTCGTACGTTTGAGGCGCGGCACGCTATTTGCAGATCATCGACATATATGGAGTGCATAACAGAGGTGGGAATGACTTCATTGACAGAGTTCATTTTCCTATAAATAGTGTTGCGCTAAGTATGCAACCTTGTGGCACGCCGTTTTCTTGGATAAATGTGCGCGAGAGAACAGTGCCTAGACGGATTTGGAATGTTCTGTTGCACATAAAATCAGCGAGACAGTTTAGCATTTTGCCACGGATTCCTAACGCAGCGAGGACACGTAAGATTTCAAATCTCCACGTGGTGTCGTACGCTTTTCCTAGGTCGAAGAACACTGCCAGGCAGTGCTGTTTGTGTAAAAATGCTTCACGTATTTCGTGTTCAAGTCGGACGAGGTGGTGTGTCGTTGAACACCATTTTTTATACCCGCACTGGTGAAATTCCATGGAGTTCCGTTTATCAAGCGTGAAGGTTAACCTCGCTTTTACGACACTTTCGCACGATTTCGCCAAACAGCTTGTCAGGGCAATGGGTCGAAAGCTCCTTGGGGATGTGGTGAATTTTTCTGTTTTTAAAAAAGGCACAACTATTGCGTTTATCCAACTTTTTGGCATGCTTCCGGATTCAAATACTTTGTTAAAAAATTTAAGGAGAGCATCTACGGATGCTTGGGACAGGTGTGCGAGCATAGAATAATGGATCCGGTCAGGACCTACTGCAGTTTTTTCGCCAGCACAGAGTACCCTGTTAAGTTCTTGTACCGGGAATGGAGAGCTGTATTGATCCCTTGACATACAAGCAGCTAATAGCTTCTCCTTTTCTGCTGACAGTTTGTATTTAAAGAACGTGTTTGAATAATTAGCCGAGCTAGAGATGTTATAGAAACGTTCCCCAAGTATATTCGCTTGTTGTAGTGTTGTCTGAGTGCCTGAAGGAGTAAGTATGGGTATCGTGTATGACGAGTAGTCCCCTTTAAACTTCCTGACCTGTTCCCACATACTTTTGGATGTGACGGTGCTATTAATTGTAGATATATAGTTCTGCCAAGACAACCTTGCCGTCTGTCTCCGAATGTATGGAGTTCTCGCTTTGGCTTGCTTGAAGTTTAGAAAGTTCTGTGTTGGGTATCTGCGTAAGATTCCCCAGGACTTATTTGGCAGCTTTTTTGCTATGATGCACTGATGTGTCCACCAAGGATTTAGCTTTTTCCGAACAACGCCAGAAGATTGTGGAATGGCCTTTTCGGCTGCAGAAATAATACAGTTAGTAATTTTTTCATTAATTTCGTCAATTGTTAAGTCTGGTAAAGTAAGCTCCTCCAGCCGGGCACTTTCTGCGAAAACAGGCCAGTCTGCCATTTGTATTTTCCAATGGCGCGGTTTGTGAGATATAATGGGTAGCGTTGAGATGAGGTTGATTATGGCAAGTAGATGATCACTGCCATATGAAGTCCCGAGTACATCCCATTAATATCGGTAAAATGGTCCGGAGAGCAAAATGCTAAATCGAGGCACCTAAAATTACGTGAACTCAGTGAAAAATGAGTTGGCGCACCTGAATTTAAAAGAAAGATGTTATTTGTCAAAATAAAATCTTCGATAAGTTGTCCTCTTTGGTCATTCTTATCGCTGCCCCAAAGAGTGCAATGGGCATTAAGATATCCAACTAAAACAAAAGGCTCCGGCAGCTGGCCAATTAAATTTTCCAGGTCTCGAGTTGTGAAATTGCTATGGGGAGTGATGTACAACGAACAAATGATCACAGTCTTAAAAGATAGAACGGTGACAGCTACTGCCTCGTAGGGAGCATTTAAAGGAAACGTTCCGTGTCGGGATGCCGCCTTGGACGATAATAGCGGCACCTCCTGATAGACGGCTGGAGACCTCGCGGTCCTTTCTTATAACAGTAAAACCTTTAAGAAAATGTGTATGTTTGGGTCCCAGGTTCGTTTCTTGAAGGCAGAATGCTACTGGTGATAACTTATTTATGATGCCTTTGATGTCACCTAGATTGTGAATTAGGCTTCTGCAGTTCCAATGAATGATAAAAGCCATCTTATTGGAATTGGGAAAAAAATTACTTAATGTGTGAGCTTACAAATTGTAGGTGACATGTATTTATAAGCTGATTACTCTTTTGAAGGGCGGTAACCGTTCAGGTTACCTTTCCCTTTCTCACCGGAGTTATAATATGTTTCTCCTTCTGTGAGCGCTCCAAGGAGCGCGGGTCTTTTGGCGTGAATGACGCCGGGGTTTTTGGATCAACCTCCATCGCCTTTTCCAAGGCACTGGACGATCGAGAGCCCGGCGCCGAGACGCGCGTCTCGGGCCGTGGGGTACGCTTCAACTTCGGGCCCTGCGGCACTGTTGTCTTCGGGCCCGTCTTCGTTGCTGGTGGAGCAGCACTGGCTGCAGCCACCAAGGGGGCAGTTGGGGTTTCTACAGGAGTACTGGACGTGGACCCTGTAGATTCCTGAGACCGGTGTGGCGCTGCCCCCTGCCGCGTCACACTGGCATAGCTTACTTGAGGTAAGTGCGCTAGCCTTTTCCTCGCTTCATGGAATGAAATCTTTTCCTTTACAGTTATTGCGATTATTTCTTGTTCTATTTTCCAGCAAGGGCAGATCCGTGAGTAAACTGGATGATCGCCCTTGCAATTGACACATTCTGCGGGAGCATTGCAGTTGTCAGATGGATGGTCGTTGGCACTACACTTTGCGCATGTTTCCTTCCCTCTGCATGATTGTGATGCATGTCCGAACCTCTGGCACTTGAAGCACCGCCTCGGGTTCGGTATGTATGGTCGGACGATTTTCAGGTAGCCTGCGTCGAGTGAACTTGGCACAGTACTGGAGCCAAATGTAAATGTAAGTATTACGTGTTTTGTGGGGATCTGTTGGTCGTTCCGTCGAAGTGTTATTCTTTGTACCTTGATTACATGTTGCTCCCGGAATCCCTCAAGGAGCTCTTCGTCACTGAGGTTCAAGAAATCTTCTTCTGATATTACTCCTCTGCTGGTGTTGAGCGAGCGATGTGGGGAAATTGTGACATTAGTGTCACCAATGCTTTTGAGTTCACTGATTTTTTCGAATTGTTCTTTCTTTGTCAGTTCGAGGAGGAGGTCTCCGCTTGCCATCTTTGATGCTTTGTAGCCTGATCCGATCGTGTTTGATAGGCATTTGGATACTATGAAAAATGATAGTTTTCTAATAGTTGTGTTGCTTTCCCTGTGAAGGACATGGAACTTTGGGAAGGTGTCATGGGGCCCTATAATGCAAAACTATTCCAATATGTTTTTATTCCAATCGCCTGACGACAAATTTGCGTAACTACCGATGCAAGCACTGGGCGGTCACCCGCATGGTTGATTGAGCATACCAATCAAACGCTCTACTCGTTCACAGGAGTACACTTTTGTTTGCTTGAAAAACAAATAATATTGCCTACACTGAGCGGCTTGTCGTATCTAATTCGCTGACAGGAGGCGAGGAGAACGCTCAAGTGGAGAGGGATTTGATGTGGCAGAGCCAGTGCACTGAAAATTGACAACTGGATTAAGAGGGTGGTGCCGGCGTCTGCGATTGGTATGCTTTCCCTTACTTAGCGTGCGGTGGCTGGTCGAACATCGCGGCGGCATGCAAAGGAAGCTTAAGAATGACGCTAAAACAGATCCTCAACAAAGAAGAGTTGGCAGAAGGAGGTCGTAAACGTGCCGAAAGTGCTCGAAAACGTTACACGGCCACGCAAGAAGATTTATTATGCTCAAATAAACCCATGCTTGATTGTGTTGAGATTTATACAGAGATTTATACAGTACCAGTGGCACCCACGACGATAATGGAACAGAAAATAGTCTAGAGGAATTCGAAATCCCACAGGTAACGCCGGAAGAAGTAAAGAAAGCCTTGGGAGATATGCAAAGGGGGAAGGCAGCTGGGGAGGATCAGGTAACAGCAGATTTGTTGAAGGATGGTGGGCAGATTGTTCTAGAGAAACTGGCCACCCTGTATACGCAATGCCTCATAACGTCGAGCGTACCGGAATCTTGGAAAAACGCTAACATAATCCTAATACATAAGAAAGGGGACGCCAAAGACTTGAAAAATTATAGACCGATCAGCTTACTGTCCGTTGCCTACAATTTATTTACTAAGGTAATCGCAAATAGAATCAGGAACACCTTAGACTTCTGTCAAGCAAAGGACCAGGCAGGATTCCGTAAAGGCTACTCAACAATAGGTCATATTCACACTATCAATCAGGTGATAGAGAAATGTGCGGAATATAATCAACCCTTATATATAGCTTTCATTGATTACGAGAAAGCATTTCATTCTGTCGAAATCTCAGCAGTCATGGAGGCATTACGGAATCAGGGTGTAGACGAGCCGTATGTAAAAATACTAAAAGATATCTATAGCGGCTCCACAGCCACCGTAGTCCTCCATGAAGAAAGCAACCAAATCCCAATAAAGATAGGCGTCAGGCAGGGCGATACGATCTCTCCAATGCTATTCACAGCGTGTTTACAGGAAGTATTCAGAGACCTGGATTGGGAAGAAATGGGGATAAGAGTTAATGGAGAATACCTTAGTAACTTGCGATTCGCTGATGATATTGCCTTGCTTAGTAACTCAGGGGACCAACTGCAATGCATGCTCACTGACCTGGAGAGGCAAAGCAGAAGAGTGGGTCTAAAAATTAATCTGCAGAAAACTAAAGCAATGTTTAACAGTCTCGGTAGAGAACAGCACTTTATGATAGGTAGTGAGGCACTGGAAGTGGTAAGGGAATACATCTACTTAGGGAAGGTAGTGACTGCGGATCCGGATCATGAGACTGAAATAATCAGAAGAATAAAAATGGGCTGGGGTGCGTTTGGCAGGCATTCTCAGATCATGAACAGCAGATTCCCATTATCCCTCAAGAGGAAAGTTTATAACAGCTGTGCCTTACCAGTACTCACGTACGGGGCAGAAACCTGGAGGCTTACGAAAAGGGTTCTACTTAAATTGAGGACGACGCAACGAGCTATGGAAAGAAGAATGATAGGTGTAACGTTAAGGGATAAGAAAAGAGCAGATTGGGTGAGGGAACGAACGCGAGTTAATGGCATCTTAGTTGAAATCAAGAAAAAGAAATGGGCATGGGCAGGACATGTAATGAGGAGGGAAGATAACCGATGGTCATTAAGGGTTGCGGACTGGATTCCAAGGGAAGGGAAGCGTAGCAGGGGACGGCAGAGAGTTAGGTGGGCGGATGAGATTAAGAAGTTTGCAGGGACGGCATGGCCACAATTAGTACATGACCGGGGTTGTTGGAGAAATATGGGAGAGGCCTTTGCCCTGCAGTGGGCGTAACCAGGCTGATGATGATGATGATGATGATGATGATGATGATGAAACCCATGCTCTCCGGCAGGTGCGAGTAGCCATCGCCTGAGCGATCGGCGGCAGCCATCTTTTATTCCTTTCGGAATGGGACAGCCTGGGGCTATTCAGAAGAAAATTCAGTTTTATTCGGCGTATGAATGCATCTTTAACGCGTACACGTCACTTTGACACGGTGAGTTTTCGCGGTTTTGTGACGTCACGTGACAGGCAGGTGAAGTGGGTGCAGCTCGAAAACTTTTGACCAATAGCCAGGGGCTAATGGCGAAAAGGCGTCGAGCCAGAAAGAACTGTTTTTCTTTATTCGGTCAAATCATGCATAATGAGTGCGTACACATCATATCAGACGGGGACGCACCGCGGTTTTCGTGACGTCGCGAGACAGACAGGTGAAGTGGGAGTGGTTCAAAAAAGTTTTTGACCAAACCAAGAATTGGAATAGAAAAGTTTGGAATAGTTTTACGTTAGAGCGCCCATGATTTGGTTTTAACAGGAACTGAAATGTTGCTTCGATGCGCCCTCGTTTTTTAGGGCGATCTTGAAGGGGGGGGGGGGGGGAAAGCGCTTGCCACGTAAACACTGGGAAATTCGGTGTCGACGGTAGCCACCCACCACCGAGTCCAATTAGGAGGCGCTACTAGGTTGGGAATAATACCTGCAGACGCCAGCCATGCATCACCGCTATAACCTAACATTATATATATATATATATATATATATATATGCCCAAGAGAGTATATATTACACATAGTTAACCCTTGCCGCCAGGAAATACGGAAGTAATCAGAAGTGAAGAGAAGACAGGAACGATGGAAAAGTGGGAGAGAAAGACGAAGATTGGAGAGGGGGACAGGAAAAGGCGACTGACGATTTCCTCCAGGTGGGTGAGTCTGGAGGTGCCGTCTATGTGCAGCCGAGGCCGAAGAGGTGTGTTGCC